>NC_060149.1:58346733-58666483 GCF_021461385.2 Schistocerca piceifrons
GAAAGACTTTTTAATATTCCAGTTGGTGGTATCTGTCTGTGCTCTAGTTACATGTTCTTCTACACACGTAACATTTCTCCTCCAGCCGGTCATGCTTAGACAATGCACACACTCATTTTTCAAAAGTTTGTGCTCTATTTCGTCTGCTCCATTTGCTGCATTTTTATACACTGCTGGCCACCGTAAATGCAACACCAAGAAAGACAAGAGGTAGCACAACAAAATTTATTTTGTAGATAACATGTTGACCAAGTATCAAATGATTACGTTTACAGACGTCTGTGACATGTGGTTGCTGCCAGAATCAGTAGCCAGAGTAGCCGCCATTGTTGGAGATCACCGCTGCCACACGTCTCGGCATTGAGTCAAAGAGACGTTGGATGTGTTCCTGGGGTACAGCAGCCCAAGCAGCTTCCACACGTTGCCAAAGATCATCTGGTGTGGCAGCTGGGGATGTAATCTGGGTCACTCGTTGAGCAACCATGGACCACATGTTTTCTATCTGCGAAAGATCCGGAGAGCGAGCCGGCCAGGGAAGCAATTCAATCTGGTTATTGACGAAGAACCTTTGGACAATGCGTGCCACGTGTGGTCGCGCATTATCCTGTTGAAATATGGCTGTGGCCGAGCCCTGAAGGTAAGGAAGGACAACTGGCTCCAGCACCTCGGATATGTAGCGCCGGCTATTTAAAGTACCGGCAATGCGTACTAGAGGCGTGCGAGAGTAATATCCAATACTGCCCCATACCATAATACCCGGTGCAAGACCAGTGTGGCGGTGCATAATGCAGCTGTCCAGCATTCTCTCTCCACGGTGTCTCCACACTCGAATCCGACCATCGTGGTGCTGCAGACAGAAGCGTGCCTCGTCAGTAAAGACAACGTCATTCCATTCTGCCGTCCACATCCGTCTGTCATCACACCATTGGCGACGGAGACGTCTGTGGTTCTGCGTCAATGGTAGACGAAGCAATGGACGTCTTGCGGACAGACCACTCTGCTGTAAACGGCGTCGAATGGTACGCGCAGACACTGGATGATGCGTTACAGACGAAATGTGCTGTGCTATGGTTCGGGATGTCACTGAGCGATCCGTCACTGTCATGCGCACAATTTGCCTATCAGCACGTGCAGTGGTGCACCGAGGTGAATGCGATCGACCACGTCGGTCCGTCGTACCCTCCTGCATACAACGGTCACATATCCGCATTACAGTTGTTTGGTTTCGTCCAACACGACTAGCGATTTCTCTGTATGATAATCCACAATCTCGGTAAGCTACTATCCTTCCTCTGACGAACTCGGATACTTGATCAAAAGATGTTCGCTGTTGTCTACGAGGCATAACTGATCGTCTTGTGAAACAACCACAAGGTAAACACACGTGCCGAACATACACTCGTCGAATTCGCCAAGCCTTAAATGGCACTATGAGGTGGCGCCACAGGCGCGCGTGATGTGCGTCTGCGCTGAAATTCTAATCAGTTGCATATCTCATCGCTGCAAACTCATGGTGTAAATTTCACTCGATTCGGATGCTTCCTTCAGGGTGTTGCATTTACGGTGGCCAGCAGTGTATTTACTCCTTTAATTAATTAAATTTAGTATGTCCTACGGTGTCCAAGGGGTTCTACCACGATTTGCCTTTTTACCTATCTGATCCTCTGTTGCCTGCACCGTTTCATCTCTCAAAGCTAGCCACTCGTCTTCCGCTGTACTCCTTTCCCCAGTTTCATTCAATCGTTGCCTAATCATAATGTTGTGTACATAGTTCCGCGTTGTCAGCGTGTACACAACTTTCTCACTAGAGCGCGCCCCGCTAAGCACAACAGCACAGGCACAGCGCTCGTCAATCTCTGCACTACGAGATGGCGCTGCCTTAGAGACGGACCAAATTCTGCTTCCGCCGATCCGCGTATTAATATGGAACGCAGCCAATGAGATTGCTGCTAACATAGAACCTTTTCTCCTCGCGGATCACACACGCGCAGTGATACATGAACACGCGAGGTATTATAACGAGTGTACAGACCTCCGATTAGTCAGTCTGCATTTGTCTGCAACAGTCTGTACCAGTCTGCGTTTGTCTGTACCAGTCTATGGTCATCTTTCAGCCTGCGCCTAATCAGATTATCATATTCCTGTACATAGCCATGAAGATAAATGAATAGACACTTTGTCAAGTATCAGAGATATTTGAGAACAAGATTAATGTACCAAGACCAAAGGAACTTCAGATTGTCAATTGTAAACAGCATCCAGAATCAAGTTATGTAATGTCTATGCTTTTTATTATTTTAATAAATGTGTGTGAAAATTAATCAAGTTCTGTTTAAAGTTGGTCACCGTCAATCTGCTACTCTAAGCGTCCAAGTGGCATTTCTATCGTCTGACCTAACGGCAGAAGATAAACACGCCACGATAAGACCATGAGACATATTGCTGACACTCGCCAACTTCGTTAGAGCGACAAGTCAAATAATCTGATGGTGTGTGTACCGAAGGTCTTACAGTACGCACACCACACATAATTTTCATAAATTTGGGAAACATAAACTTCAAATTGAAAATTCTATTAATTTATAAACGGGAGTTACATAGATAGAATCTGATCAAGAGAACTTTCTAAAAGCTTCCAGAACAGTCGGCTGGGTATATACTATTCTTGCTTGGCGCCAATCGAGAAAGGGAGACTCATTCTGCATCTGAGAGACTGAACATCATGAGAATGTCTTTTATTTGTGAAGTTATAAAGACAATGGCTCTCTTCTTAACTTCTATGTGCATCCCGAATTTGTATTTTACTTGTGATTTTCGAGTGATTGTGACAGTGATTTGATTAATGTTAAATACTAAACTAAGCTAAACTCCGTCCGAACAGGCCTCGGAAGGCCCAACGGTACCGACCGGCCGCCGTGTTATGCTCAGCCCGCAGGCATCACTGGATGCGAATATGGAGGGGCATGTGGTCAGCACACAGCTCTCCCGGCCGTATGTGAGTTTACGAAACCGGAGCCGCTGCTTCTCAATCAAGTAGCTCCTCAGTTTGCCTCGCGAGGGCTGAGTGCACCCCGCTTGCCAATAGCGCTCGGCAGACGGGATGGTGACCTATCCAAGTGCTAGCCCAGCCCGACAGCGCTCAACTTCGGCGATCTGACGGGAACCGTTGTTACCACTGCGACAATACCGTTGGCGATTAACGTTACATGGTAATAAAAAATTGGATTATAGCTTCAAAGTTGTCATTTACGAATCCCATCTATACTACGCAGTTACGGAGACCCCTGGACACTGACTTCATTTTCAAGTTAAGTGAATAATTAAAAATATGTTTACGGATTTATCTCTCGAACCTTATTAACATTGCTACCAAAGTGATTATCACTCATGTACAGTGATACCAACTATTAAAAATTTGAATGTAATTAACAAATGAAGCATCTCTAGAACAGTCAGTGTATGTACGTGCTGCATATTTCATACGACGTCAAAATCAAATGTAATACTTCCAATCTCGAAATCAGATGTATCAAATAAAAACTACATTTCATGCCACGATATACTGTCGTAAAAATTGAACCCTAACATCCAAGATAAAATATTATGAATGATTTAAATTGGAGAACTTATTGTCCGAAAGGAACTACCGCGCACCGTACTTCATTATTGATAATAAATGTAATGAGTGTGTCAAATATATATTACGTTGTTGTATTTGAAAGTTAATGATTTGCTCATTTGCAAATAGAAATTAATAATGTTCATCGTCTACGTAAGTATAATCTTTTTACCAACGCTATGCCTATGGGTTACGGTGTCACAAATTTTTGCTGTTATTGGTAATATCAGTTCTCACTTGCCGAGAAACTTGCCCTTCCTTTGAGAAAATGTTATGTTCTCTTTGTAGTTTAAACTCGGCAAACTAACGTACTCTGTCTAGCAGAGCAAATTTTGGTACCAATAGTACGTTCCGCTTTCCTATACCTTTAGCAACAATTGAGTTCCAATGTCTCTAGTTCTACTGTCATTGTCGTCTCGTAAAGTTTATATGCAAGAAGTAATATGTTTCTCTGGCATTAGTTGGAAAATCCGCTTTCGAAATTTCAAAAGTAAACGTCCAGATGAGGCGCAACTCTTTCCTTGCGGCGTCTGACACTCAATCTAAATGAGCATTTTCGTGAACCACTCACACTTACCAAACGAATCCATGACGCTCTCACACTGGTGAAATGTCTGATAACAGCTTTCATATATCTAAGTTTGTGATATCGGTCTATTTAAAATCTTTCGAATCATATATACCTGGATATTTTACGGTTGTTGCTGTTTCTAGTGATTGATTCTCTAATGTATAACCGAACAATAAGGACTCATTCCGCAGATTAGTTCGCTATAATTTGTATTTTATATGTTTAGGAACAACGTCCACTCGCTAAAGCAAACGTCCATCTTCTGCGGGCCTTACTGCATTTCTCTAACAGTTACTATAAAATTGTTCACTGACGATGCTGTTCTGTAGAGGCAAGTACCGTCGTCGAGAGATCGTAAGGAACTGCACAAAGATTTGGACAGAATTTGCAGTTGATGAAATAAATGGCAGCTCTCATTAAATGTGGACAAAAGTAAGAAAATGCTTATTTTCTAATAATTTTAATTACAAGGTTGGTGGTGAACATCTTGAGAGCGTTAAGCATTTAAGGGTGATACTAAGATGCTAAACGAATGTAAGACTTAGATTTGTTTCAGGTATCCTAGGAAAATACAGGTCGTCGTTAAAAAAAATAAATAAATAAATAAATAAAAATCTCGTGCAAGATACCCATGCGACTACTTCTAAATTATTGCTCTAGTGTATCGAGTCCTTACCACGTAGGCACAGCAAAAGACTAACGAATACGGAGACGTGCTGATAGGATCGTGGAAGGTCGCTTTAGACCGTACAAAAGGGTAAAAGAAATGCTGGGGAAAATAAAACAAGAGTCTTTGGAAGAAAGACAAGGAAGTTCTTGCGAAACACGGTAGGATACGTTTCGACAACCAGTATTCGAAGAAGGTTGTGCGAACATTATTCTGTCATCATCGTATATCACCTTTAGCGATCATGAGAGTGATATAAAAGAAATAATCCGAGTACCCGGCGTTGCCTGAATACATACTTATTTCAGTTCTATTAGTCTATCTCTTCCGTCCCCCTCTCGCTGCCCATGTAATCCTTCTCCCTTTCTTTGTCCATCCGCTCCTCCCCCCCATCTGTCTGCCTCCTCCTCCCCCTCTCGCCGTCCATCTCCTACTCTCCTCTCTGCATCTCTCCATTTCCTCTTCTCTTTCTCTGTCCATTCCCTCTTCCTGTCTCTACATCTAGATCTACATCCATAATCCGCAAGCCACCTGACGGTGTGTGGCGAAGGGAACCTTGAGTACCTCTATCGGTTCTCCCTTCTATACCAGTCTCGTATTGTTCGTGGAAAGAAAGACTGTCGGTGTGCCTCTCTCTGTCATCTCCATCTCTTAAGTCCGTTTCACCCTCCCTCTCTCACTGTCCATTCTTCCAGTGTCATAACTGTATCCATCTGCTCCTTTCCCCTGTCTGTCTATCCATCTCTTCCTCCCACGTACCCTCTCCACATCATCTCCCCTCCTGCAATAGGAGGTTGCTGCTTTTTACCCTGACAGCATTTCTTTCCAGGTATTATGTAATACGTGTACCATGTTTGGTCAACATCGATTCAGAGGTTTAGCATGGGCTTTTTCGCCCGCCTTTGCATAATGCAATAGCTTTTCCACGCATCTCAGTATTTATGAAATTATATGTTCTGAACTGTGTGTCGTACAGTGGATATATTTTCTCAGGCGCATTCTGTGCTATATGTGAATACAGTCTGGAAAAGGTATTGCCAATAGAGTTGTTAGTAAAGAAACAATCAATTAAACGCTCATGCCTGTTGAGGCAGTTTCACTGCATGAACAGCGAAAATTAAGTAAGCAAGAAACTATTTCTTTCCCTCATTTTTTGGAGATGTAAGTGAGGAAAAGTCTCGTAATTGTTTGAAATTATGCGTTAAGTTTGTTGCAAGTCAGTAAGTTCTCCCTTTCTCAATTACTGGATGAATATCATGTGGCTATTTGCGCGTCGTTAGCTCCGCTTCTTTTTCACCCTCAATCCCTGATAGGTAGGTGGTTCTCACACCTACGGTGGTTCTTTCAAAAATGGTTCAAATGGCTCTGACCACGATGGGACTTAACTGCGGTGGCCATCAGTCCCCCAGAACCTAGAACTCCTTAAACCTAATTAACATAAGGACATCACACACATCTATGCCCGAGGCAGGATTCGAACCTGCGACCGCAGCGGTCGCTCTGTTCAAGACTGAAGCGTCTAGCTCGGTCACATTGGCCGGCGGTAGTTCTTTCCAGACAGTATGTGATATGTGTACCAAGTTCGGCTAACATCGATGCAGTGATTCAGGAGGCGATTTGTAACATGCAGACACTCATGTTCAGAGAAAACGGGACACCTTGAACAACTATGGATAGGACCTTCACATTCATATGAGATGTACATTAGTATGTTCTGCAGAAATGATTAGCATTTGAACAACGTCGGCCAGCGAGTTCAAGGTCAAACATTGATATCGCGTCGCAACACCATCTATTGGTAAAATGTGCCTGGAGCTCTCGTTGTCGCTATAAACCGAAGACAATTCTTCAGTGTTACTTCTGAAGACGTACAGGATGCCTCGCAGACGTATGCGTTAACAGTACCGTCAAATCAATTATTGACATGAGAGAATGTGATACGTCAATTTGCGAAATTGCTGCTCGTGTAGGACGAAGTGTCTCGGCAGTGCGACGGGTGTGTTCATGGACGACCGTAGAACACAACGAGATGGGTCAGTTCGCACCAGCCAGACCACCTTCTGAGAAGATCGACACCCTATCCGGGTGGCTTTGCGTAATAGATATGCGTCCTCCTCAGCTCTAGTGCAACAGTGGAACAACGTAACACATCGTACACTATCAGAGTTGACAGTCCATCGTCGTTTATTAGTGCATGGGTTACATGCACGTTGTCTACTTCTCCGCCTACGTACGACGAATGTGGAGAAAGATGCCAGAAAGCAATGGTGTATGGAACGACGTCATTGTGAACAGGAGTGGCATCAGATATTGTTTTCGGAGGAATCCAGGAATGTCATCACATAGTATTTTCGGACTAATACAGGTTCAGTTTCTTTGAAAATTGTGGCCGCATTTTGGTTCGAATCAAACGGGGAAAGCGGCATCACAGTGACTGCATTCGCATAAGACATTCAGCGCCAACTCAATGCCTTATGGTGTGGGGTGCTATTGGGTACAGCCACAAATCACTGTTGATGCGTGTCCAGGGCACTGTGATCATTGTGACCTACGTGAATGACATCCTACTACCCGTTGCCATACCCTTTCTGCACAACACCATAGACGCCATTTTTCAGCAAGACAGCACACGACCACATGCAGCACACGACCACATGTTTCTGCACAGACACGTGCTTTCTTGGTGTCACAGGATGTAAGCCTTTTGCCCTGGCCCGCCAGATCACCAGAATTGTCCCCAATTGAAAATATATGGGATATGGTGCAGTGCTGTGTCCCAGTGCCAAACATCACAGATTAACTTTGGAACCAGGTGAATGCAGCATTGATGGCTATACGACAGGACACCATTCGCGCCTTATAGGCGTCGATGCCATCACGCGTGGAACAAGTTATCAGGGCCAATGGCGGACTCTCTGCATACTAGGCAACAGGACACACGCCGAACCGAGATGACTGAAATGCTAATCACTTCTGCAGAACATAATAACGTACATGTCCTGTGAAGATGGGCGTCCTATCTCTATTCTTTCAAGGTGTTCGCTTTTTCTGAACATGAGTGTACTTACATACTAGGGCGTGCTGAAAAGTAATGCATCCGAATTTTTATGTGAAAACTCTTGATGCTTATTAACTAAAAAAATGTTATTATGTTTGTATATTTATTTCTCAACATAGTCAACATGAGGACGAACACATTTCTTCCAACAAGAGACCGGTTTGTTGGTATCGTTACTGTCGAATGTTTGGCTTTGTTGGTGAGCCACAACCTCACCTCCGCTTGCACCGCTTCACCACTATCGAAGTAAGATCTTTAAGTTCTGGAAACAGATGAAAATCCTGTGAGGCGAATTCTCAATTGTATGTAGGATGATCGATGATCATGAACCCGAGGCGTTGCTGCTGTCGCAGCGCTCGTGAGTTGTCCGGAATTTTCAGGCTGAAGGATTCCAAGTGTGGACGAACTATTGAGATTCGAAACTCGATTAGGGCTCTACACCTCTCACGCACCGACATAGTTACGTAGCACATTGCCATGATACACGCTACAATTCCAAGACCTATGGCAGATGAGGGCTGAAAATATGTAGACACGAAGAATGGAGACGTTTTATTTTAAAAGTCTTAGCAGTTTTCACGTAAAAAATACGGAGTCATTACTTGGCAGCTCGCTCTTGTACATACATCCACCTTTATAGTATGTATGGATTAAGGGACATACATAGGCATACAGACATTTGACTTCGCTCAGTACGGTTTGGACTGGGTAAGAAAATATATATACTGTTACGATGTACCATCCACTAGTGGCTTCCAGATTGTATGTGTAGATACACGTTATTACAGATTTTCCGGATGGAAATACACGAGAGAGCTTCGTTCACAGCGCCACCTTAACAACGACCCATCCCATTCGTACTTTAGTCTCTTTCACATAAGATGAAAAGATAGATCAGTTGATGATTATCTTTATGCACTTAAGGCATTGTTACGAGACACCAATAAAATTACGTTTTTCGGCATCAACAACTATTTGTCCCGCTCTTTTGCCAGTCCGCGTGACCCTCGGTCCGCTGCTGGGTGCTTTACTCGTCTATAGAACACACTAACAACTGTTCTGATTGGTTCGACGTTATGTAGATTTGCTGTTTCAATAACTGAGATGATGGAACGCGCGGGAAATCATCACGGTACGTTACATCGCAGCTAATGAGGAAATTTAATGCTCCGACGTTTCATCCCGTGGCAGAAATGACGTGTCGGTCCGTGTAAATGACAGCTTATATGGTGCTGATCAAAAACGAGGCGCCGATAGGGTTAGCTGGAACACAGCCTTGGGCGTGCGGCGCCAGCAATCTCGTCGTGATGGCGCTGCTAATGGGGTACAAAGTGTGCCCGGCGCACACGGCTGACAGCAAGAGAAAGGTACCACTGTCTCACTTCAGTCCGTGCGTGTCGCCTTCCTTCGCCTTGTACCGGATTCCATCAACAGTACACTAAATGGCAGCCTGTAAACGTAACTCTTATAAAGCATCGTAAGTTTCGGAACGACTAACATTTTGAAAGAAACTTTTGGTGAGACATTTTTTGTTCCAAATTGTAACATTATGTGTGTTTATTAACGCTCACGATTCTCAAGCCATTCCGGTTATCTGACTTAAACGAAACAAAATAGAGAACGACTGAGAAAGGGAAATTTATACACTAGTGTCTGTTGGTTGTCCACAAATGACGCATACAGTGGACGTAGACATTATCAGAAACGAGATTCATATCGCAGTCCGAATCAGTTGTGGAAGGATATATCGGTGATAGTGTGTGTGACGAACATTCACATGATTACTACAATATTACAGTCAAATCAAAGAAAATATTTATTACCGTATTCGCGCTGAGACTCAAATCACGAAATTTAAATCCTTAATACATACGTCGTAGAAGATGAAAGTATTGGGAGACTTACGTGACAGACATACCAAAAACAGTAGTATTGATGAGGAATGGAAGGAAGCCAAACGACTTAGCAGAAAAACACGTCAAGAAACGTGGAAAATTTTTGGAATTGACATCACAAATGATATACTGGTACATGGGAGACAAAAATCTCCTACGAGGTCGCGCGATTCCAGACTGAAGCGCCAAGAGCCGCTCGGCCACAACGGCCGGCAAAATAGGAAATAAACTCAGTTTTAATTAAATCAAAATTACTGGGAGCTGTGAACATTAAATAATACCACAGCATACATATTTTTATTAATGAGCTTTTGTGACTAGTTTTCAAGAGTAATTGCGAGAATTTGATTGGCCCCCAAACAGTACCGTAGCCAAACCGCAAACAGCGAAAATTCGTTCTGAAACCCAGGAACAGTGTTGTTTGAATATTTCAATTTTTAATTCGTGGACTCACACGCGGGACTCAAGAGCAAACCAACAAATTATTGGCAGCATAATTGATTTATTTTATACCAGTCATGTCGCAGCACATCGATTGCAGTAAACGTGATAATGTCTTATACGGTGTAGGGAATGGATCACAATAGCGTCAGGAAATAAATATGACCATCCCTTGCCGCAACTTTCCGCAAAGTAGCGAATCCAATCGAGGGTGAGATTTAGTTGCCATGTAAGTTATGGTAGATGCCCATGAAAAATAGATTATCGGACTTACGTAGCAATTATGAAGGTGAACAGAGTACACTGCCAGAAAACGACTTCACAGATAGCTAGGATGTCAGTAACCACGGAGTGACTGGAATATTCATCCTCGAAAGAAGTCTTGAAGGTTAAGGATGCCTCGCTAAATGCTAGTGCGCAACGCAGCCACACAAAGATACAGAAAATTCAGTCTGTTAGTGATATTGTTCCTCTCAGTGCCTTTGCTTATGAGATACTCCATGTAAAAATGAAGATAGTGAAATATCGTTTAGCTGTCGTCAAACGATAATATTATGGTTTTGTTTAAGACCATTCTTTTTGTAGTTTCCCGTTCATTTGTCCGTTAGGACATTTGGTGACAGGAAAACGACTTTTCCTTTCTGTCGCGGGTTCGTTAACACCTCCCCTCTTCCCATCCCATCCAGTCAGTCACTAGGATGGTTCCTGCTGTCCGTTAAAGCGTACCAGTCATTCCTTATCTCGAAAGTGACACACGACGAAGTAGCATTCGTATCTGCAATGCCACCTGCCACCGAATCCGTATAATGACTCCGGCTTTTGTGGTATTCAGGACACACTTCGCCATTTCCCTCACTTCCAGGGATGCATTTACATTCAGCACATGCGACACATGAATTATACGCTGTGCACATTTCGTCATAAAAAAAAAACGTTAACATCATTAGTCTCACGTCATGTCCGGTCCTTGAAAGCTTTTATGTGTTAAACTCACAGCTTTTGTTCTTCTCATAGGAGCTTGATCCTGAGGAATTGAATATCCAACAAACCACACAAAACAAGCATCATCGCTGGTCTACAACTGATCCTGTGATGAATCTCTCGTTCTGCGTAGAGGATACTGTAATGCAAAATGTGCGTTTTATAGTTTCAGGAAATATGTGTAGATTGAATTTTGGGTATGATTATGTTGATTCAGAGCGTTAAGACAAGGGTTTAGGCACAATAGTAACGCAATGAATCAAATGAAGACATTGTGCAAAACTAAATGAATTTCTCCAGGTTTAGCTGAAATAAGTGAAAAGCAATTAGATTCTTCACCCTATACTTAAAAAACCTTAGAATACTTCCAGCGCTTTACGGCAGTTTATTCAACACAAAAACTGAACACTTATTTAATCAATCAAATTAAAACGACATTTAAGATGGATCTTGTTCTGAATAATAATTCATCCATTAGTGGTGCACAGAGTGCATCTTTTGAAGAATTTTTCATAGAGAACAGAAATTAATTTCGTTTTTAATTTCGTTTTATGTTCGTCCAAATCCAAGGCAAAAAGAAAGAGAGAAGGATTTCCTACGTGTACAGTTGTATAACACAACTAGCTATACCCGCTCACGCTTCGCGGCGGCCCAGTCTGGTGTGAAACGAATGGGAAAACTAATAAAAGTACTCTAGTGAACATAGATTCTGCGAGAAAACTTATTCAATTCAGTAGCCTTCCTTGCGTAGCTCTGGCCATGTGGAATGAAAGGAAAGGAAGGAAAAAGGTATGCTTTCACAGAACGTCATTTTTTTATTTGTGAATCTGGTGAATTAACCACATTTTTTTTGTTTTTTTTTTTCCTTTTTCAGCATAAACATAAAGGTAAGACGGTTTATCGATTGAGGAGCACACGACGTGTAATTGGCCATGGAACATGCTATCGTTTTCTAGTATCAAACTGCACGCCTGCAAAAATTGGCTTTGCGCTTTATTGATAGTCATGGCGAACGCAAAGCGTATTAGAAATTGTAGTCGTTTGAATTTGAACTCCATGTCGATCGGAATGAGAGGTAATTGTGGAAATAATGTGTTGTCACCTTTATGAAATCCATTCAGAATTGTTGCTTCAATTACATTGTTTGTGAATTATTTAACGTACTAATCGTGTGCCATTGCATAACAGTGACTGGTTGATGTTTTGGAATAATATAATTGTCACTTCAAATTTTTGATTGTGTTGAGGTTCTGATGAATGTGGACAGTGTGTCCTCACTCTCGGTCCAGGTCATGAAGATTTCTTCAATGAATCTGAACCAGGTGAGGTTTTTTGAATTCTGAGTGTTTAGGAAGGGTTCCTGTAAATGGCCCATGAATAGATTGACATAGGATGGTGCCATGCTGGTGCCCATAGCCATTCCCCGGATTTGTTTGTAGGTAATTCCTTCAAATGCCTTTGAATCCCTTCAGATGCCTTTGAATGCCTTCAAATGCCTATGAACGCATTACTTACAAACAAATCCGGTGTACGGCAAAGGGCACTCACGTGGCATGATCTTACGCCAACCTATTCATGGGTCATCTAGAGGAATCTTTCCAAAACACCAAGAATCTGAAACCCCTCACCTGGTTCAGATTCACTGATGACATGTTCGTGATCTGGATCCACATTCCACCAGAATCTCAACACCTTCTCCCCCAATCACTTCACCTGGTCCAACTCAACCCAGCAAGCCACGTTGCTTGTTGTTGACCTCCCTCTCAAAGATGGCTACCTCCACCCGCATCAAACCTACCAATCACCAGCAACACCTCGACTTCGACAGCTGTCACTCATTCGCCGTTGTGGCCGAGTGGTTCTAGGAGCTTCAGTCCGGAACCGCGCTGCTGCTACGGTCGCAGGTTCGAATCCTGCCTCGGGCATGGATGTATGTGATGTCTAGGGGAGTGATGACCTCAGACGTTAAGTTCCATAGTGCTCAGAGCCACTCATTCCATACTAAGAAGACCCTCCCATACAGCCTAACTACCTCTAGCTGTCGGATCTGTATTGACGAGCGGTCTCGCTCGAATTATACCAAGGGTCTCATTGAAGCCTCCACAGACTGTAATTACCCTCCCAACATTGTACAAAAACAGACCTCCCATGCCTTATGTCTCCAGTCACTCATCACATCACAACAGATGAATTGCCGAAACTGACAGAGCGCATGCACTGCAGCTTTAATACCAAACCTTTATGGGACATTTTCAATGGGGTAAAAAATTTTTCAGCAGTGCTGAAATATTGCCACTAAACATATAATGATATTACTGAAAGTGGAATAAATGGTCTCTGACAAAACTGCTAGAGCTACGCGTCAAGTTAGAGACTTCAGCGAAGACAATTTTGGGCCGACGTATGTACACTCGACAGCATAAAAAGTGGGTCACCCCTGAATTCCAACGTGTAGGCTGCACCTGATGTATGCAACCAACACAGCATATCTGTGTTGCACATAGTCGCAACCTTCCACAGTACAGTCGTTGTAAGATACACAATGGGTACTGCTAGGGACTACTAGAGAACACCAGTCTTTATGACAGTCCATCCAGATGTAAAGTAACACCACGATGGTACAGAAGAGATCAGACAGACATTAACGTTTGTAAACTAAACTTAATTACAATAAGTGACATTTCAAATGTTATGGGACAACTAGTTTTGTCACATAAATCGTTCAGTAATCCTTAGGCACAATTAAATATTAGAGACAGTATATGGATTTATAAAGTTGTATGATAATTGGAAACAAGTTCTTTGCTGTCTAAAAGGTTTACCCTCACATGCTGAACGTCGTTCAACGTTCAACGGGGAGTGGATTCGCATCAACTTTATGTAATACTAAGCAGTTAAAAGAAAACGTGATTAACGGCGGCAACCACTCTACGGAAATCCCAACATTAACAGCGAATCACAAGTAATATCATTGTTCACGTTACTCATCAACAGTCACTTGTACACGAAGTTGTACTTTAAAAGACATGATCAACGTCTTCGTTCTGGATCCGGATGTAAACACAGAAATTAAAGCTATTGTTAACCAAGCAAAGCTTTGTTCCTTATCGAGACTCGATCACTAGGCAGAAAGAGACGTCATTTGTACGAAAGCAGGAACCCTAACATGACAATTACCTTCTTGGTAATTAACATTGAAAGACGTTGTATAGTGTTGCATTGTCAAGGAATAAAGGACGCACATGTTTAAAATTGAAATGCCATCATGTAATGCTGGGAACAGGGATGCGAACCCAGCACCTAATCGGATTATTGAATAAGTACGTAAAATCAGAATGTAGATATCACAATTTGTCACCAGTAGTGGGGTTGGAACCTTAAATGACGACTGAAATTGTATTGCCTGACCGGGATTCGAACCCGCGCCTCCCGCCGTCGTTGTCTAACCAGGAACAGACGAGAAATGTCCAATGTTGGTCCATCATCAGCGAGATGTGCACACGTTTAACTAGAAATAAGGTGACGAAAACGTCTATGCTGACTGAGAGTCGAACGCCGCACACATGGTTATGAAGACACGTTAATAATCAACTTCATATTCAGTAGTAGCTCCTAGAGTAGCACGTTTAGTTGCAAACCTTAAGGCCTTACTCATCCCTAGTAACGTGTTGCCTAATATCTGCGATATCATGATGTTAATTTACAAGTGGATTGACTGCCGTAAAGAGCAATGGTCTCTAGTAGTCGTGTATCATTGGGATGTAAATGAAGTGCCTCAGCAGAAAGTAATTTCCGTCGTGCAGCACGTATTGTTTCAGAGACACTGAGTACATGTTATAAGTGCACAAAACTTGTATTATATACTAAGTATATACTATTATTTGGAGAAGCTGCCACCAAAACCTGTTTACTTTTAAATTCCGCTTAGTTGTCGTGGTTGAATACAGGTTTTCTTAAGGCTACATCTAATGCACAGCGCTTACAAGAAAGTATAGTTTCCTGCGTCATGCTGTTGCTAGCTAGGTGAAATATTTTGTGGTAGCTATGTTTAAAATGAATGTATTTTTGAAAGTATTGTTCGCCAAATATTTGAATAAATCGTCAACTGTAGGTGTGCCTGCACATGTTATAGCATAATAGCTGTAGCTCCGATAGTTTGTACTACAGACTTGGGTAGGGTAGGTGTAACTTTTGATCCTTCAAGGGGTGATCGTGGCCATGCGGCCCGGGTCTGTGCTAGGCGCGGCTCGCGAGCTACGGGCCAGCCAGGCTGGCCGAGGCGAGACGCAAGTGAGCGAGCTGGCGGTGGTGTTGGTGGGCCAACAGCCCGGGACGAGCCAGCACGGCTGCGCCGCATGCCTCTGCCTCTGCCGCTCCGTTTGACGTAAATATGTTTACTTCCTCTCCTGGAATTAGTATAAGAGCGGCAAGCAGAAATACACATCAGGCTGTCTTGCCGTAATGGCTTACTGGGAGAGGTCTACTTTAGGTAGAGTCAAAAAATGGTTCAAATGGCTCTGAGCACTATGGGACTTAACATCTGAGGTCATCAGTCCCCTAGAACTAACCTAAGGACTTCACACACATCCATGCCCGAAGCAGGACTCGAACCTGCGACCGTAGCGGTCGCACGGTTCCAGACTGAAGCGCCTAGAACCGCTCGGCCACTCCGGCCGGCCGAGGTAGAGTCGTCGCTCTCATTCAGGAAGGAGAATGTTCCACCAGAGAAGCTGGCAGACGGTATGGCGTACCACATACCACAGCAACGAGATGGTGGAGGATCTGCCTTGAAAGAGGCACCACCAACAGGGCTCCTGGCTCAGGCAGGAAGAGAGTGATCTCACAGCAGAAAGACAGGGACCTAGTTTCTAGGAGCAAAGAAAATCCCTTTCTGAACGCGAAGCAGTTGCGGCGGGAGACCACCTTCCCCGGCTCCAATGACACGATTCACCGAAGGCTGAGGGACGCTGGACTGCATGCACGACGATCCGCCGTGAAAAAAGAGCTCAGCGAAGACAACGTTTTATACTGGCTAGCATTTGCGGAGCTCCATCTGAGGGCGTCGTGGGACAACGTCATTTTCACTGATGAGAGGGTGTTTTCCATCAATAACGACGGTCCACGAATTGTTTACAGGCCGCAAGTGGCCGGCTATCTGTTACCTGCTGGGGTTGGAATTCTGCGAGAGGGGCGGGAATTCTTCACAGGATAGAAGGAACTCTGGACAGCGCGCAGTATGCCCACATATTGGAAAATGTGATGCTTCCGTCAGTGCGAATGCTGTACGCAGAAGGGGACGTCACATTGGAAGAGGACCATTCTCCCATTCACAAGCCTGCATTTGTTCAGCAGCGGCTCTCCACGATTGGCGTCAACGTCATGGACTGGCCGCCACGGGCGGCTGATATGAACCCCAAGGAAAACATGTGGGCTGAGGTCGCCAGAACATTAACAGATAACTGGCCACGAAACGATTCAATGCCAAGACGCGTGATAGAAGTACAAAATTATGAAGGATTCTCGATAAAATATTAGAGTTCTTAAAATGTTTTGTTATGTCTCCTGTTTTGACATTTTTCCTCATTGGGAGCTAGTGGAAGATCGCGTGGCAACAGAAAAGATAGAACATGGGTTAGCTTTCCTTTGAGTTGCCTTTTTAATTCAAGTGGGAATCTTTTGAATATACAGTGTGTTAAGTATTCTATTTTGATTTCATTTATACCCTGTCTACATACTTACAAACTAATCAGCGTAGATGGACTCTGTCACAGTAGTTTTTGTTATTTCAAATATGTCTCTCTCTTCCCCTCCATCCATGAATACACCCTACACAATACGCCAACGATATCATATTATGTTCATTCGCCGCGCGGGATTAGCCGAGCGGTCTCAGGCTCTGCAGTCACGGACTGTGCGGCTGGTCCCGGCGGAGGTTCGAGTCCTCCCTCGGGCATGGGTGTGTATGTTTGTCCTTAGGATAATTTAGGTTACGTAGTGTGTAAGATTAGGGACTGATGATCTTAGCAGTTAAGTCCCATAAGATTCCACACACATTTGAACATTTATGTTTACGCGTTGTTAATATCTCTTCTATTCTATCTCACACTCTCTCTCTCTTTGACACTATCGCCGCAAGTGCCCTTCTATTACACTCCCCAAAAACTTTGTAAACAAATCTAGCGGTTTCCAATGACGCTACGTTTTCTCTTTTAATTGCTGCTGTCTTTACTCTCTATCATTCCTCTCACCACCTATGAAACCGTATTCTTTGATCTCCCCTTCCCTATAACCAATTCTTCGTTCTGAGAACAGTCCTTCCTTATCTCTCGGTCCTAAGATAAAACTAACTGTGGCACACATCTAAGTAAGCAATACTCTGCAAGCATTTCACGCTTATATTTTGCACTTCTGCACTTCTATCCATTCCCAGATCCCGCCCTCCTTCATGTTAACGCGTCTCTTGACATCTGCATCTACATCTAAATGAATACTCTGCAATTCATAATTATGTGCTTGGCAGGGGGTTCTGTGGTCTGGTGGATTAATCTTGTATTGATGTGTAAAACGTGTAGGTTCACATCTCACGTCAGGCGTCGATTTTTAACACACACAAGTAGCTCTCCTTCACCCGTAGTAACGCCACGTGCAGAACGCCAGTAAGCTCCGTAGTTCAATATCCGCAGTAAAGATAACATCCCTTCTCTGCCGATTGGGCATTCGTTTGAGCTGTGACAGATGGAGAAGCCCCATAAGGCAGAGACTCTGTCACCAGCAAGCCGTCGTAAACTAGAAAACGTATTTCATTTAATGAACCAATGGCCATGTAAGTTCACAAGGCTCTTACTTTATTTGAAACTGAGACGTTGAAAATTGTGGTGCTGGACTGGGATTAGAATTCGATTTCACTGTGTTCCCGAAGATTGCAAACTCTTCTAGGCGTCCTCGAAAGGCAACTATCTGATTTCGAATCCTGATCAGCACAAAATATTCATTATTTCATTTCAAGCCCTAGCACGAGCACTCCGAACTACTGGTGAAAAATAGTTGCATTTTCAACGTCTCTTCGTGCGTTGTCAGCTGTAACGTGTTCTTTTCAACTCACAGCCACATGATGAGCTTTTTATCACAACAATTACAAGATCAAACGTTTCCTTACATCTTTTCAAGTTCAAACATTCCTCTCCATCCTACTGGTGAAAACGGATTTAGGTTTGACGTTGTGTTCGTTGTGATCACCAACGACGACAAGTTGTGGATTCAACTTCTGGCCAGCAGAGTAATTTCCATCACATCATTGAAAGTACAAGCATGCCATTCCTAGCTATTATTGGAAAAGAATCTGATAGTTAAAGTTTCTTCATGACCACGTGTGCGGGGTTAGAATTCCGTTCAGCACAGAACTTTTCGTCGCCTGATATCTAGCTAAACATGCGCCCATCTCGCTACTGGTGAACCAACAATAGCTATTTATCGTCTGTTCCTGGCTAGAAAACGACGGTGCTAGATGCTGGGTTCGAATCCCAGTCAGGCAAAAACAATTCTATCGTCAATTAAAGTTCCAGCATTTCGCTATTGGTGAAAACATTTGATATTTAACTTCTGATGATATGTACAGTCGTGCTCAAAAGTATCCGAACGACCTGAATTGCATTTCACTTAATTCACCTGCGACCTATATAACGCAGCTGTCTAGCAGGTCCTCTAATCGCTCCTTGGTACAGTCGTCTGACTATTGAAAATGGTTCCAACAAGTCACCACTAGAAAATACTGCTCTTTATCGCAATAACTCAAGATGTAAAGTAATAACACGATACTACAAATATCAGGGAACACCTCATCACAGATAAGACTGTCCTTAAAGCTTGTAAGTTCACATTTATTACAATAAATCACATACCTGAAATGTTAGCACTCTCATTATTACGTCAGATAGGTAATGCACGTAGTAAGTTCGTCGTATTCACGATTTCCTCTTCAAAGTAACATACCATACATATTATTTAACACGAAATGTCATAAAAAATTTACATTATTCACGAGCAGCTAGTTGAGAATATGTATGAACTTCAAATCACACGACGAACCGCCTCGTTCTCCATATGGATTCAAACCCAGGTCATGCAGGCTAGGCCGCGGTGGCCGTGCGGTTCTAGACACATCAGTCCGTAATCGCGTGACTGCTACGGTCGCAGGTTCGAATCCTGCCTCGGGCATGGATGTGTGTGATGTCCTTAGGTTAGTCAGGTTTAAGTAGTTATAGGTTCTAGGGGACTGATGACCTCAGATGTTGAGTCCCATAGTGCTCAGAGCCATTTGAACCAATCATGCAAGCTAAGATTTCGTGGCTGACGGAAATTAACAGTCGTTTCTGACTAGGCATAAAGAGAGTGATATACCTCATTTTCGGACATTATCAGTTAGCAAATATCAACTTTAAATTACATAACGTAACATTTTTAACGGACGCGAATCCCTACCCAGCATCTATTGTCCCTGTTAACGAATTACGAGAGATGTTAAATATTGCCACTTCACAAGTAACTTACTTGAAATGCAGTGCGGCAAAGCTTTGTGTTGGACAGGGATTCGAACCCAGAACCTAATCGGATTGTTATCGAAGCACAATCAACTTTGACGTATCGGATTTTCTCGGTAGTAGCTAGATGTATTAACTGAAATGACGAGACGAAATATTAATTTTTCCTTCCCAGGACTCCAACCCGGCATATATCGCTGTTATATTCTAGAGTAATGGAACGTTAAGTATGGGTTTGTTACACCAGCAGCGACATGTGAGCATGTTTGAACTTGAAATAATATGACAAAGAGTTCAGTGCTGACTAGGAATCGAACCCCACACATATCGTTGTTGAGTACACACAAAGAGACGTCAGCTAACGAATTGTTCTCCACCAGCAGCTCGGAATAACATCCTTGAACTTACAGTGATCTCGCAAATAGTTCTGTGTCTCACTGGGAGTCAAAAATGTCAGATGTCGTTAGTGTTGACAACGAATGGAAATGCATTAAAAATAAAAATTATTATCCACCAGCAGATAGGTGTTCTCATGCTGAAGCTTGATAATACATAGTGAAAAGTTTAGTGCTGTGCCAGGATTCCAACCCATTCATGCGAAATATATGGAGATGTTGAGGAATCTGCAGTTTTGAACAAACAACAAGTTGTAGTCGAGCTGTATTGTCACGAAGGGATAAAATTCCGCGTTAAGGGCAGTCTTAGTTGCATTCCCAGTTCAGAACCAATTTTGTCGACATACAGAAGCTCAAATAAAATACGGAATATGTGTCCTGTGACCATCCACAGGGTTTGTTTCGTCACTAGAAATAAATAACTAGTATAAGAAAGGTTACTGGTGATAGAGTTTCTACATGTCGCCACTCCTTACTTTATTGTGGTTCCACCCAACGGCTACTTGGTAGAGAAGTAATATCATGTTTAATGTGATTTTCAGACCACAATGCCGTTATACCTTCTTCACTTGGCGTAGCCAGAAGAAAATAGAATCTGTCTGTCCAAAAAAAAAAAAAAAAAAAAAATGGTTCAAATGGCTCTGAGCACTATGGGACTTAACTGCTGTGGTCATCAGTCCCCTAGAACTTAGAACTACTTAAACCTAACTAACCTAAGGACATCAAACACACCCATGCCCGTGGCAGGATTCGAACCTGCTACCGTAGCGGTCACGCGGTTCCAGACTGTCGCGCCTAGAACCGCACGGCCACTCGGGCCGCCCAATCTGCCTGTCCCTATCAAAAAACCTCAGCAGAAGTTGGAATCGAACCGAGACCAACACCATATGAAACTATCATCAGGCCAACTGACCACCAAACCCCCTTCTCTACGACTCATTTCTCTATCATAACACCGTTGCGGCACACAAGATGAGAATTCAGTCACACAGGCTCCCTGTAGTGGTTTGCAGGATGTTCAGTACATTTATTTACTTGGTTGACCGAATCGCCATGAACTAGCTGCCTTGGCTACCCACTGCATACATTCGACTCTATTTTGTAATCACCGAAATAAAATAACGTAACTGCCACATACACAGAACTGCCAACAATGTAGGGTGCAGAAATTTAAATAGGAAGTGTTCCTTTCTATTATGCTATCTGTTTGTTGAAACCATCGTGCAGTGCAAAACAAATGCTGTGACTGTCTGTCTCTCAGAAGTCTATATCCGGCCATATGCATTATCTCACAGCACTGTGGAATGCCGAAGTTCTGGAGGAACTGTTGCTCACTTCCAGAGGTGCTATAGCTACGTCACAGGTGGTAGCGTAACGGTAAGCGTCGCGCACTGTTGACAAGACGTCGTGTGTTCTATTACATTCACTACTACATTTTTTTAAAGCGCAATTCTGCTGTCTGCTGAAGTTAACAATTTAATGGAACTTTGAACATAATTCTCTTCACTTCTCAACCCAAAATAGTCGCATGTGGAAAAAAGGCTAACTTCTGCGTCATTTTGTTCTTTTCAGGTGTAATAGACGGCCAGGCAGCAGATGCTCACGAAGCTTTTGTATTATGTATGAGGAGAGCGCATCGTGCCAAAATTGTCAGAAAAGTATTTTCTACATTATCTGTCGTCTGGTAGTGGCATTTTATTCTTCTTCAAACCTTGTTTGACAGCTTTAACTCAGAACAAGTTTTCTACATGCATGTAATCAATAAACTGCATGTGCATTGTCAGACTGTTACAGATAACATCAGAGAATTCGCACATATCGTTGATGATTAATTTCTCTCTCAAGTTTAGTATTGTTTTAACAACACTAAAAGAAACCTTACGAAAACTGTGCACTGTAGTGTAAGAAATTAAATAAAACTACCCACGATAACCTTACGACGAAAGTCTGTTTAAACAAAACTGAGTATCTGTACACAAGCGTGCCTCTATCTGCACGAATTAGTAAAACATTATTCATTTGGACTTCTATTGGGTCTGTGTTTAAATGGTATGCTGTGTCATACTCAACAGGTATGCAAAGGTGGCATTTCATAAATAAAGTTACGTATTCCTAGAAACCCAAAATTAGCTTGTCAGCAGCGGAAAAAGGCGTTACCTGTTGTGCAGCATTGTAAGTTTTCACCATTGCACTTTGAGCTGAAAGTATTTTCTTGCGATTTGCTAATCAATTTATTTCCTTCATACTTATCACCCTGGCATGGGAGTTAAGTGAAGAACATTATTGAATTTCGTATCGTTGACGGTCGATTCGAATTTCTTCAGAGACCCTTGTATTGTATAGCAGCTTGGCAGTCAGAAAACCGAAATCTACGACCATTAACACAATTTACTGAGTCGAGCTGCCAAGAGGATTTGATGTGTAAAGGTTTTCTTCCGATTTAGTTACAGAATTTTTTCTGGGAATTCGCAGCTCCATGGAATAATACACACAAAAAAAAGCTCGCACGCGCTGCTCCTACCACGGTTAGAACTGACGATTTTCTTGACCGTTCAAAGACGAGACACGGCCGGTACCACGGGACTACGGACACACTGCTGCCAGCACGTCACTCTTGTCACGGTATTGGTCGCTCAGCCTCATAACGCATCGTGAAAGATATTAAAAGTTGTCACTTATGTGAAGAATAACATTTCTTTAGCCAAAAAATTGAAATTTCTGTCTCAGTGTCTTAGTTGGCGTGAGGATTATATACCACGAGTCATTCAAATGGAAAGGGAATATCAAGTGAATTTAGCGAGTCAGTTCAGTTCCATACGCGGAAGTGATTGCAGTGTGACAGTGTTGCCAAATGTTCGTGACGATGTTGTCAATTCTCAGTTGTGCTAGGAACAGCTCTGTAGCGTTATAGGAGGAGAATCCTGTGCTCGTGTCATACGAGGAAACGGTGAGGAGGTGCGGGGTTTGGTTAATATGCAGCGTTTTCTCCTACCAGCTGTGTCAAACATTCAGGTGTGTAATCTTCCATCACGATTACAGTTTCCCACAAAATATATACGAATGAAACACTTATCTTGTTACTTTGTTACAAAAGATTATTTCAGTACAATAAAAAGTCTTTGGAAATCAACTTTGCCAATCTGTCACGAAAAGTAAGATAACAAACACTTTGCACCGCGAAATCGACTGCATCAATGTGCAGTCTTGTGGTCATACAAGTAGAATTTCATGAATTGCACGAGAATGTAGAAAAATGTTGGTGCGAATGGAAGCTGTAAGAAACACAGTTACCTAATTATTCTGTACCACGTAATAATCAATTCATTTGATAATTCAGAAGAGAAGAAACTAAAAATTATGCCCATTAAGACAGAAACTAAAGTGCAAAACCGGGCATTGTGCAAATCTGCGCTTTATCATCTTCAGATCTATACAAATAATGAATACTAACCAGCGTATTCATTGCTTTCGTAATGTTTCCCTCTTGTTTAGTCTTCTTATGAAGATCTGGATCCACACCCATGAGTCTGATTTTTTCGTTGTATCCTTCCATCTACTATCTTTGTATGTTATTGTTCGGTGTTCAAAAAGCAAAATATTATGCCTGCTCCCACGAGGTATTAAAATGAGGTCACAAAATGGCTAACGAATTATAATCAAAATACAGTGACACGCCAATTTGCCTGTCGTCATGGTGTTAAGTGGACAGAAATATTTGGGTGTTATCGTCGTCTTTTCTTATTGAGATTTTCATATTACCCTGACACAAGACGTCGAGATGAATGTGTATATTCTTCGTGACGAAACATCCCACATTCCATTCATCCCGATACATTCGCTACGTGCATCGGCAGCAATGAGTGATAGGAAAGCTGTTGTGGGGTGACGAATAACAATAACAATGGTAGTAATTACAAATCAATAATCAAGGTTGTTTATTGCATTACAGACGACTAGCAAAATAACCAAGAATGGCTGAGTGTTTGATTGGCGCACTGAGTAGCTGTTCTTACCACTTTGTTCCTAAATTCTGTTCTAGTTGTTTGCAGAGAGAAAACAAAGAACCCTGTAGCCATACATATTGCTAGTACAACGAGATATTACCTATCAACTATCCTTACTTTACATCACGAGACGAACATGGCGTCACTGAGCTGATATTTGAAATACATTTCTGTTTTCTCTCTCTCCGTCTCTCTCTTTTTTTATTTTTTTATTTTTTGAGGAAGGCATCGAGAAGCGCGATAATAAGCAAGTAGGTATGTAACCTGTTTACAGTTATTTTCATCGGGATACATAATGCAAAAATACACCTTTTAAGTGTGTTATTGCGTAGTTCCAGTGATTGACAGGCTATTCGTGAGCTTGCTCGCATTCAGTGGGGTGAAAACTATCACAGAAGCAAGCAAAACACAAATATTTCTGGCACCATGCGCAACACATAAACGAAATCTCGCTGCACTGATGTGTTGTCCGATATGTTGCACGGAAAACATATCTGATTCATGTTGCTAAATGCAGTTCTATCAGATATCAATTTGGAAAAGTACCAAGTGTATAAAAGTATATCTTGAAATACGCAGAAAGGCCTATAGAGGTATTCGACTGAAACATAGCCATGACCAAAATTGTAACTGGGGTCGACAGCATCGTCGTCTACCACCTTAACAACTCGAACGGTGACATTGCTCGGCCGGTTACTTACGTTTACTGGTATCAAAGCTACAGCATAAAAACATAAAAAATGTTAATAACCCGAAGATCATTAGTTTTGGAACCCATGTAAAGTAAAGCAGTCATCAGTCGCAAGAGTGGTTTGAACACCACAGTGCTTTAATAGGCACGGACTTGTTGGAGGTGGTATGCTGTTGCTTTCATCCGACCTTTGAGTTGACTTACCGAACCAGTTAATGGGGGAACCTACAGTTTTACGTGGCTTTCGGACCACAGTGCAACTCAGCATTTTTCACATCAACAAACACTGCCCCAGGGAAATATGTGTAAAACGGCACATAAAAATCGTGGGACTTGGGAGGGATCGAACCTGAGACCTTTGTATCCATAGTCTTGCTCTACATCTACATCTACATCTACATCTATACTCCGCGAGCCACCTTACGGTGTGTGGCGGAGGGTACTTATTGTACCACTATCTGATCCCCCCTTCCCTGTTCCATTCACGAATTGTGCGTGGGAAGAACGACTGCTTGTAAGTCTCCGTATTTGCTCTAATTTCTCGGATCTTTTCGTTGTGATCATTACGCGAGATATATGTGGGCGGTAGTAATATGTTGCCCATCTCTTCCCGGAATGTGCTCTCTCGTAATTTCGATAATAAACCTCTCCGTATTGCGTAACGCCTTTCTTGAAGTGTCCGCCACTGGAGCTTGTTCAGCATCTCCGTAACGCTCTCGCGCTGACTAAATGTCCCCATGACGAATCGCGCTGCTTTTCGCTGGATCATGTCTATCTCTTCTATTAATCCAACCTGGTAAGGGTCCCATACTGATGAGCAATACTCAAGAATCGGACGAACAAGCGTTTTGTACGCTACTTCTTTCGTCGATGAGTCACATTTTCTTAGAATTCTTCCTATAAATCTCAACCTGGCGCCTGCTTTTCCCACTATTTGTTTTATGTGATCATTCCACTTCAGATCGCTCCGGATAGTAACTCCTAAGTATTTTACGGTCGTTACCGCTTCCAATGATTTACCACCTATGGCATAATCGTACTGGAATGGATTTCTGCCCCTATGTATGCGCATTATATTACATTTATCTACGTTTAGGGAAAGCTGCCAGCTGTCGCACCATGCATTAATCCTCTGCAGGTCTTCCTGGAGTACGTACGAGTCTTCTGATGTTGCTACTTTCTTGTAGACAACCGTGTCATCTGCAAATAGCCTCACGGAGCTACCGATATTGTCAACTAAGTCATTTATGTATATTGTAAACAATAAAGGTCCTATCACGCTTCCTTGCGGTACTCCCGAAATTACCTCTACATCTGCAGATTTTGAACCGTTAAGAATGACATGTTGTGTTCTTTCTTCTAGGAAATCCTGAATCCAATCACAAACCTGGTCTGATATTCCGTAAGCTCGTATTTTTTTCGCTAAACGTAAGTGCGGAACCGTATCAAATGCCTTCCTGAAGTCCAGGAATACGGCATCAATCTGCTCGCCAGTGTCTACGGCACTGTGAATTTCTTGGGCAAATAGGGCGAGCTGAGTTTCACATGATCTCTGTTTGCGGAATCCATGTTGGTTATGATGAAGGAGATTTGTGTTATCTAAGAACGTCATAATACGAGAACACAAAACATGTTCCATTATTCTACAACAGATTGACGTAAGCGAAATAGGCCTATAATTATTCGCATCTGATTTATGACCCTTCTTGAAAATGGGAACGACCTGCGCTTTCTTCCAGTCGCTAGGTACTTTACGTTCTTCCAGCGATCTACGATAAATTGCTGATAGAAAGGGGGCAAGTTCTTTAGCATAATCACTGTAGAATCTTAAGGGTATCTCGTCTGGTCCGGATGCTTTTCCGCTACTAAGTGATAGCAGTTGTTTTTCAATTCCGATATCGTTTATTTCAATATTTTCCATTTTGGCGTCCGTGCGACGGCTGAAGTCAGGGACCGTGTTACGATTTTCCGCAGTGAAACAGTTTCGGAACACTGAATTCAGTATTTCTGCCTTTCTTCGGTCGTCCTCTGTTTCGGTGCCATCGTAGTCAACGAGTGACTGAATAGGGGATTTAGATCCGCTTACCGATTTTACATATGACCAAAACTTTTTAGGGTTCTTGTTTAGATTGTTTGCCAATGTTTTATGTTCGAATTCGTTGAATGCTTCTCTCATTGCTCTCTTTACGCTCTTTTTCGCTTCGTTCAGCTTTTCCTTATCAGGTATGATTCGACTACTCTTAAACCTATGATGAAGCTTTCTTTGTTTCCGTAGTACCTTTCGTACATGATTGTTATACCACGGTGGATCTTTCCCCTCGCTTTGGACCTTAGTCGGTACGAACTTATCTAAGGCGTACTGGACGATGTTTCTGAATTTTTTCCATTTTTGTCCCACATCCTCTTCCTCAGAAATGAACGTTTGATGGTGGTCACTCAGATATTCTGCGATTTGTGCCCTATCACTCTTGTTAAGCAAATATATTTTCCTTCCTTTCTTGGCATTTCTTATTACACTTGTAGTCATTGATGCAACCACTGACTTATGATCACTGATACCCCTCTTCTACATTCACGGAGTCGAAAAGTTCCGGTCTATTTGTTGCTATGAGGTCTAAAACGTTAGCTTCACGAGTTGGTTCTCTAACTATCTGCTCGAAGTAATTCTCGGACAAGGCAGTCAGGATAATGTCACAAGAGTCTCTGTCCCTGGCTCCAGTTCTGATTGTGTGACTATCCCATTCTATACCTGGTAGATTGAAGTCTCCCCCTATTACAATAGTATGATCACGAAACTTCTTCACGACGTTCTGCAGGTTCTCTCTGAGGCGCTCAACTACTACGGTTGCTGATGCAGGTGGTCTATAGAAGCATCCGACTATCATATCTGACCCACCTTTGATACTTAACTTAACCCAGATTATTTCACATTCGCATTCGCTAATAACTTCACTGGATATTATTGAATTCTTTACTGCTATAAATACTCCTCCACCATTGGCGTTTATCCTATCCTTGCGGTATATGTTCCATTCTGTGTCTAGGATTTCGTTACTGTTCACTTCCGGTTTTAACCAACTTTCCGTTCCTAATACTATATGCGCACTATTTCCTTCAATAAGAGATACTAATTCAGGAACCTTGCCCTGGATACTCCTGCAGTTTACCAATATTACGTTAACTTTTCCTGATTCTCTTTATCGCCTTGCCACCATGCAGCCAACACTGTAGTTTTTGCTTGCCATTAAAATTAAGGATCTCTCGTTTGTGCCTGCTTTGGCACTTGCGTGTCCCTTAGGAGACCTTACCTTTGGGCTTACCCTCGTATACGTGTGTGTAAACGCCTTCCAATGCCAACTCAAGGAAGACAAGGATACCTAGACTAGCTTCAATATTACAAATACGCCTCTGTTTGTGGATGAACGCAGACTTAGATTGATAATCATTTTGAATATTTATCAGTACTGTACCCATTGGTGTGAAACTCGTTTTCTACCAATGATTCCCCACAGCTACAGGAACACTAAGTACTTACGCATTGCTATCAGACGAAAAGATCAACCTGATACAAACTGTGGGAAGTTTGTTTTACAACCTTCGTACATGGATAAAGAGCTTTTCCTTTTTGAGATATCTGTGATCGTTGCTGCATAAGACAATTTAAGAAGAAACTAAATTCCTTCAGCTACGCCAATGTTCAAAGAAATCGTGTTAACGGCACTAAATCGTAGTTTGTAAATCGTTTACCAGCCGTACTCTGCCGCATTTCGCTGGTTCGAAGGCAAAAAGCTTACTGACAAATTTCACAGAAGGAAAAATGGGACGAAATGTCTCCCACTCGAAGGTCATGTTGTTTTACTTAAATGATTACAAAATCGGGTAAAACGAACAATGAGGTTGTCAGCATAAGCACATTACTGTTGTCAATATGATGTTGCACCGCCCAGGGCCTGTAATGATAAAGGGCCCGTTTAGGTCAGGCATATTGTACACAGAAGTGGAAGAGAGAGCACCACTAAATTCTACAATCCGTATGCATTGCATACACACAGAACTTACTGTTACTGTGTACTTATCGAGCCCAATGAGTGAACTGCATATTTTCCGGGGAGAAAGAGCACTGGCAAACAGTCTTCGCTACATTAGGTTACTTAAACTGGCGTCACTTTGAGCTAGAATTTATGGCCAGCGACTAAGTGTAAGGACAGTGAGTCGGATGCGGGTTTTGCAACTGTGAAATACTTTCCTTACATTATGGAAGCGAATATTAAATTTGAACTAATTTTGCAAAAATTTTGTACTTGGATAGGTTAGAGTGAAAATCTTTCTGTTGATTGCAAAGGAAAACAATTGATTTTCTAAAACAACAACTTGAAACAGGTCACGTCGACCAAATGATATGGAAGAACCGACAGCGACGTACATTGAAAGGCAGTATGATCCCTTGGCTTTTGGTTTGGCAGTATTCGACAGCCATTTCTAGGCGAAAGTAAATGAAGAAAGGCAGCGCGTTTTCGTTATCAAGTAACGTCTTCATCAATTACTTTAGTTTTAATGTGATCCACGAGTAATTTCTGATGTTTGATATTAACATGAAAAGGATTCCGTAGACAGGGAAAGAACTTGTTCTTGGGCAACTACTTCTATAATGACCAAAAGGACTTAAATGATCTTCAAGCACATGTGTTCCAGCAGCGGTATGAAGAAAATGATATTAATAATGACGGTGATAATCGAATTATCCGGTAACTTCACAATTCACAGTGGATTTTCTGGAACTAAGAAATTTCCGGAATTAGTGAAAATTTCAAAATGGCTTCAAATCGAGGCTATGACGCCTAGAAGAGTCTTTACATCCTGCTGACATGAGAATAGCATAATCTCCACGTCAGAAGCTTGCTTCTACTTAACCATTTAATAGACTCGCTTTTTTTCCACCGTGACTAGTTTAGTAAGCTAAGCACATCATCCATTACAGCACACTCCTGGGGCTGGGAAATATGGCCACAATGGTCTGGTGGAACGAACTATCACAAGTGCAATGCGTGGGTTCTGGCATTTACTTTTAAGAGGCACAAACAGATTTACTTTACCTCCGGTAACCTCAAGAGAAAGCTGTTATAATCCAGAATCCGCATTAAACATCACGTTCCTTCATTCCAAACTGGGCAGAGCCGGTTTACGTTGGAAAATGACATAGGTGGAGGCCAGGGTAAACAGAAATACTGTCACCAGTAAACTTACTTACATTAGAAAATTTTATTTTATTTGATGAATTGATAGCCGTCTAAAGGAACAGGGCTCTTATTTTACTTGTACTTGATGAAACTAGAGACGTTGAAAAATTTGGTGCTGGACTGTGATTCGAATTCTTATATCCTCTTTCGAGGATCTGAAGCTCTCGGAACAGTATAGTTCAATCATTTCACTCCTTTTCCCAAGACTGCAGTCATCTCTAGGTCTCCTCGAAAGGTAAATATGTGGGTCCGAATCCTGATCCAGTACAAAAATATTCATAATTTCATTTCAAGCACTATCACGTGCACACCGGCCTGCTAGTGAAAATTAACGTGCATTTTTAATGTCTGTTCATGTTGCCAACAATTGCTGGACAAACACGCACACATCTTACTGTTGGTGAGTAAGCAACTGATACTAAAGCAATATTCGTGGACAATAAAGAAGAACGATAGGAGTGCGGTTCGATAGTCACTCAGGCACAAAAATTTGTGTCCTTATTTTAAATTAAACACCTAGCAGCTGGCAAGAAAAACCGATACGTAACATTTGATTTTACTTAGTTAACAATCCGATTACGTCTTGGGTTCGTATCTCCGTCGCAGAACTTCACATCATGCGCTGCATCTTTAAATTCATACACACTTCGTTACTTCTGAATTGAGGTATATCAGACATTTTTCATGGTTAGTTAACAGGGATGAAAGGGTCTTGATAGGAGTCCCGGTTTATTACAAAAACTGTCGTCTTTTATTTTCACGTTTAGATTTGGTTACTGATATAGGCGAAAATTTCGGTACTTCATGACTCTTCATGGATAGTCAGCAATATGATATGGTTAGATTAGATTAGATTAATGCTTCTTCCATAGATCATGAATACGACGTTTCGTAATGATGTGGAACGAGTTACTTCCTGGTGTGCACGGAATTAAGCCTCAAAGTTCACTTGATTTCTCGTGACATTTCCTTTGAATAACCTGAGTTGTTATCGCTTGAAGTGAAACAGAAGATTGTAAATTTACGGTTTTCAGCCCAGCAAAGTCATTGAGCGTGGCAATCGAAACTAATCTCGTCCTGTAAATAGCGGTTTACGAGTTCTAGCCACTATTGGCCTCGTAAGAGGAAGGTGCAAACCATATCTATCTGCTAGCTCTGTGTTGACGTGCTGACCTGTGGAATCGCGACTGTTGCGGTTCGCGGTTCCAGCCTCGCTGAATCTAACGTTTTTATCCGTTCTGTAAAAGAGCTGCAAGCAGTCGGATCAAACATCGATAAGCAAATAGTAAGAAAATACTTTCAGCTCATAGAGCAATGGTAAAAAACTTACAATGCTGCACAACAGGTAACGCCTCTTTCCGCTGCTGACAAGCTAATTTTGGGTTTCTAGGAATACGTAACTTTATTTATGAAATGCCACCTTTGCATACCTGTTGAGTATGACACAGCATACCATTTAAACACAGACCCAATCGAAATCTAAATGAATGGTGTTTTACTAATTCGTGCAGATAGAGGCACGCTTGTGTACAGATACTCAGTTTTGTTTAAACAGACTTTCGTCGTAAGGTTATCGTGGGTAGTTTTATTTCATTTCTTACACTACAGTGCACAGTTTTCGTAAGGTTTCTTTTAGTGTTTTTACAACAATACTAAACTTGAGAGAGAAATTAATCATCAACGATATGTGCGAATTCTCTGATGATGTTATCTGTAACAGTCTGACAATGCACATGCAGTTCATTGATTACATGCATGTAGAAAACTTGTTCTGAGTTAAAGCTGTCAAACAAGGTTTGAAGAAGAATAAAATGCCACTACCAGACGACAGATAATGTAGAAAATACTTTTCTGACAATTTTGGCACGATGCGCTCTCCTCATACATAATACAAAAGCTTCGAGCGAATCTGTTGCCTGGCCGTCTATTAAACCTGAAAAGAACAAAATGACGCAGAAGTTAGCCTTTTTTCCACATGCGACTATTTTGGGTTGAGAAGTGAAGAGAATTATGTTCAAAGTTCCATTAAATTGTTAACTTCAGCAGACAGCAGAATTGCGCTTTAAAAAAATGTAGTAGTGAATGTAATGGAACACACGACGTCTTGTCAACAGTGCGCGACGCTTACCGTTACGCTACCACCTGTGACGTAGCTACAGCACCTCTGGAAGTGAGCAACAGTTCCTCCAGAACTTCGGCATTCCACAGTGCTGTGATATAATGCATATGGCCGGATATAGACTTCTGAGAGACAGACAGTTACAGCATTTGTTTTGCACTGCACGATGGTTTCAACAAACAGATAGCATAATAGAAAGGAACACTTCCTATTTAAATTTCTGCACCCTACATTGTTGGCAGTTCTGTGTATGTGGCAGTTACGTTATTTTATTTCGGTGATTACAAAATAGAGTCGAATGTATGCAGTGGGTAGCCAAGGCAGCTAGTTCATGGCGATTCGGTCAACCAAGTAAATGAATGTACTGAACATCCTGCAAACCACTACAGGGAGCCTGTGTGACTGAATTCTCATCTTGTGTGCCGCAACGGTGTTATGATAGAGAAATGAGTCGTAGAGAAGAGGGTTTGCTGGTCAGTTGGCCTGATGATAGTTTCATATGGTGTTGGTCTCGGTTCGATTCCAACTTCTGCCGAGGTTTTTTGATAGGGACAGGCAGATTCTATTCTCTTCTGGCTACGCCAAGTGAAGAAGGTATAATGGCATTGTGGTCTGAAAATCAATTAAACATGATATTACTTGTCTACCAAGTAGACGTTAGGTGGAACCACAACAAAGTAAAGAGTGGCGACATGTAGAAACTCTATCACCAGTAACCTTTCTTATACTAGTTATTTAATTCTAGTGACGAAACAAACCCTGTGTATGGTCACAGGACACTTATTCCGTCTTTTATTTGAGCTTCTGTATGTCGATAAAATTGGTTCTGAACTGGGAATGCAACTAAGACCGCACTTAACGCGGAATTTTATCCCTTCGTGACAATACAGCTCGACTACAACTTGTTTGTTCAAAACTACAGAATCCTCAACATCTCCACATATTTCGCATGAATGGGTTGGAATCCTGGCCCAGCACTAAACTTTTCCCTATGTATTATCAAGCTCTAGCATGAGAACACCTATCTGCTGGCGGATAATAATTTTTATTTTTAATGCATTTTCATTCGTTGTCAACACTAACGACATCTGACATTTTTGACTCCCAGTGAGACACAGAACTATTTGCGAGATCACTGTAAGTTCAAGGATGTTATTCCGAGCTGCTGGTGGAGAAAAATTCGTTAGCTGACGTCTCTTTGTGTGTACTCAACAACGATATGTGTGGGGTTCGATTCCTAGTCAGCACTGAACTCTTTGTCATATCATTTCAAGTTCAAACATGCTCACATGTCGCTGCTGGTGTAACAAACTCATACTTAACGTTACATTACTCTAGAATATAACAGCGATATATGCCGGGTTGGAGGCCTGGGATGGAAGAAATTAATATTTCGTCTCGTCATTTCAGTTAATACATCTAGCTACTGCCGAGAAAATCCGATACGTCAAAGTTGATTGTGCTTCGATAACAATCCGATTCGGTTCTGGGTTCGAATCCCTGTCCAGCACAAAGCTTTACCTCACTGCATTTCAAGTAAGTTACTTGTGAAGAAGCAGTACTTAACATCTCTCGTATTTCGTTAACAGGGACAATAGATGCTGGGTAGGAATTCGCGACCGTTAAAAATGATTACGTTATGTCATTTAATGTTGATATTTGTTAACTGACACTGTCTAAAATCGAGGTATATCACTCTCTTTATGCTTAGTCAGGAATGACTGTTAATTTCCGTCAGTCACGAAATCTTAGTTTGCATGACCTGGGTTTGAATCCATATGCAGAACGAAGCGGTTCGTCGTGTCTATCTGCTCGTGAATAACGTAAATTTTAATGACATTTTGTGTTGAATAATAAGTATGATATGTTACTTTGAAGAGGAAATCATGAATACGACGAACTTACTGCGGGCATTACCTATCTTACGTAATAATGAGAGTGCTAACATTTCAGGTATGTCAGTTATTGCAATAAATGCTAGCTTACAAGCCTTAAGGACAGTCTTATCTGTGATGAGGTGTTCCCTGATATTTTTAGGATCGTGGTATTACTTTACATTCTGAGTTATTGCTATACAGAACAGTGTTTTCTAGTGGTGACTTGTTGGAACCATTTTGAATAGTCAGACGACTGTATCAAGGAGCGATTAAGGGACCTGCTAGACAGCTGCGTTATTTGGGTTGCATGGGAATCAGGCGAAATGCAATCCAGGTCATTCGGATACTTTTGAGCATGAACGTACTTCGTTAACAATCCGATTAGGTTCTGGGTTCATATCCCTGTCACAAGTTTTATATGATGGTACTTCAATCTTAAACATGAGCATACCTTGTTCCTTGTGAATGACACCATATTAAACGTTGTTGGGGGTAGTTCCCAGGACGGTAACTGTTATGACAGTATTCCCAATTCAGTACAAACATTTTCGTCATTTATTTTCAGGATCTGAATTGATAACTGATACTGGTGCAAACGTCTATACTTCACGTCTCTTTATGCCTAGTGACCCGGTCTCAATAAGCCACAAAGAAAGCTTAGATTAGTTAGCAATGGCTATAGGTGCTAGGTTTGAATCCAGGCCCAGAACGACGACGTTGGTCATGTCATTTAAAGTTCAAATTTTTGTACACGTAGCTGTTGATGTTGAGAACAATGGTATTACTGGTGATTCGCTGTTAAAGTTGAGATTTCCTTAGAGTGCTTGTTGCCGTTAATCGCGTTTTTCTACTGGTTCGTCCAATATCCAGTTTCCAGAGCCACACGCCGTTGAGCGACCTTCAGCACGTGGATGGAAAACCTTTTAGAGAGCGAAAAACTTTTTTCCAATTGCTCTACAGCTTTGTAACTCCATATATTGTCTCCAGTATTTAATTTTGACTAAGGATTACTGTACGATATATGTAAAATAATCCGTTTTCTCAAAACTTTTGGAATGTCACTTGTTGTAATTAAGGTCAGTTTATCAGTGTTATGTGCTTTCTCATCGCTAAGAACGTGTTTTCTAATATGTTTCGTATGACGATATTAGTTGACACTTAGACTGACTGCCATAAAGACCTTTGGTCTCTTAATAGTCTCTTGCGTACCCAGTGTGTGTAGTCAAACGAAAGTACCGCACGGGGTTTTGGTGTTTAGAGGACCTGCAACACAGCTGCGTTATGTTGGTTGTATTCGCCAGTGACCCACTTTTTTTCCTGTCAAGTGTACGTTTTGTCGAATGAAGAAATATTTCAGACTGGCAGCAAAAGTACGGGCAGTATTATAGGAAAACAACTCCAACACAGTTATGAAATTTGTGCCCAAGTGGGATACTGTCCATGGAAAAAGTGACATGTAATGTGACTAACAGTGACAAACCTAGTTTTCAAGCCTTTTCAGTTTTCTAGTTTTTGTATCACAAAGTCCCTTCCTGAATATTTGGCGTTTTGTGACGGACAAAGCAAAATGAAACAAAAGGCATGTGGATGACGAGAACAGAAAATCTCTCTTTTAGTTGCGGAATTTTTCCCGTCAATATCTTCGTATAAATCCTTATCGGTATTCAAGCCACTTGAGTTTTCTAAGATAATCATCATCATCTTCTTCCGACGATTGAAGAGTCATCCTCCAAGAGGGTGTAGAGTAGTATAACAGATAAAGAACGAACTAAGTTTCGTTCCTTTTTATGTGTTCCCGCTTTTTTCAAAATTGCGGACAACTGCAATTCACCTTAATGGCTGAAATACAACGACAAAGCGGTACTTTCGCTACAATTCTGCCTACGTAAAAAATTTACAATCAATGTACAGGGTGGTTATAATTAAACTATCGCTACTTGAGCCAGTTTAGACGGAAAACTATTTACCGTATGGGTGCCCAGCTTTGCAGGAATGATGTTCTGCAGAATTTGCTTTGCTAGTTGTATTACAACCATGACTTGTTAGGTTCCGGTACTGGTACGGCGATGTAGAAGCACAGCGCCTTTGTGCAGTACATTTGCGAACAGTCATCTTGGGTGTGGGCAATGTGAGCAGGACATTACTGGTAAAGCTGTTTTTTTTTTTTTTTTTTCAAATGACAAGAACAGTTCTGCTACCCTTCACGAGTTTCGACTCATCAGAGGAATACGGAGAGGTCCCCTTTCCGCAATGGGCTTGCAAAATGTGATTCGTAAGTTCGAATTAACTGGTGATTTGGGAATTGCTCCTGGGATAGGCTGGCGGCCGATTGCGCCACATGTTGTTGAAGAAGTTACTGTTGCCAAGGCTGAGAATTCTGGACGCAATGTGCGATCTTCAGGCAGTGCATGAGCTTTGCGGCGACAGATGAAATCCCTGTGGTCCACCGCTCGAAAAGTGCTGCGAACAATCTCTAGCGCGGTTCCCGGCTGTCGTGGATGCAGATGGTCGTCACAATGAGCAACGTTTGTAACCTGGAACTTAAACACGGTACGCAACTAACAAATGTTGCCCTCCCATGTGGAAATTAGAATGCGGTTCCTTTTTCTATTGCGTATTCATTATTTCCGCTCCACGTATCCTTACAAATGTCTCTACAAAGTTTTGTTGTCCTACGATCACTCGTTTTTATGCAGGCCCTCTCAAGTAGCGGAAATTTAATAACAACCGCCTTGTAATTCTCTCACCGCAGCGTATTCACTCCATACAAAGAAGGAGTCCTTTTGGCAGATACTTTTGGCGTTTACGAATACGTACAGCGTCTGAATAATTGCAAGAAATTTCGCAAACATTTACATCAGACAAGGTGTAAAAACTACAGACTGCATGACAAAAGCGACGAATAGAAGCAAAGCCAAAAGTTTTTAGATTAAGTAACACCACACGTCCCACACAGTGTGTTCTCCTGGTATTTCATAAACTGATGAAGATATTTTAACAAGGTTTTGGAGGAGCCGCAGTAGGCATTAATCAAGTACCTTTCTATGTTTGTGGTATTCGTAAGTCATTTATTTAGAAACTTTAAACTGAAAAAGGAATTTTCAAGACTAAGCTGGGAGTAATTTTTCGACCTATATGCTGGTATCAAAGTAGTGACGTCAGTTACTTTTTCATGAGTGAAAAGTTTCATTCCAAACTTTAAAAAGCCTTGCACCACTGTACAGCTGTTTTCAAGAACGTCCTAAATGTCGTTAAGAATGTACAGAGTTGGTTTCAGTACCTGGGGAGATAACTGTACAGGGCTATTTGGGCTCCCTGACTACAGACAGTGCTTTGTGATGCCCATTTGCCCGGGCAAAACCACGCGCAGTAACCGTTAAGTTTACTTGCTGTCCTCCTGATAACCGCGGTTTGCGTCGAGGTCGGTTCAGGCAATATCAAAGGCTCGGGTGTTGTCTGATCTAATAGGACCTCTCCAATGCGATTGGTTTCAATCCGGACCTCGGGAGGAATTCACAAAGTTAGCCCGCCGGCCGGAGTGACCGAGCGGCTCTAGGCGCTACAGTCGGGAACCGCGCGACCGCTACGGTCGCAGGTTCGAATCCTGCCTCGGGCATGGATGTGTGTGATGTCCTTAGGTTAGTTAGGTTTAAGTAGTTCTAAGTTCTAGGGGACTGATGACCTCAGCAGTTACGCCCCATAGTGCTCAGAGCCATTTGAACCATTTTTGAACAAAGTTAGTGGTATTGTTTGTCGACTGGGATTGTCTATTTCAGCAGTATTTTGTTTTCCTATTCTTACCCTATTAACATTAGTAAATAATTCTTTTCCGTTATGGATATATTAGGACACTGCAACTGTTGAAATTCAACGTAAATCATAATTAAACTGTTGCTTTTATAGGCATTTGTTCCTCCGTGATCACGTTTGAAGATATCTGACATCCCATCTTCAGGCTTTTACGTTATTTACGTGTCGTAAACATTGTTTCTTTGCTAACGGTGTGCGACATTGTGCAATGGAATTTTTTGAGATAGCCGTTATAAAAAACGTAAGTAAATAAACAAAGTTCACGACGCTTAAATAACATCTGAAGATGGCGTGAACATAAAATTAAGGTAATGTCATGAACATATGTTTTGAGCCATAATTTGTTTGCGTTCCGTGCTCCACCCCATAAACGCTGAAGTCACGGATGCTATAATTTGACTTCATGCGCTCGGAGCTCTGCTGTCCCGTCACGTAACGAGGCGGCCTGCGGGCTGAAGTACGAGTAAGTACAGGGGGTCTCAAAACGCACGATGCCATTTTAAAGTACTATAGCACTCGAACTGATTAAGATATTTGCAACATGTTTGTTTTATATGACAGACAAACTCGCAAAGTTTCGTTGGTGGCTCTTGCAGGTTGTCGTGAGTGAATCGTAATTACAAGGGTGCAACAAAAGGCTTAGTGTGTGGAATGGTTTATTCATGCTGAATCGGAAACGCAGGTACAAAGGAACTTCCAAACACGGATTAGGAATCACCAATAATTGACTTCAGTAAGCTGGTAGTGTAGGAATTTTATGCAGAAGCAGTCTTTATCTGAAGCATCGTACTGGACGACCTGGAACAACTGAAGCTGACACAGAACGTATACTCTGGGATTTTCAACGTAGATTATTTCTAGGCAGCGCATGAGTAAATCTAGTTTTAGTAAAGCTAAATCACAGACAGGATTCACGTGGCGAGGAAGCACGTTTAATAACCCAGTCATGTAGGCGGAAATGTACATTAGCTAGAGGCTAAGGAAGTTGCAGGTGTATCTTTCACTTTAAAAATAATAACAACATGAAAACACCAAACGGATCATAATGAAAATGTTAGTTCTTGAAGGGCGCTATTGAAAGTCAGTTTCAGATTATTTATTAAATCATTGTAATTTCAATAATAAGCCATAAAGCTGATAGCTCTAAAACTCGTTTAAAAATAAAATAATTTGACAAGCAGTAACTATAGCAACAGTATGGGAGGGTAAAAGAGACGTATTATTCTTCTTAAGTATAGACAGTTAGTTGAGAATAACTCTAATTTTGACTGAATAGTCCTAATGAAATGTAAATAAATCACAAACTATCGCCTATAAAAAAAACTTTAGTGTCACCCCATTCGCGTTAACGGAATTACTGTTTTGTCTGATGAGTAAGAGCTGTGGAACTAATAAGACGGGGTTACTTCAGTTATTACTAGTTGAAAAGCCTCTGTGTGACCCACGAGAAACATAGACATGTAAGATTTACGACGGCGTGCTGAAAATTAAACATTCCAAATTTTTAGGTGAAAACTGTTAAAGCTTTTTAAATAAAACAAACGTTGTTGACGTTCATCATCTTTCTCCTTCATGTCTACAACTATCTCAACATAGTTACCCTGGCGATGAACACATTTCTCCCAACAGAGGCCACTATGTTGACACTGTCACTGTAGAATGTCTGACTTTGTCGACTACTTTATCACTACCAAAGTGAAGTCCTCGAAGGTGTTCTTTAAGTTTTGGAAAAAGAAGAAAATTTGCTAGAGCCAAGTCGGGACCGTATGGAGGATAATCGATGACAGTAAACCCGAGGCGTCGGATCGTGTAATCTGTGTAATCTGTCATCGGCATGCTGAAGGAGCGGGTGCTGTGAGGACGAACTCCTCGAATTCGAGACTGTATTACTGTGCGCTGTTTCTTACGCACCGTCATACACAGTCCAATTCGTTAATGTGATCATCGCCTATATTCGACGGCAACGAGAAATAACCACTCACAGGAGGCAGGTGGTAGCACTAGCAGCGGAGGGAATATAAAAGATGACGGGATCACGGGGAACTGTGTAGTCGTTTTCGTAATGTGGAAACGGACTAATACCTCTGACGTCCAAAAGGGCATCATCCTTGGCTTTCAGGCCGAGGCTGGAAGCATGGGTAAACATTCGCGTGCCACCGTGCTTAAAGTATACCGTGTATGGAAAAATGGCGCTGGCCAAAACCAGTGCAGAGGCAACTGTGATGCATCTCCGGCCGTAGAATACAGGGATGAACGACGGCTGTGGAGATGTGCACTGTCAGCATACGTGCAACCGTTGAGTAACTGACCACCCAGACGAACCAAGGAGCTGCCAACAACGTCTCCTCAACGACCGTTCAGCGAACTTGTCTGCGTATGGACCGCCGCAACAAACGCCCGGTTCATGCACCCACGTTGACTCCTGCTTATCGGCGAAGAAGGCAGCAATTTGCACCCCTCGAATTTAAACAAAATCGAGAATCTGTGGGACCACCTCGATCGGGCTGTTCGCATCACGGATCCTCAAGCGAGGAACGTAGGGCTGTTGACGGAGTTGAGGTGGCTACAGACCGTGTCGGTTCCTTCCAGAACATCACTGACGCTTTTCCTGCACGTCTCGCAGTGGACCACGCTGCAAATGGTAGGTACTGAGTGTTTCAACAGGTGGTCGCATTAATGCGATTGGACCGTGTACTTAGGTCATCCACCGTCTTATTACACGTTGCAATTGGGAGCCCCCCAGTGGCAGAGGGCCGACAATATGTGAGCACGAAGAATAAATATGCACAATGTCAGTAACGTATGTTTCATTTAAATTGCCTAAAGAGTTTTCATATAAAAATTCGGAGGCATTAGTTCTCGGGACGCCTTCGTATCTATAAAAAAAATTGCAACTGGTACATTAAACTTGCGAATAATCGCGAGCTATATTGTATGTTTGCATGTATAGTTTCAGTAGTAATATCAGTAGTAACACGCAAAATAAATACATTTTGTGAGTTCTTGAACAGAATATTAAAGGCTATTTAAGGATAGTGGTCATACTGGCCACTATCAGTTGGTTGTATGAATTCGTAAAGGCAAGATCTGTGCAGATATGCCTCGCGTCAGTCACTACGAAATCTTTCTGAAATTTTTCGCTTGATAGGTCTATGGAACTTGTAAAATTCGTTCATGAAGTAGTGGATGTTAGCTCAGTACATACTACTGGCTTCAACTCTGAACAGCAGAGTGGTGTTCAAGACTCTCTAAGCACTTGAACGAGCTTGCGGATCAATCCACCGTTGCGCACAGGATTTAGCCACGAATGAAATTAAAATTATATTTGCTGTGTAGTTCATACACTGCGTTGCGGATGGTTTTATTTCGCCGGAAGTTTAGTTAATTATCGGGACGCTAGCAGGATAGTACTCGGACAACGCGATGGTTGTGTGGCTGACCCCTAGACGCCCACTTCCGGCCGGTCACACACTTCATTAAACAGTTTTAACATCCAACACGATTGGTAAAAGCAGTGGTAAGGACGTACACCCCTTTGCCTAATAATGTTTGTCTAAACACGTGTTATGGTATCTTTAACCATTTATTAAATGATCAAGGTGCCCGTATCACGTGGAAGACAACGTTTTTATCTCTCTGAGCCTTTTCAAAAATGTTTTCTTTTCTGCGTCTATTTCGAAAGAAGAAGGCGATCCTCAATAACATAGCTCATCATATAAAGTATTAGACCTATATATAAAACACGTTTTACGGAATAGACGATGAAGAGGCCGTGATAAAGAGATTGGAGAAAAAGGGTGAACGAGTGTGTACTAGTTTTAATGAAAATCTCTTTACCAGACTCGTAAATTTATCAGTGTTGAGTATGCACGTTTTAAACTCCTGTCGTGCTTTAAAAAATGCATTTCTTGAGCTTCATAAATAACAGTCGTATTATGAGATATGCGTTGGTGATTTGAACATTTTCTCTTCAGTGAGAACCGCATGTTTCTCACAGGATGCTGATGTATGGATTAATCCACTATATATCATTTCTACATCCACATATTTTACGTAGCTTTTATGTTCCATTTATCAAGTAATTTGTGTAAGAATTCGCTGTTAAGCGCTTAACACTGTCGTGGCGCAACACACCATGCCTTAATGAGAATTTGCGGTCGAATAAGAAAAATAACTCCTCGTGCTTGAACGGCGGCATCGTGGGGCCCGTGGCAGCCAGGTTAATAGCGAATGTAGGGACGTAAATGTTTCCTCAGAAACGCATTGTACAGAATATCCACTCCGGGGTATTTTGCATTCATATTATAAATGGGTCGTCAGACCGTAGAATGCAGCATAACTAAAAGAGAAAAACATGACCATTGTGATGCACTTTTGCCATTCATGTACTCTGAACTTTTACTAAACCAGAAGCCAACACGACGAAGATTGGAGACCTTTACAAGTAAAAACGTAATTCTGGGTCCGTCACATAATGAACGACGCAAAGAAAATACCAGGAATACAGCATTTACATTCTCCGCTGGCAGAAAATCGTTATGTGGGAATAAGTACAGTTCGATTAATTTAAAAGAGAACTCAGTCCTTTTATAACGTTAAAAGGCGAACACGGCTGAGGCATGAAATACAGAATAAACAGACAGGAGTCAATGTTCCATTGTTGTTGTGGTCTTCAGTCCAGAAACTGGTTTGATGCAGCTATCCATGCTACTCTATCCTGTGCAAGCGTCTTCATCTCCAGTACCTACTGCAACCTACATCCTTCTGAATTTGCTTTGTGTATTCATCTCTTGGTCTCCCTCAACGATTTTCACCCTCCACGCTGCCCTCCAATACTAAATTGGCGATTCCTTGATGCCTCAGAATAGGCCCTACCAACCGATCCCTTCTTCTCGTCAAGTTGTGCCACAAATTTCTCTTCTCCTCAATTCTATTCAATACCTCCTCGATAGTTATGTGATCTATCCACCTAATCTTCAGCATTCTTCTGTAGGACCACATTTCTAAAGCTTCTATTCTCCTCTTGTCTAAACTATCTATCGTCCACGTTTCACTTCCATAGATGGCTACACTCCATACAAATACTTTCAGAAACGACTTTCTGACACTTCAATCCTTACTCGATGTTAACAAATTTCTCTTCTTCAGAAACGCTTACCTTGCCATTTCCAGACTACATTTTATATCCTCTCTACTTCGACCTTCACAGTTATTTTGCTTCTCAAATAGCAAAACTCATTTACTACTATAAGTGTCTCATTTCCTAATCTAATTCCCGCAGTGATTTCATTCTACTACATTCCACTATCCTCGTTTTGCTTTTGTTGATGTTCATCTTGTATCCTCCTTTCAATTCCTACTCCAAACTTTTCTTTTATTTCCTTTACTGCTTGCTCAATATACAGACTGAATAACATAGAAGTGAGGATACAACCCTGTCTCACTCCCTTGCCAACCACTGCTTCCCTTTCATGTCCCTCAACTGTTATAACTGCCATCTGGTTTCTGTACAAATTGTAAATAGCCTTTCACTCCCTGTATTTTACCCCTGCCACCTTCAGTCCACAAATGCTAGAAAACGTAGGTTTGCCTTTCCTTAATCTAGTTTTTAAGATAAGTCGTAGGGTCAGTATTGACTCAAGTGTTCCAACATTTCTACGGAATCCAAACTGATCTTCCCCGAGGTCGGCTTCTACCAGTGTTTCCATTCGTCTGTAAGGAATTCGTGTTAGTATTTTGCAGCCGTGGCTTCTTAAACTGATAGTTCGGTAATTTTCACATCTGTCATCACCTGCTTTCTTTGGGATTGGAATTATTATATTCTTCTTGAAGTCTGAGGGTATTTCGCCTGTCTCATACTTCTTGCTCACCAGATGGTAGAGTTTTGTTAAGCGTAGCTCTCCAAAGGCTGTCACTAGTTCTAATCGAATGTTGTCTACTCCCGGGGTCTTGTTTCGACTTAAGTCTTTCAGTGCCCTGTCAAACTCTTCACGCACTATTATATCTCCTACTTCATATTCATCAACATTCTCTTCCATTTCTATAATATTGTCCGCAAGAACATCGCCCTTATATAGACCCTCTATATACTCCTTCCACCTTTCTGCTTTCCCTTCTTTGCTTAGAACTGGGTTTCCATCGGAGCTCTGGATGAAAGTGGTTCTCTTTTCTACAAAGGTCTCTTTAATTTTCCTGTAGGCAGTATCTATCTTACCCCTAGTGATATGCGCCTCTACATCCTTACATTTGTCCTCTATCCATCCCTGCTTAGCCATTTTGCACTTCCTGCCGATCTCATTTTTGAGACGTTTATATTCCTTTTTGCCTGCTTCATTTACTGCATTTTTATATTTTCTCCTTTCATCAATTAAATTCAATATGTCTTCTGTTACCCAAGGATTTCTATTAGCCCGGGTCTTTTTACATACTTGATCCTCTGCTACCTTCACTATTTCAACCCTCAAAACTACACATTCTTCTTCTACTGTATTTCTTTGCCCCATTCCTGTCAGTCGTTCCCTAATGTTCTCCCTGAAACTCTCTGCAACCTCTGGTTCTGTCAGTTTATCCAGATCCCATCTCCTTAAATTCCCACCTCTTTGCAGTTTCTTCAGTTTTAATCTACGGTTCATAACCAATAGATTTTGGTCAAAGTCCACATCTGCCCCTGGAAATGTCTTACAGTTTAAAACTTGGTTCCTGAATATCTGTCTTACCATTATATGATCTATCTGAGACCTTCCAGTATCTCCAGGCTTCTTCCATGTAGACAGCCTTCTTTTATGATTCTTGAACCAAGTGTTACCTATGATTATGTTATGCAGAATTCTACCAGGCGGCTTCCTCTTTCATTCCTTACCTCCATTCCATATTCACCTACTACGATCCTTTTGCTACTGTCGAGTTCCAGTCACCCTTGACTATTACATTTTCGTCTCCCTTCACTATCTGAATAATTTCTTTTATCTCATCATACATTTCATCAATCTCTTCGTCATCTGCGGAGCTAGTTGGCACATAAACTTGTATTACTGTGGTAGGCGTGGGTTTGGTATCCATCTTGGCCACAATAATGCGTTCACTATACTGTTTGTCGTAGCTTACCCGCATTCCTATCTTCCTGTTCATTATTAAACCTACTCCTCAATTACCCCCCTTTGATTTTGTATTTATAGCCCTGTATCCACTTGACCAGAAGTCTTCTGCCTCCTGCCACCGAACTTCACTAATTCCCACTATTTCTATCTTTAACCTATCCATTTCCCTTTTTAAATTTTCCAACCTAACTGCCCGATTAAGGGATCTGGCATTCCACGCTCCGATCCGTAAAACGCCAGTTTTCTTTCTCCTGATAACAACGTCCTCCGGAGTAGTACCCGCCCGGAGATCCGAATGGGGGACTATTTTACCTCCGGAACATTTTACCCAAGAGGACACCCTCATCATTTAACCGTACAGTAAAGCTCCATGCCCTCGGGAAAAATTACGGCTGTAGTTTCCCCTTGCTTTCAGTCGTTCGCAGTACCAGCACAGAAAGGAGGCCGTTTTGGTTAGTGTTACAAGGCGAGATCAGTCAATCATCCAGACTGTTGCCCCTGCAACTACTGAAAAGGCTGCTGCCCCTCTTCAGGAACCACACGTTTGTCTGGCCTCTCAACAGACATCCCTCCGTTGTGGTTGCACCTACGGTACGGCTATCTGTATCGCTGAGGCGCGCAAGCCTCCCCACCAAAGGCAAGGTCCATGGTTCATGGGAGGGGGGGGGGAGAGAAATGTTCCATAAAAGGAAAATTTAGAACGGTAGTTAGTTGCAAGAACCAGGAGAAACTAATTGCTAACATGTCACCACACATTATGTTTCGAGAAAGGGAAAGTAAGTGAACAGGAAAGTTTTCAAAAATTTTTAAAGAGGCAACAAATTAATTAATAAGGAAGGAAGCAGAGGCACTACAAAATTCAGTAACAATGGAAAATAAATGGCTAAATGTAGGCTAAATATAAAGCGTCAGCCATTGACCATGTTGAAAAAGTGTGTAAATATTCGATCAATGAAAAAGTAATGTGTAACAAACGCAGGAAAAATCTTACAATTGTCTAAATTACTCACAGTTAACAACAATATAGAATAATTACGACTCTTGTGACAAAAATCATCATCTGGAATGAATAATAAAGTTTGTCTCGTGTAGAGTTTGGGAGTGGTTGTCCTTTACGGTGGGTGCTGGAACTGGTGGTTTTTGCGTGGTCGTGAAGCAATATTAATATGGCTGCTTTTCCGTTTTGGTATCTCAGAATACCACGCGCCAATATTACGCTCATTCATAACAACGTGGTCGATGACGTGTTGAAGGATGGAGTCGTTGGCTTTCTGCTAAGGACGGAAAAGCCTGCTGAGCGTAGCTTTTGCTAGATTCTTGTCAGCGTTACACGTTGTCACCGATCTCTCGCAGACAGCGTGATGCATTGCTCGTCGTTAACACAGCTTATTCTCAGTGCAACACTTGTGTTCTGCGCCGGCGACGAGGGTATATGTTACTTCTTTTACAGCATCCAGCGCCTGTAATTGTTTGTGTTTCCTTGCTTCAAAAGAATACGTCTTCTGAAGCTATTCGTCCTCAGGGCTTCACACACCTGGTCATTAGCCCATGTCTTCCACGAACTGCTACCTCGTTATCTGCTCCTGGAAGAAATGCGGAAGCGACATCGAGTGCTATTTTCCTTTGTCTCGTTATAGGAATCCACATACGTTTTCTAGAAACGACGCTACACTTATTACGATGTAGTACGTGCTGAGAGAGCATTGAATAACGCTTGCTGGACCTGGAAAATGTCAATTCCGCCCGCAGAAATGACGCAGTAATGTATATATGTAATGAGTATATCTGGCTCTTAGTTGTGCTGTGCTGAATATTTCTTATACTCACAATCTTCATGAACTTCTACAGGAAATGTGGAACTTGACGGACTAGTCCTAGATTTATCCAAACAAGCGCAATAAATCAGTTACAGGCCGGCCTGAGTGGACGAGGAGTTCTAGGCGCTTCAGTCTGGAACCGCGCGACCGCAACGGTCGTAGGTTCGAATCTTGCCTCGGGCATGGATGTGTGTGATGTCCTTACGTTAATTAGGCTTAAGTAGTTCTAAGTTCTAGGGGACTGATGACTCAGCTGTTAAGTCCCATAGTGCTCAGAGCCATTTTCGGACAAAGTGTGACCTGTACACTGTGCAGTATGATGAGTACGTATGAGGGCGTCATTTGTAGAAAGTGTTGGCTGAAACTGCCGGACGCGTTGTTTGGCAGTGCGATGTTTGCAAAAGGTGAGCATCGTGTGTGTTCCATGTATGAGCAGTTCGCTTGAAAACGAGCTGTTTACCTCCGCCACTTTCTCCACGTATTATTGTTCTAAGGATTCACCTTGAATACCAGTTCAAATTTTATTATGGTTTTTATTATCGATGTCTAATGGCCGTTTGCTCTTTGGTTAACTTCTAAATTGTTGAAAACTAATGCTACCACAAACTGAAAGTTGTGGAACTCAAATTGCTTGTTTATCTTATTGTGAACTGAGTTTTCTGTAAAGTTTTGCTTGAAGTAGAGGTTCTAGGCGCTTCAGTCTGGAACCGCGCGACCGCTACGGTCGCAGGTTCGAATCCTGCCTCGGACATGGATGTGTATGATGCCCTTAGGTTAGTTAGGTTTAAGTAGTTGTAAGTTCTAGGGGAGTGATGACCTAAGATGTTAGTTAAGTCCCATAGTGCTCAGAGCCATTTGAGCCATTTTTAAAATTTTACTTGTTGATTGGTGTTTTTAAGGTTCCGTGTTTTAAAGCATTTTTGTATTATTTATAGCTAAACTTACAGGTTGCGTTATTTAAAGTCTTGTTCTTCAGTTGTTAAAAAGAATCCATAAAATTTTACTACTGAAGTTATTTTTGGCTGCCTCTGGATGCCTTAAGATTTTATGTTTTGCATCTTTTACAATGTACCTTCTTTGTTTTACTTATGCCTCAACGATCCAAGGAACCAGTCTGCGAATCCCTTTGAGTTGGAACTGCATTAATGTAAGATTAAATTTAAAGTCGCAGGTTAGAATCCTGCCTTGGACATGGATGTGTGTGATGGCCTTAGTTTAGTTAGGTTTAAGTAGTTCTAAGTTCTAGGGAACTGATGACCCCATAGTGCTCAGAACCAATTGAACCATGTAAAATTCGGTTATATGAAAAACCAGTTAAATCTCAGGCCGTAAACTCAACTAAATACATAGGAATTACAATACGTACAACTTAAATTGGAAAGAAAACATAGAAAATGTCGTGGGGAAGACAAACCAAAGACTGCGTTTTACTGACAGAACACTTAGAAGATGCAACAGATCTACTAAAGAGACTGCCTACACTACGTTTGTTCTTCTCTTTTGAAGTTCTGTTGCTCGGTACGGCATCCTTACAGGATATGATCAACGGAGTACATCGGGAAAGTTCAAAGAAGGACTACGTTTTGTATTATCGAGAAACAGGGCTGAGAGCGTCACTGATGTGACACAGGTTTTGAGGTGGACATCACTGAAACAAAGACGTTACTCGTTGTGGTGGGATCTTCTCACGAAATTTCAATCACAAACTTTCTTCTCCGAATGCGAAAATATGTTGGTGACGCCGACCTACATATGGAGAAACGATCATAATAAAGTAAGGGAAATTAGAGCTGGTGTAGAAACATACAGATGTTAATTTCTTTCCGCGGTCTGTACGAGAGCGAAATAATAGAGAATTAGTGTGAAGGTGGTTCGACGAACCCTCTGCCAGGCACTTGTTTAATTTGCAGAGTATTCACGTAGATGTAGGTGTATATTCTGATGCCTGACACCAGTCCGTGAAGTTGACGAATGCTTTCTCCGTTGTTGCACCTCTGCTCTGGACGTAAAAGGATTACAACTGCCCACACTGTTACACACAGAAAAGGCTTTATAGGCACTTATTCCTTACTACTCGTTTCGTATTCTGATGAAAGTTCTCCATTAGTAAATACTTTAGCCTGTAGCCTCATTACTTTCAGCAGTTCTCACACAGAGGCGAGGCCGTTTCTCCTTTTATTTTGTTCGGAGAATTCTTCCATCAGAGCGCAAAAGTTGGCGGAGGATAAATCGATTGATGTAAATGGACGGGAAGCCCTGGGGAGGCATAAGGCAAGCGCTTAATCAGCATACCGTTGCCCTCTGCTCGCACCCACCTTTGTTTCAGAAGGTGAAACGCAGAACACATATCTACTTTTACCTTTTCGTTTCTCCTACACGTGCTTCATAAAAACTACATGAGTACGTTAAACTACCTCAATCGTCGTCTGAATTTATTTATTCCGAAGCTAAATTTTTTATATATTATTTGCATTGCGTTTCTGCAAAGCAATAGTGATCTACTTTATTGCAAAGTAGATCATTGTCACCCTATTTCCACGTATAGCACACAAAAGAGAAAATCGTAAGTAAACACTTTTGGTTTTTCACATCCCATAGCTACTTAGATACCACTCACAGATAGCAATAGAGTACTTTAGAAAAGTAGTGTTAACGAAGAGGCCATATCAAATTATTCATTCTAACTCATGAGAAAAGTTATTTTAAATGAAGTTGAGGGATAAAAATGTGTACTCTAAAAAGAAGATTAAGATTTAACGTGTCCACAGTGATATGGTCATTAGAGACGGAGCACACACTCGAATTGTGGAAGGATGGTCAAGGATACTGACCTTCTTTTTCTTCTCGAAAGATATCAATGAGTCATTTGCCTTCACAGATTTAGAAAGTCACGAAAAATCTCTCTCGGTGTGTACGGAGCAACTGAGAGCCACGCTCCTGCTGAATAAGATCTGCTAACGCGTGTTCCATGCTTGTTTCATGGGCAGTCTCACAATAGAGAATCGTATAAATCGAATACTACAGCACGCTTCAAAAATATCTTATCTGTATGAAACATGGATTTACACGGCACAGTCACATTAATGTAACCATCGCCTAAATTTCACGTCAACGTGCAATAGCCAATCGCAGACGGCAGATACCAGCACTAACAGTGGGAGCTATATGGATGGTGTCGGGGGAGCGTGGCGAACAGTGCAATCGTTATCGCAATGCGGAAACAGAGAGATTTGTTTGACGTCCAAAAGAGCGTGATTACTGCCTAGCGTGGAACCATTTCCGTAAAGTGTAATTCTATAAACTGTTCGCCTTCCGCTGTCGTTAAGGTATTCCGTGCTTGGCAAAATGGCGCAATCCTCAACCGGCGCCGAGACAACTATGGTTTCCCACGAGCCGTAGATGCCAGGGGTGGATGACGGATGCGGAGATGTGTACGGGCGAATAGACCTGCAGCTATTGAACAACTGACCATCCTGGTGAGCCAAGGGTCTACTAACGGTGTGTCCTCGACAGTTGACCGAACGTTGCTGCGTTCGAACGTCTGCAGCGGCGCAGCGGGTGCCTGGTTTATGCACCCATGCTCACTGCTGATCGTCGGCGACGAATGCTGAAATTTTCACGCCAATACTGCAACTGGACGTCCAGTGAGGGGCGACAGATGGCTTTTTCCAGACGACAAATTGCCTTTGGCGTGTATGGTGTGACACGCTGCATCTTTCGTCTGAAAGGTTCAGGCTTGAGGATGAAGCGTTATGGTCTGGTGAATGTTTTCGTGGTATTCTCTGGATGATATCGTCATTCTGCGAGGCACACTGGATTTACACAAGTATGTATCCATCTTTGGGGACCACATTCACCCCTACATGCAGTCTGTGATTCCTCAGAACGAGGTCATCTACCAGCAGCACAAGTGTCCCACATCTCGTAAGGTACGTGTAAGGTTCGAAGAGCATCAGGATGAGTTTAATGTAGTTCGTTGGCCACCGGACCCCCTGGATTTAAACGCCATGGATCGTCAACCGAGAAACCTAGCGCAACTGCCCACGGCACGGGGTTATCTTCGAGAATCTCTTCCTGCACATCTCATAGCTGTCCACACTGCAAAAGGTGGATATTCTGGCTTTCGACAGGTGGACACATTGATATCATTAGACAGTGCATCTTGCTAATAAGACGTCGTTCCATTCAGTATTTTTCAGAACTTGCTGGGTGATACTTCTATTTTTAGTTATAAGACGAAGTTATTAGAGTACTCAGTTTCGTAATTCCAACATATTGGATGTCACAAACTCCAATGCGGTTTTACACACAGATATAAACTAAGACCTGAAGCTTTGACCCAGGAGCAGGACGCGGAACTTCCTTGTATATCATGAAGAGCCGACTTAAACACGACGGACTTAAATTATCAGCATCGCTCAACTTTGTCCTCGTAATCTTCGAACGAATGCAGTGGCACAGTGTTAACACACTGTCTTGCATCCGGAAAGACGGCTCTTCAAAAACACGTTTGCTATCCGCGGTTTCTCTAAATTGGCGAAGGCAAGCACAGCGAACGTCCTCTTGAAACGGATACGGGCGAATTTCGTAATGATCACTACTTCTCACTGAGAGTTCGTGTTGCGTTTGATGTCGTCATCGAAAATAGTTAAAACCATAATCCTTCGCACCTGTTTCTTATTTTACCGTACCCTTGTAAGTATAATTTCTGTCATCACCGGACGGCTGAAATGAAAGTTCGTGTAAAGGCTGTCCGCTAGCTCTGGGTCAGCGATCTCGTGACCACGAAATATGAAACATGTGTCTGTAATTTATCATCCTCAGTGACACAACAGTCAGGGCTTACAAATCTCATTCTGTAAGCAATCTACCTGTCATGACAAGCAGAATATTCTGTCAATCTTACACTAATGAAAAGATATTTTATTTTATGCATACCTAGGAAGCAAATCTAGACAAAATAGTTAGTAATATTTCAGATTTAACTTTTGTTGATGTTTAGTACCTCCTCGATACCTTCGGGGATGGATTCTGGACGATCCTGAGCGATGTTCATAGAACGCATTAGTCTACTTCGTAGTAAGACTCATCAGTTCAGATTAAACCACAGAGTCAGGTAAAATGCGCTCGTGTAGGACCTAAGTACCTTACACGTACGCCACACAACGCTCATGGACAAAATGTAGTTTGCAACTATTCTGGCCAGCAGTTCCTTTCTACAGGGTGGGCAAAAAGAAAGCAAAGCCCCCAGAAGGGCATGAGGAATTAAAACGAAACTTCGCCATTTGAGAAAGTATGCGACGTTATTTCAGTAATTACAAAGTCGAGTCAAATTTGCAAAGAGCTTGGTAGTACCAGCTCACTTACCTGTATGACACTGCATTCCCTGTGGCCTGGATACATGCTCTAACTCTGTTAACCACTGTGTCCTCTCTTGTGGCAAGCAGGTTAGAAATTGTTGTAATTGGTCATTGACATGCTGGATAGTGATCCCACACATGTTCTATCGAATACAGATCTGCTAATCCTGTTGGTCACGTGAGTACCTCAACATCACTCAGACAGTTCATAAAGGTACGCGCTGTCCTGCTGAAAAATGGCAACATGATACGTTCGCATGAGAGTTAACACATGATAACGCTAAATGATCGTGACGTGCCATTGCGCCACCAGATTTCCCTGAATCACCACCGGGCGTGACCTGAAATCAAGCCCGATATCTTACCACACCTGACGCCAGGAGTAAGACCTCGCTGTTTGCAAGGAAAAAAAAAATCCTGTTGTTACCTAATCGTTTTGAATAAATCATATTCCAATTACCATATGACACATAATAAACTGTGCTTCGAAGATTCCGCTCTATTGTTTGTTTCGAGGTCTCCAGCTGTGTCTGCTCTAAGGAAGAATCTCAGTTATTACATGTTATTACGACGTGGCGTGGGTACATTAAAGCGAATTAGCACCCCATATAGATAGGCATCGAACATTGAGGCAAGGTTTTTCTCTGCATGCACGCGAGCACTTGAACACCGTGTAATCGATAGTCATCTCAGAGCCGCCATTAACATCTAACTGCCTGATGCTGTCAGTATGATTGGTTTTATCCTCCAGTACACTGCCAGTTAACATCTACCTACATAACCACAAATATAAGATCTACGAGGTAGGTGTAGTTTCCTCTCCTGTAGACCGAAAATATGAAAATAAGTTAAAGATATTTTTTAAGATTTGGGTTTAATATTATATTTTCCTCAGCATGATTGGCTTTATCCTTCAGTACACTGCCAGTTAACATCTACCTACATAACCACAAATACATATAAGATCTACGAGGTAGGTGTAGTTTCCTCTCCTGTAGACCGAAAATATGAAAATAAGTTAAAGATATTTTTTAAGATTTCAGTTTAATATTATATTTTCCTTGAAATGTATCAAAATTTTTGCTGTGTGCACATCTAAAACTTTGTGTACTGAGAAAATGCAATTTATTTGTAAGCAAAAGATTCGGCTGTACATCTGATCCGTTAGACAAGACGGGTAATTGAAAACATTGTGCAGAATACGGACTAATCAGGACCGGACAGTTATGAAGCTCTAATTTATGCATTAATGGTGAATCAGGCAGCTTCACTTATTGTTTCATTGTGTCCCACAAAAATAGTCACCAAATAAATGGCTTGTCGTGACTGGAGTGATAGCTTTTCACTAGACTGGTACATCCTCCTTTTTTCAAAAAGAATTCGTCCAGGCTGAAATCTCTTCACATCTTTCTTTACTGCGCTTACTAAACAAAACTATATATGTAGGAATCACTGCCTCGTCATGAAGATAGTTACTGTAGCACCCAGACACATCACAGTGCCACATAGCAAGCACGGTTGGACGAATGACGTTTGCAATTTATGCAAATAATATCTCTGACTTTGCCTTCGATGATGATGATGATGATGATGATGATGACGGCGATAATTATGATATACGACTGATACCATCATGCAAACCAAAAACAGAAAATATTTAAGGAATTAATGATTTATTCAGCGACCCGAAAGTATCTTTCATTACGGGTAAGGTAATTGAAGTGTGTGTGTGTAAGCTAAAGTGAGGGTCCAATACTACTTATTAGATCTTTGAAAAATCACCGGTGCCATGCACATACACCAAATAATTATGCTCACTGGAAAGGCTCTTACTGCTCTAAGCAAGTGTTTCTTACTTACGAAATATACAGGGTCATTAAACTGCCACTACCGATGTCGTTTTATGCTACCCGTAATGTTATATGCGGCCTTCATAAACCACACACGAGATGGTCTTATTCTCTCTCTTGCTACGCGCAAACTGTTGGTCCCACAGTAAAAATTAACATACATTTTTTTAGGAGACATAGTGTTATTAAAGTTTTGTACTGAGATACGCTTTAGCTAGAGCCGGTAGTTTTCGAGTTATTTAAGAAAAACGTCCAAAATTTATCTTGAAACGAGCCCCCACTCCCACACTTATCCCCTATCAATCAACATTTCTAATATGTTGTTCACGGCACGCCCTCCTACCACTGTACAGAAACTTGCGACTACAGGAGTTATTTACCACATTCGATTGTATTTGGTCCTCCCTGAGTGGCTTTACTACGGCACCGACATATCCGAGCACTTACAAATTGTAATACTGACGTCCGTGTAAATTTATCTAACAATTTTGTGAATTTTAACAACATAAAGGAAGAAGTTACATCGTTCTATTAGCCAGGCCTTCTGACTACGAAACTATTTTGCTTCTAAGACTTACGTTTGGCTCGAATTGTCAAAGTAATTAGTTTTAGCGTAATGTTTACAGGAGTCGTTTTTCTTTAATTGCCCCGACGGTCATACTTAAATCAGTAATGTTAACGTGAGACCCGGCTATGCTGGTGCCGTAATAGCCCAATCAATAGAGACCAACAAAGGTCGAATATCAGGACAAACATCGCATTAGAAATCCTGACAGTTGAGGCATGAGTGTGGGGATGGGGGGTGGGGCGATGGTGATGCGTGTAGTCACTTTTGTAGGTATTTCTTGAGCCACTCGAGAACTGTGACTTCCAGTGAAATCGTATCCCACTACAAATCTTCACTAAATTAAATTAATACAAAAAGGTCCTGTTCATTTTGTCTGTGGGACTAACAGTTTGCACGTAACGAGCGAGAGATAATGAAAACCTTGCGGGTGGTCTATGAAGATCAGATGTAACTTAGCGCGCTTCATAAAACATCTACATGTTTCATAACATTTATGTTTAGCTAATTATTATATTGATTAAGTTACGTTAAATGAAAATATGTCGCGGCCCAGAATGTGAAAACCCTACTTATGGAGAGCAGCTAACTTCACCAATAGGCTATCGAAGCGGTTCATGGCTCGCGTCAAATTTTCAGTCTTGAATGTTTCCTCCTATTAATTTAGAAACGTGACACGCAGAAGATGTGTATGGGTGTGTGTAGAACTAGTACGGTGGGGGAAACGCATACCAGTGGGAAGATCTCTGGATGCTCGTTCGGAAGTAATACGTTGTATAACTTTGAGTTTAACCTGAGCGGCGTGTTCAGACACCTGCGACGGCTCGCGATGAGCAGATCTATCCTGGATCTAGTTTTCTTTTGTCAGGTCCTTCATTCAGGTTCAGAATTTCTGTAAGGATTCACATATATCACATCACGTTATGCGTTTCACTGATTTCATTCACATTGATTCCAGCCGTATCACTTCAGTAGATTCAGTTGGTAGATTTCGTGACTTCTAGTTACTCCTTAACCTATACTTAGTTGTGTAAGTATTACAATTTGAGTTTCAGTTCGCAATAGGCAGGAAACTGAAGACATATTGTAGTGGAAACTGTTGGACATCTTCGAAGACCTCTGGTCGTTAGTTAATCTTCGACAGTAGTTGCTGTGCCATACAGCGCGTGAATCAAAATTTCATTTATTTTCGTCCAGTAAATTCGGGGTCTCATATTTCCATATGAGTAGTGTCTACTGCATATTTTCCAAGCATGCCTCACACTTCTATGGACTGGGATGCATATGCAGTAACCGGTGGTAGCAAAATGTCGATTCATAAGGAAGTAATTTTTAAGAGAGCATACAACGATGTATCTAAATCTTATAACTCTGTTCACAATGTTCGAACACTATTTCTGAAACAAGCAATAAATTTTTAAACCAGTATTTCATGCAATGACCGTTCTCGTGGCAGTCTTTATTTTTTTTATCGTTAGTCTTCAACGGTTAACAAGTTTTGACAAGGTTTCTACTCGACTCTTTATTACTTCTTCCTGTTACTGCAGTTTTCACAACTACTATATACAACTATACGTTCAGAACAGGAATAATGGAATTTTGATATAGAAATGTGTCATTCACAAACCACATTATAACTTGGTTTCTAATTACACCTTATTCAGTAACAGAGCTAGGAAAATGAGATTAACAATACCTCATTACACGTTGTTATTCATATGGGATACGTTCTAAATTACGTTTAACAAGGTCATACATAGCTTTATTGATTTGCCTGTTATTGCTCTACGATGTTCTCAGTTCAGTGAAAGAAAATTTCTTTTCTAAAATTTGGTGGATCCGTTTACGTGAATTCCGTTCGCTTTTCAAATGCACAGACAATATCAGCAAATAAATTTCATATCATTTTTGATGCCTTTTGATATCAATAATAATAAAAAAATGTGTTACCAGACACATTTTACGAAATTTCATTGCAAACCTTTCACTTTATTTCATTCCGGCAATTAAATTTTTGGAAATAAGTTGTTTCTAACAAAACGTAGTTGTGAAAGGAAGATTACAACCTTACTTACTGCATCTTCCCTGTAATTTATTTTCTTTCTTATCCGATTTCTACTTTCCAAGAACGCTAGTCTGCTCTGGCAGGATGCAACAGCAGAACAGCGCTGTTCGATTTTCAAAATTTGACTCGCAATTGCTAAATAATTGCCCAAACAATCAACTATCTCAGATAATTGTTCCAAATCACCGGGTAGCAGAGTCAATTATTTGTCCTCACGTTACAACGAGCCGATTTGCATGGGGGCGCCAACCTTACAACTGACTACGGGGCACACAGAATTTGCAAGCCTGTTCTCCATGTATAGGTAATGCTACCTATCTACTTCGAATGCCGAATACAGCCCGTATGCACTACGGAAAGTGCATTTCTTCCAGATAAGCATACTTTCTGCATTGAGTGAGCTGAAAAAGTGAGAAGTTTTTAACAAGAACGAGACGGGAAGCAAAGGACAGTGTTCCATCCGAAAAAAGCCACTTCACCTTATGGTAGCCGCGTATTACCAGAATCACAGAGAATTCAAATTACGGTCGTCTGAATTAATTTAGAACTTTTTCATGAAACTAGTCAGTTACTTGCAAAGCAAAACTGTGTTAAATATATTATTACCGTTTGTTATTCGCGTTACGTTAACTGTAAAGCATAGCCCCTACAATTAAACAGTGGTTTTAACGTAGAAAAAAAGCTTGTAAATGTTTGTATACACCTACATCTACATACGTACTCCACAGGCCACCGTATGATGCATGGCGGATGGTACTCTGTACCGCTAATAGTCATTTCCCTTCATGTTCCACTCGCAAATAGAGCGAGGGAAGAATTACTTTCTATATGCCCTCGTACGAGCCCTAATATCTCTAATGCAATGGTCCTTACGTTAAATGTACGTTGGTGGCAGTAGGATCGTTCTGCAGTCACCCTCAACTTTCGGTTCCCTACATTTTCTCAACAGTGCTCTCCGAAAAGTGCGTCGATTTCCTCCAAGCGGTTTCCACTTGAGTTTCTGAAGTATCTCCGTAATACTTAAGTGTTGAAACAAACCTAGCAGCCCACCTCTAAAGTGCATCGATGTCTCCCTTTGATCCAAGCTGGTAGTGTATTCGAAACACTCTAACGTACTCAATACTGGACGCACTAGTGTGCAATATGCGATCCCCTTTACAGATGAACCATACTTTCCTAAAATTCTCCGAAGTCGACCATTCGCCTTTCCATGCTCATTCCATTTCATATTGTTTTGCGGCGTTACGCCTAGATATTTAATCGACGACACTGTGTCAAGCGGCACTCTAGTATTGCTGTACTCGAATATTATGGGTCTGTTTTTCCTGCTCAACTGGGCGAGCTTAGATTTTTCTACATTTATAGCTATCTGCCAGTCATCACACCCCTAGAAATTTTTTCTAATCCGTGTTGTACCCTCCAACAGTCACTCAACGACGACATCTTCCGATACACCACATTATCGCCAGTAAACAGCCTCAAACTGCTGCCGTCGGGATCAGTGTTTTTCTGACGTCACGATGAACAAGCAATAGTGACGAAGTAGTTGTTTAAGGTGAGCTTCAAATGGTTCAAATGGCTCTGAGCACTATGGGACTCAACTGCTGAGGTCATTAGTCCCCTAGAACTTAGAACTACTTAAACCTAACTAACCTAAGGACATCACAAACATCCATGCCCGAGGCAGGATTCGAACCTGCGACCGTAGCGGTCTTGCGGTTCCAGACTGCAGCGCCTTTAACCGCACGGCCACTTCGGCCGGCTAAGGTGAGCTTCCAGTAGCACGTATGTTCCTTTTAGAAAATGAGGCACGAGTTCATGCATTAAAGAGTTTTCAAAGTTAAGCAGATAAAAATTTAACTTAGTTGCTTGTCTGATCCATATAAAACTAAGTAAGGCGTCAAGTTCATAGAGAGAAAACTGATAGGAGATAAGGTGAAAATATATCACGGTCAAAGTGCGGCTGCTGACGAGCTAATTAGAGATGCTGCCCATCCTTTGTTCAGACAAGGCTGTGAAAGCAAATCTGCGGAAGAACCACCTCGGCATTCACCATAAGTGATTTAGAGAAATCCCGAAAAACCTGAATCTAGAAGGACGTGAAGGCCGCCCCTCTGTAATGCTAGCGCGGGTCTTTCCTGCAACCACTACGTCGTCTCGCGCAGTCGCAATGGTCTACCTTCATGATCCTTCTTTTCTGACGTAACCTTATGGAGACACACACATGCTAGTCTGTTAGTGGCAAACAGAGATCTCCGTGGTTACAAAACAAGTTCTTGGAGTTTCATGTTATATTTAGAACGAGCAAAGTAGGAGCGACGCAAGGTTTTTAACAATTTCCAGTTCGATATTGGGGATGACAGAGTTGTCTTCCTGAAAAAATCGAAATGGATTCCGACTTGAGAGAGCCTTCGCCATTCTGCTTCGACAGCTGCAGGACGCGTAAGTATAGACTCTGTTCCAGAAGCTTACGGAACTTTGATATATGCATATAGACTGGTTCGCTGTGCTTGTGTAAGCTGGAATTCTTGTTAAATATTTTCAGTCCTCTCACTTTAACGCCACATGTCATCAAACACCACACATTATATCTTTCACCGGCGATTTGAAGATCTAATGGTACACTTAATGTTAAGTGTGGTAACTACATGTCATTAAACCGTTGGTATGTGGTTGTCGTTCTGATTACAAGACCAGACGGTATCACTGGAATAATTTTTTTAAACTTCATCTAAAAAACAATAGATGGTGGGACCATATAAACTTCTAACAGATAAGGTAAAGACGCCGCCAGTACTGTCAAATCTTAGGCGCTCAGACAACACTCCTAAAAGGGGCTAGAGATGTTCATCACAGTACATGCTGAACAAGCTTCTTCCTGATGACGATAAGGCGAATGACCAGAGACAGCGTTAGCAACAAAACAGTTAAACAATAAGAAGACTCCCGGTCTAGGTGTCATACAGTCAGAAACACTAAAAAATACTGTTGCATAGGTCACCCCCCCCCCCCTTTCTAACGCAGTTACTGACTGTGGAAAACAGCAAACGTACTAATCATCAAAAAATCTGATGATCGGGTCTCAACAAACCCAAAGACTTACAGGACCATCTGCAAATGTTCAAATGTCTGTGAATTCCTAAGGGACCAACTGCTTAGATCATCGGTCCCTAGACTTACAAACTACTTAAACTAACTTATGCTAAGAACAACGCACACACCCATGCCCGAGGGAGGACTCGAACCTCAGGCGGGAGCGATACATGAGACTTACAAGCAGCAACGACCATATACAAGATCACTACCCGAAACACACCCAGTACCACAACATGATGCATGGGACAACAGAGATTCGAACACTGGTATGAAAACAGATGAACATATAGACACAGATGATGACATGAGCACTACAATATCACCAAATACACATACGTCATAGTAGCAGATCACATGCCTGCAACAATACTACAAGTAATACAAACATGGGATATAGAAATAAGTTAGTCGCAGAAATAAAACAACGAATTTTCCTGTTTGTACAAGTAAAACGAGTACTTATGTAGCTCTTTTTATAATTGTTTTCAAACGTGTAAATGTGCAGTTTGTGAAATGTATAAGATGTAAACTGTAAAAAGAGTGCACTATATAAAAATTGTGCATAAACGTACGTACGCTGTATAATAAGACGTAAATACACAAACACGAGCGCACAACACAGACAAGAAGCGCTCTTCGGGGAGACGAGGCTCGAGGTCACCTCCCGAGGCTCCTCTCCCGCTTACGGCTCGGTTAAGTGGAGGTTAGAGACAAATAGTATTGCCATAAATTATACACAAATCACGTAAAGTTAATATCACGAGATATATACGTGCAGTAGTAGCTATAATAGAATAGAACAAGATAATTCAGGTGAGACAGGCTGGAACTGTTTACCGAAGCTCCCCCACTTGAAAAAGCTAGGTTCAAATGGCTCTGAGCACTATGGGACTTAACTGCTGTGGTCATCAGTACCCTAGAACTTAGAACTACTTAAACCTAACTAACCAAAGGACATCACACACATCCAAAGATCGCGGTGAGTTCAGCGTAAATATTGTTTGAATGAAAATATTGTTTCTGTTCGTCTCATTGCGTATATCTTTCAGTTACCTTCTTTACTGTACTTAGCAGCTGTCTCAGTGTGTGGTTCAAGTTTCATTGAGCTATGTTACTTGGCAGTGACCCATCATGCGAAAGTTGCTATCGTCCTGAAGTTTTACAAACCAATGTATTTGGCGTCAAGTAGTCGATTATTTTGTTCCTAATTATCGCTGGTGAAATGATGCATTGCTGTAAAAAATTACTTGTGAACCGCTGGTTACTGGTTGGATGAACAGAATTAAAAATGTGTGTGAAATCGTATGGGACATAAAAGGGCAAACACACACACCCATGCCAGAGGGAGGACTCGAACCTCCGCCGGGACCAGCCGCACAGTCCATGACTGCAGCGCCCCAGACCGCTCGGCTAATCCCGCGCAGCAATGAACAGAATTGTTAGTAAGTGTGACTCATGTTAGGTATGTTCGGCACGTGGTGTACAGATACGGAGCAATGGCGGGCAATGTTGATAGTTGCTCCCTATAAAGAATCTTGGGCTATTGAGAAAAGCTAGGCGTGACATACATCAAGATGGCTTAGTGGGAATCGGAACACGTTTTCTTGCGAATACGAATTCAGAGGCCTACGAGTGTAAAACAGTGGTCAACGGGCAGCATGAGTGATAGGTGTGCCTTAAGATTCTTTTCCACGAGGGTGGAACGATGGCTGTCGTCCAATATATCGTAACTCCCTAGAAGAAATTTCTTTAGTAAAACGGTTGGAGATTATTTTTTGTGTTGAGCTTCATGATGTAGCAGAATTAGGGCGAAGATTCCTCTAAAAATGAGCCCTTGTTCAGTCACTCGAACTCACTTCGCCCAAATTCCAAATTTAGAAATGAGTGTCAGAGAAACTATTAAACTATGTAAATGATAGTGACGTCGGCAGACTCTCAGTATTATTGTGGAAGAAACTGAAGAGACTCAAGAGGCTATCGTGTTCAGTAAGTGTTAATATCACGTAGTTTCTACATAGCCTGGTTAAATAAAAATCCCATTGAAGGGGGCAAGGATACGAAATGAAACATTGCCGTTTGTGAGTGTATGTGCTGTGCTGTTCAAATGGTTCAAATGGCTCTGAGCACTATGGGACTTAACATCTGTGGTCATCAGTCCTCTAGAACTTAGAACTACCTAAACGTAACTAACCTAAGGACATCACACACATCCATGCCCGAGGCAGGATTGGAACCTGCGACCGTAGCGGTCACGCAGTTCCAGACTGAAGCGCCGAGAACCGCTTGGCCACACCGGCCGGCCTGTGCTGTGCTGTTATTTCAGTTATAACAAACTCGAGTCAGGTTAACAAAGAACTTGTCAGTATGCGACCACTTACCGGATCGAAGTTACGTGCTCTATGGCCTACATACATATACATTGTATCGGTTAGGGAGGATGCCATAAATCCGTTGTATCCTTTTCTGAGGGAGACTGACCCATAACTGTCATAACTGGTCCTTGATATCCTTGATGATTGAACTACGACGGAGGGGACGACCGAGCTGGTCCCATACACCATCTGCCGAGGACATGTCTGAGGATCTTACGGCCACTGGAGTAACTCAACGTCGCGCAAACATAAATCCATGAGTGGTGGCGCATTCTCCTGTTTAAAAATGGTACCCTAACACAGGCTCAAGTTGTCCGTGGCGTGTTGTTGGCAGTCAGAGCTTCCCCAGTCAGTACCAAATGGCCTCAAATGGCTCTGAGCACTACGGGACTCAACATCTGAGGTCATCAGTTCCCTAGAACTTAGAACTACTTAAACCTAACTAACCTAAGGACATCACACACATCCATATCCGAGGCAGGATTCGAACCTGTGACCGTAGCGGGCACACGGTTCCAGACTGAAGCGCCTAGAACCGCTCGGCCACAGCGGCCGGCCCAGCCGCTACCAGCCATGACCTGAAGTCATACAGGGAGGCTTCCCATAATATGACGCCAGGAGTACCGCCGCTGCGCCCCTCCAAAGCGTTAGAAGGTTGTGACATTTCCCCTGCTCTCCGCTACACTTGCCGGCTGTGGTCATCCGTGGTAGTGCAGTAACGCAATTCGTCGCTGAACACAATGCGGCGCCATTTATGAGCATTCACGGTGCCAGTCATAACGCAGCCGTTTGTGTTATGTTGTTAACGGCAGCCAACGCATGGGACGATAATTCTCTAGCCCGCCTTCTGCTAGTCTCCGCCCAAAGGTGCGGGATGCAAGAATGTTGAGGCAGTCTATTACTTATTCTAGCGTGGCAGGTGCATGTGTGAAGGGCTTACTATGTGCTTCGCGCACAGTACGGTGACCTCGTGTGTTGTGGTCAGTTGAAGCTTAACGCAAGATGATGATGATGATGATGATGATGATGATGATGATGATGTGAAGATGATGATGATGATGATGATAATGATTAGTCGCTCACGACCCTTGGTTCACTTTCCCATGCTGTCCAGTATCGGGTTACAGTCACATCCGAATGCCCTACAAATGTGGATAGTACACGATTCGACCAAATGGCCAAACGGAGACCCACAATGAGGCCTCTTTCAATTTCTGCCAGGTGCTGATAATGCTGGTTCTCACGAGTACGCGGTATCTCCCGCTTCTTTACGATCATCGCTAAACATTTGACACCCCTTACACACTATATTAGGGCCGATAACATTAAACGTCGCCGGCCGAAGTGGCCGAGCGGCTCTAGGTACTTCAGTCTGGAACCGAGCGACCGCTACGGTCGCAGGTTCGAATCCTGCCTCGGGCATGGATGTGTGTGATGTCCTTAGGTTAATTAGGTTTAAGTAGTTCTAAGTTCTAGGGGACTGATGACCTCAGATGTTAAGTCCCAGCCGGCCGAAATGGCCGTGCGGTTAAAGGCGCTGCAGTCTGGAACCGCAAGACCGCTACGGTCGCAGGTTCGAATCCTGCCTCGGGCATGGATGTTTGTGATGTCCTTAGGTTAGTTAGGTTTAACTAGTCCTAAGTTCTAGGGGACTAATGACCTCAGCAGTTGAGTCCCATAGTGCTCAGAGCCATTTGAACCATTTTTTTGTTAAGTCCCATAGTGCTCAGAGCCATTTGAACCATTAAACATCGCCGCACGGGGTAGCCGCGCGGTCTAGGGAGTCCTGTCACGGTCCGCGCGGCTCCTCCCGTCGTAGGTTCGTGTCCTACCGCGGACATGGGTGTATGTTTTGTCCTTAGCGTAAGTTAAAGTTATATTAGGGAGTGCGTAAGCTTTGGGACCGATGACATCAGCAGTTTGGTCCCATAAGACCTTACCTCAAATTTCCAAATTTCCATTAAACATCAGTAACACGAATGCACCCTGGTGGCCGTTCTACCCGTTACGGAGGATTGTAAGTCTAATCGCGTTCATACCAGTCAATAGCGTGTACGTGTACGAAGCTGCGTTGAAATTCAACGATGTCTTAAAGGTACTTCACTTTTTTGACAGGCATGGTATTTTAGTGAAGTAATGGGAAATATTTTTTTTAAATTTTGAACCAAGCAAAATACTGTTTTTCTGGGAAGCACGTATATGAGTATCTGGGCAAAAATAGTTAAGCGACAATGCTCCACAGAATCAAGCTTCCAAACACAGCACCATGTTACCGAGAGGGGTAGCGCCGTTGGAAGACATTGGACCCTTATTCAGCACGACAGTTGTCCTTAAATCGCTTAAGGTAAAGGGCTGCGCTGAATCTACTACTTATCCATGCTTTCCCTATCCGAGGTGGCGATCCGTGTGTGATCACTTCATTGTCCTTTTATGTTATTATTCCATTATAGAAAGAAAAATACCTGAAGAAGAAGAGTTTTTGTAGGTAAGAAGAGCCTTTCCGTACGTTGCTGACACTGAAAATGCCGCAATGTAGAAAGAAAAGAAGGATTTTGTTCTGTAGTTATGTTTTAATTTTATCACACTTTTGCTAGAAGAAAATTACTTTAATACCGAGAAGACATTCTCTAAACAGCGAAAATATAGACAAGCTTACTGTCGTAACTGATTTAGACGGTTCAATATCTTTATAAGCGAAATTTATTGGTTTTATATACGAAATTAATTTATAAAATATTCTGTATGAGTTACTTCAGTATTATTATCGCCAGATGGCTACGAATTGAAAAGTGACCGACGCCTCTTTGCTATTGTCTACGTACTAAAATTTATTGGACCGAGCAGTATTGCTCAAAAATGCGGTGTTCCATCGGGGAAGTATTAGCATCTTGCAGCCGAGCCATGATATCGGACTTCTCCATTCCGTAATCGCGGGACGACGTCCTTTCTGAAGTTTGCAGTCGATTCAGACTTCCGAGAGCTTTTCGCGCAGCTGGGAGCATCGCTGGCGCTTTTGCTCCCCCATATATCCCATACCCGCCTTCATCTCACATTAAAGGGAAACTGGGTAATTCCCATTACTCAGGTGGCACCAGTTCTGCATTGGCAGTCATATGTGTATCTTGAGGTTCTATGCGTGAACGTTATCTGATAAACTGCCACGCTTATAAGGCATAGAATTTTACGAATGAATATTTCTGTAGGCGTTATCAACTAGGTAGTAAATTAAACCATCGTGTTCTGGGATCTTTTCATAGTTTTCCCTCAATGAACGCTTACATAATTTAACAAATGAGGTTGCCCAATTTCGTTGTTGGTAACCGTGGTTTCTTATTAACATAATGTCCCCGAATATATTGAACACAGCTTGAACTTAATTCATGTAAGATAAGGAAATCATTTATTTAAAAATTGATAACAATGGCAATCAATTACAGGTAGTAAATATTCCTCATGGATCGTAGGAATATTTCTTAACAACCGATTTAGGCCAACTTTTTTTTATCGTTGAGCACAAATCAGCAATTTGCATCAAAGTGCCATGACAGTAAAGTAATCCTCTTTCCAGAGAGCAAGGTACTTCAACTACTGCTAACCAACTTGCAAATGAATACTTCCATCGCAAATATATATTTTCTGTGTCTTATAGTTAGGTCCTTGTACGACTGAACATGAAGCAATAATAACACGTTGTTGTTTCTAGTTAAACGAACGAACTTACTAGCTACACATGACTTTAGATATTTAACTTGATTAATAGTTAACATTCTTGCAACTTTCAGAAGGTGTGAAACATAAATTATTTCCTTTTTTTGTTTTTAAACCACTGACATAGGTTAAAAATCCAACGCCGATAACTTTTGAGACAGAAAAGATGGACACACCTGAAGAATACCACGAGTCGGGTCAGCGAGGACTGTTGTGGGTCGTTGAACAATCTGGCTGAGCTTTCAGGCCGCTCATGCTCATTCACATAAACTCCATACAGGACACGTGTTTCAACCCAAAGCGAAACCGAACCATACAGACTCTGTACGACTTATAAATGGCACCCATAAATTTTCTCCAGCATTCACTTCATTCGACACCATGCCTAAAGAATGGGCATCTGACTAGGTGGAATGGACCGTGAAAACGAAACAATAAACTAAAATCATATGTGTAAATCAGCGTTCACTGACTTGTTGAATGGAAAACAGACTATGTTGCTTTGTATCAATTGATATTTTTTGCGATTTTCCTGATTTATTCGCAAAGTGTCTCGCCTCAAATTTGTTTTTCTATATTAAAATTATTGATGACTTGTTTTCGTATAGACGAGTAGTAATAAGGGATTAATAAGTTAATGAGGAACGTGTTTCCCCACGCTCTCTAAATTCAGGCATGAAAACTTCAGCTATGCTTTTTTTTAGCTAAGCCATACTTATGCAGAATATCAATTACACAGGAGAGAAAGTCAATAATACAATCATTTAGACGGCATCATAAGGAAATATTGAATACAAATTTAGCCAACGTTGGTATCATTTCCACAGGGTTCTGTGGCACTATACTTGACTCTCACAGGAAATATGCATCACCGAGGTAAGTTAATTTTGTGATGGCTTTGGAAATGCTTGAATGAAGCACAGTGAAAACACCATAAAGCAGATCACATTTGTAGTGAGTTACTCCGATATCAAGATGTAGTATATTCTCATCTTGACAGCTGCCTCACCGAAGATCCACTGGCAGTACGACAACCGGTGTTAAACGCAATTCCGTATGATTCTTGAAGTAACAAAGTACAGACAGTGTGATATTTGTGCCTGTGAGGAATGCGAAGATTACTTTTGTGACTAATGCTTATCGCTCTTTACCTTATTACGGAAGTTATATGAACTGATTCTAAGTTGGTAACATTTCTTCTTTGGATATGTTTACTCTGGCCAGATTTTGTAGTCTCGTGAAGTGTTTTGAGAGTAGTGATGTTAGCAAGACGCCGCGTGGTCTGAGGCGTTTGTCGCGGTCCTTGCCCCTCCCCCCGTCGGAGATTCGAGTCCTCCCTCGGGCATGTGTGTGTGTGTGTGTGTGTGTGTGTGTGTGTGTGTGTGTGTGTGTGTGTGTTGTCCACAGCGTAAGTTTAAGTTAGATTCAGTAGTGTGCAAGCTTAGGAACCGATGACCTAAGCAGTTTGGTTCCACATGATCTTACCATAAATTTAAATTTTTCAGTAGCATCTAGACAGAAAATGTTCTGCAATCTGTTCTACGGCTGTTCTAAATAAATCATTACCACGTGAGTCACTCCTCATTTGTATAAGCATTATTGCATACATCTAAAATAGTTACGAATTACCATCTATTCGACGATGTAAAGCTTTTGCGAGGAATACCAGTATTATGAATGAACTTAGTGTGCGTTGGCACTGTTTACATTGTTCTTAAATTAAATCCTTCTGGATGTAACCTCAGAATTGAACAAGTGTCTCTTACTTGTGCAAAACATATTTCTGTTATAAGAGCTAGAAACTTCTGATCATGCGCCATCGAATTCGCCACGAAACAACAGAAAATCCGTCGGTCACTGTCTTGTTACTTCCATGTAACGTTTCACCCAGATGTAAACATATCATCAACGACTTTAAAATATGAAAAATGTCTGAGATGGAAGAGAAATCTGTGTATCATACTAGGAAAATGTTCATACCTGACTAGATAGCCTAGCGTTTCACCTGAAAGTCAAATAATGGATGATACTTGTGACAGAACACGGTTGCTAGTTATATGGTTTAACGGTTTGATTAACCTGTCTGGCCACTGTCAAAGCCCAACGATAGTATCGATAATTTGCATTATGTGGCACATGGATCAGCAAGTATCTGATTATTTCAAAGATAAAGGACTTAAGTAATAACAAAGTAAGTCTTCTTAGATGATACTCAGTCAGGGCAAAGAGTCGGATAAATCGCCCGAATGAGGTAAGAACGCCAATAGTGCTACGAGTAGGTGGTAGTTACATCTCGGCTGTACTGGCCACAGAATCACCTCCGATGACTCGAATATTCTGCTGTTTAATAAGGCTTTCGTTCCTCGTGCCTGATATACAGGTCAAATGCGCCACTGCTATATTTGTTTGGTGTTTATGAAACATACTTGAAAAATAGTGATTGGTTGAAGCATTTCGTCATATATTTTAACAAATGCAGAAAACCTGTTCTTTCGTTTCTCGAAGGATGAGCTGATTATTCGTCCTTTTTATCCAGGGAAAGCGTAAGAAAACGTAAACGATGGTTTTCACACGGATATACTGACTACGATCTTGCCGAATGTGTATGTCAAGCTCATTATTGTTGCGCCCTCTGGTGAATACACACAAACTCGGTCATCTTCAAATGACAAGGCCCTCAAATTTCAGTCAAAGAGTCTACCCTCCTGTTACACCACTAACTTATCTCCAGCGCAGCCACCAAATCCGACGGCGACTAGGAGACTAATAACAAAAAGAGCAGTGCGTTCACCTGTTAGCAGGGGCCGGTGTACGAGCTCGTTAGCTTCGATTTCCGTTGCTTCTCTATTTGGCAGTAATAGCGCGAGATCGGCACTGGCGAACAAGTACCCATTATGACGCACAATCGAAGCAAAAGGAATCGAGGACGTGGTTGCGGGGGCATGCGAGCCTGCGAGGCAGGGCCGGCGTCCATTGATTCAGCGGACCTGCAACGCCACGCGAATTCAACACACAAGGGCCTCACGTGCTGAATGCCAATGGAGTGCCGCAGCGCCACACGCTCGCCAGCTCTCTCCACCAGATCCCAGTTCTCAAGCTTCCCTCTTCTCCCTAAAAACTGAATACATCGATGAAACACTGCTTTAATTTACTACCCTTGTAAACTAGCGCTTGTTGCTAGCAGTCGAGTACGGTTTAGCGGTACGGTTGAGTCCATTTTGTACGTTTAGGATCTACACCAGAAAGAGCTCCGTGCAAAAAGCTTAGAATAACACAGTTAAAACCACGCGGGTTGCAAAGTGTTTCTGTTTCCAATGATAGAGTATCCTGTACTCGACGTGCTGTACCTCATACATTATTTATCAAGACAACACCCTTCTTGAATGAGATTTTCACTCTGCAGCGGAGTGTGCGCTGATATGAAACTTCCTGGCAGATTAAAACTGTGTGCCCGGCCGAGACTCGAACTCGGGACCTTTGCCTTTCGCGGGCAAGTACTCTACCAACTGAGATACCGAAGCACGACTCACGCCCGAGTCTCAGTCGGGCACACAGTTTTAATCTGCCAGGAAGTTTCATATTAGCGCACACTCCGCTGCAGAGTGAAAATCTCATTCTGGAAACGTCCCCCAGGCTGTGGCTAAGTCATGTCTCCGCAATATCCTTTCTTTCAGGAGTGCTAGTTCTGCAAGGTTCGCAGGAGAGCTTCTGTAAAGTTTGGAAGGTAGAAGACGAGGTACTGGTAGAAGAAAAGCTGTGAGTACCGGGCGTGAGTCGTGCTTCAGTAGCTCAGTTGGTAGAGGACTTGCCCGCGAAAGGAAAAGTCCCGAGTTCGAGTCTCGGTCGGGCACACAGTTTTAATCACCCAGGAAGTTTCAACACCCTTCTTTCTCAACACATACTAATCGTACAGGGATGAATGAGGTATCACTAGGAAGGTTTTTCAAACCTGATTTTGATACTGTATATATATTTTCAGCTGAAACTTACTACTCGCGCAGAAATTTAACATGAAAGAGCCATTTAACGTAGACAAAAAGACATTATAGACGCCTAGCTTCATACCTATATTTTACAGTGAGAACTTATTAACCATCAATAAGAGACCCCGTTTCATATTATCTTATTACAAATACCATTTTCTTTGTTTTAAAATACTTATTAACTGGGTAATTTTTATACAGTATTGTTATAGATAGTAATAGCGACCGCTTCTGTAGTTCATTATCTCTGCCCGTCGTACACGTTGATTTTTTTTTTGTACGAATATACTTTCAGAAACCCAAAAATATTTGTCATTGTCACTAGCTGCTCTTATCCCAACGTCTACACATATTCCAAATATTGTCATTGTTTACAGTTATAAAAGCACGGAAGTTCCGCACGGGTCCCCTGTTTACAAGTAGTGCTGAGCTGACTGACACCGGGAAAACAGTTGTAATATCACGGATAAACTTAACACCATCTGATCCAAACACGCCTTTCCGACTGAAAATTAGGTACACGGCTATTAAAATTGCATCTGCGATCACTATAAATAAGTCACTGGGACGTACGATTCAAAGAGCACAATTGTATTTACCAAATCTCGTCTATACTCACGAACAATTCTGCCGCAGCTGTTTTCGTAAATTACACTGTAAGAAATTCTGCAACCATCGACAAGTTTTCTTGAAATGATTTTATTACGCCATTAATAGTTTCTGGCCTGAGCCCATTGTCAGGTAGTAACGTTCACTTCTTGTAAGTTTCACATTTCTGTCCTAAAATGTAACAGAATATTTTAAACTTAAAAAAGATTTTTCATGTTACATTTGCGTCTCACAATTTAACAAAGCTTTTATTATTTATTTTGTAAAATTTTTAGGACGTAACTGTAAAATGAAATGTCTTTTGTAGACTATGCATCAGAAATTTTTTTTATATATGAATGTAAAACTTGCATGAAGTAAACGCTACCAGGCCCGAAACTAGTAATGGTATAATACAATCATTTCTAGAAAACGTGTAGCTGGTTGAAGTATTTTCTAGAGTGTAATAAGGTATGTAGCCTTCTAAAGGGTAACGAAAACATCCAACATTTTGGTATTCCTCAAAGAAAATGAAAAAAAAGTACACGAAGATTACATTCTTGCGTGAAATATCTTTTGCACCGAGGTATATTGTAATGTTCTGTAGATATTTTGCTCAAAATTATGTGCGTGAAAATGTATATGCAAGAATATATAGTAAATTAATTATTATTATTTCAGGGTGTTGGGTTCAATTTTAAAGATGTTTTAATTCTTCATTCTAAAAGCTATTCTTACCTTATCGACTCGCTTATTCCAAATGAGTTTCTGACGGGTCGCCTGATTACATTAACCGGTCCGTAAGACGACTATCACTCGGACGAATATCAGGTAGGGAATCCGATAGCTAGTCTTTAGTGAAACTTCTAGGCACCTACCCGCGGCTTAGAAACCTTCCTCAAGGCTCACAGTAAAATAGAGGGTCTTACAAAACAAAACAAAACAAAATATAAATCTTTTCGCCATACTGTAAACGCGATGGGGTAATAAGAAACACAGGTAACGCCGCCATTACCTATTGGCAATCAAAAACTAGGTAATCAAATAAAGAATGGTGCATAGGCAGATTCTACCGTTCTTCTCTCGTGGGTGACTTTTAGCTTTAACTGGTCTTTCTGGAGACTCTAATGATCAAATATATGTTCAAAGAGGAGTTAGAAATACCCACCACTGAAATATCTACGTTGGCATTTGCAGTTGCATACAGATTGTACGAAACACTAGGACAAAGTTACAAACTCGGTAGATGGTACTGATTAGAGTATTTATAGACCAGAAATCAATGGCAGAAGCGAGATACATCAGTTCATTCGAGGATTTGCATGTAAGGAACTTGTACGTAAATTACTGAAGTTTCTGCATCGCCGTCTACGTGCTACCGGGATGACGCAGCTCCTCTCAAAGGATTAGCATGGACTCAGAGTTAATGAGTCCAATGTAACCCATACGAAAGTCTAAGAGAAATTCTCGGGGAACTAAAAGGAAAATTCTTGGACGAACGAGATGAACATCTCGCGAAACCTTCTCAGATAAATTTACAAATTCTTTGTTTAAAGAAATCTGTAGACCGTTACAGTGCCACTATCGTATATCTTTGCTAGGAATCATGAGAATAAGATTAGCGAATCAAACGAATAAACAGAGAAGAAGAAGACGAATCTAACCTGAAAACTTAGAGTGGTTCAGCGCAAATAATTGTTACAAAACTCATAGGACACGAGTAAAGATCGTTAGAGTTCACCATAGGAGATATAATATGCTCTCATTACTTTGGGCGCTACAGTCTGGAAACGTGCGACCGCTACGGTAGCAGGTTCGAATCCAGCCTCGGGCATGGATGTTTGTGATGTCCTTAGGTTAGTTAGGTTTAAGTAGTTCTAAGTTCTAGGGGACTGATGACCTCAGAAATTAAGTCCCATACTGCTCAGAGCCATCTGAACCATTTTTTTCATTACTTTGGAAAAATTAACATCAAGTTGTGTTCCACAGGAATGACGTTTCCTAAATCCGTTACAGCTGAGTGTCAATGGATCGTCTACTACCGTGTAATTCATTATGTTCGTATACAATATATGTTCCAAAATCCTACTGCACATCGACGTCAGTTGTATGGGTTTCTAATTCAGCAGATTACTCCAATTTCCTTTCTTCACTGTTGATGAAATATGTGCAACTTTCCAGTCTTTAGGTAAGGGTTTTTTGTCGTGCAAGTGGATGTAAATCATTGCTAACCATGGAGCTATTAAATCAGCATGCAGTGGAAGGAACCTGATTGGTATACAATCTGGAACGGAAGACTTGATTTCTTTAAGTGAGTTAAGTTGCTTCGCAAAACCCAGGATATCTATATAAAAGGAACTCACATTTGCAGTTGTTTTTGATCTGAATTCGGGAATATTTACTACGGCTTCTTTGGTGCATGAATTACGAAAAGCTTGTTTTGCAACTCCACTTCAGTGGCAATGCCATCCGTAACATTACCATTACTGTCGCGCAGTGAAGGTATTGATTGTGTAATGCCGTTGATGTACTTTACATATTACCTGAATGTCTTTGGAGTTTCTGCCAGATTTTTAGACAGAACTTCGTTGCGAAAACAATGAAAAAATCTCGTATTGAAGTCGACACCAAGTTACGAGCATCTGTAAGACGTCACCAATCTTACAGAGATTTTGGGTTATTTCCATTCTCACAAGGGGTTTTCGCTGCTTCTGCAAAAGTGCTCTGACCTGTTTTGTGAACCATGGGAAATCAGCTCAATTGCTTATTAACTTACTTGGTATGAAACTCTCAATTTCTGTCAAAAAAGATACTTTTGGATTTATTTTTGGTGGATCCAGATGTTATGGTATTCATGGCCTTGTGGTCACCAATCCCTGCATGGACTATGATGCATTCCATCATTCGTAACAGGGTTCCTGAATTTACTCTCCTCCAGCAAAGCATTCGCGTTCAGATTACACTCGGAAACGAGAGCTGGATGAAACAGAAAACTGCCTTGAACAGTAGTTCGACAAAAACTGCCTTGAGCAGCTACTTCGACAATCTCCACCAAACATAAGTGTTTTAGACTTTGTTGCTAAAAAGAGGTTTGACCTTATCGACAATGTCACATATAGACACGGATGTCATCATAGCGGCGATGGTTCCTGCAGCTAATAAACACATCAAAAAGGCTAAGAGCGTTTTTATGATGGAGAGAGCAGCGAAGTAATTGTTAGCATCCTATCTAGATAATGAACGGACATCATTTAGTTCCAATACCAGTAGCACCTGATCCTTTAAAGAATCGAACTCTCATGTACGAAGGCTATTCGGAAAGTAAGGTCCGATCGGTCGCGAAATGGAAACCACTGTGATATTTTTTTTTTTTTTGCAACAGTTAGCTTTACCTTCCAGCCACTTCTCTATAGTCGCCGCTCCGATTTACTCATCTATCATATTGTTCTAGAAACATTCCAATATTCTCGTCATAGAAGGCATGTGCCTGTGTTTTCCGTCAATTCTCTACTCTGGCCTACATCTCGTTGTCTGTGCCAAAATGTTGTCTTCATAGCCAGTGTTTTATATAAGCAGATATGAAACACGGGGGGAGCCAGTAACGGATTGTATTGTGGGTGAGTAAACACTTCCCAACGAAAAAGCTGCAGGATGATCTTCATTTTCCTTGCAGAGTGAGACCGAGAATCGTCCCGAAGAATGAAACTCATGACAGTTGTGTTATGTGACTTGGCTGCCGTCAGACGAAATCCCACACTAAGTCCTCATTCTTGGTGAGAGGCACTATATTCTAAGCGTTATTACGTGCTCTCTGTGTTCTCAGAACTGAAAAGAGCGATGCGACGCGATCGACGGGTATACTAGAGACATTGCCCAACACATATCCGCAACCTTCATCGGATTTTCTCTGTGAGGTCTATTTCGTGTCAGATTGGAATTTACTTTCCGAATAAACCCCGCACAAACAGCTTCAAACGTCTGATTACTTTTCAAAGAAGTTAATGTGATACATATTTGTGTTTAAGAATGTAAGCGAGAAAAATATTAGAAAAGTTTTGAAATTATGCTTTGTTGGAAGTCACTAAGTGGTCTAAATATCGAATAGTGGATGAGTATAGTAAGGATAATAAGTGCTTCGTTTTAAGCAAAAGCTAGATTCTCACACTTCTCAGTGTTTATGAAGTCATGCATGTCTCCTGAACTATGTGTCGTAAAGTGGTATATTTTGCTGGTGCACTCTGTGGTATATGTGGATACTGTCTGCAAACTCTTGCGAACAGCGTTAGAAGTAGAGAAAATAAAACGTCATGACTGATGCAGATGTCTGACTGCATGGACACCGAAAATTTAGTAAGCGATTAACTTTTTCCGTTCGATATTTTGTTTGGGGTTATGTGAAGTTTGTTGGGAGTGGCTGGTATTAATGAAATCTGTGTAACGCAGGCCTTGAGTTCACTGCCTCAAGACGAATACGCAGTTGCTAACTATAGTACTTGCTTGATGCGTTAAAATTGTAAAGTAAGATTGTATCTCTTAATGAGTAGATGTATATAGCTTTCCAAATTTTTAAATTCGATCAATAATTACCCAAAATACTGAAAGTAGGATTTTTGTTGCCCCTAAGCTGCAGCTGGTATCTGGTCACGGGCTCCGGAATAGCGTTTTAGTATTATAGATGATGGACGTAAAGGAAATATGATCAAATTTTAAACTAATTGTAAATCACGTTGTGGAGAGGGATGTACTGGGTAAGGGCAGTTTAGTAACAAAATTTGGAAAACGCTTAGGAAACCGAGATTGTTTTACCCTAGGTTCAAAAAAGATAGCAGAAATATCTACAGGCAAAAGTTAGATGAAGTTCTTCAGTCTATAAAAATGAGTATGGGCGAAAGACGTATACAACAACTTCCACCTTCATACATTGACGAACATCTAGCCGTCAGCGGAGAGTCTCCTGGTCCCACGTAAAACCACTAAGGCTTCTGTCGAGTCAGTCGTCGACCAGTGTGCTGTGGCAGTAGATGGAAACTGAAGTCTCGAAATTTCATATTAGAAAATCATTCACGCAGGAGGATCGTGCAGGCATGACGTAGTTCGACCGTCCCACAGACTCCTGTATGGAGGACATAGAAATAGGCGTCCTGGAGAAGCAACCAGAAAGAGCTGAAAGCAAGTAAATAGCCAGGTACGGATAGCATCCCAGTTCGGTTTTTCCTATAGTACTCTAGGACACTGGCCCCTTACTTAGCTTGCATTTGTTGCGAATCTCTCGACCAGCGCGAAGTCTCAAGCGACTGGAAAAGTACGCACGTGACTCCTGTATATAAGAATGGTAAAAGTACTACCCGTAAAATTATAGATCAATATCTGCTTCAGAATTCTTGTGACTATTGTAAGTTCGAATATAATAAGTTTCCTTGAGGCACAAATGCTTCCGTCCATAAATTTGCACAGATTTAGAAAGTAACACTCGTGCGAGTAGGATGTCCACAGCAGGCCCAACACAGTGATATCCATTGGCAACAGCTTCTCCTCAAGCTGCGAGACTGTAGCAGTCACCGCACGGAGCCGTGAGCTAAGGCTCACCAGCTCAGCTCTCATCCGAACAAAGCATCCAATATCCCTGTATCCACGGTTTCTTCATGTTTAGACAGGTCAAAGGACCAGAACTTGAACTATGTGAACGTAGATCGAGGAAGAATGTGTTTATGACATTCACCTGCGATGCAAAACTCTTCTTTCAGTGATGCAAAAGATTTCTCTGTTGTTGTCATCGTATGATACTCCTATAATACAGGGTGTTTCAAATATGACCGGTATATTTGAAACGGTAATAAAAACTAAACGAGCAGCGATAGAAATACACCGTTTGTTGCAATATGCTTGGGACAACAGTACATTTTCAGGCAGACAAACTTTCGAAATTACAGTAGTTACAATTGTCAACAACAGATGGCGCTGCGGTCTGGGAAACTCTATAGTACGATATTTTCCACATATCCACTATGCGTAGCAATAATATGGCGTAGTCTCTGAATGAAATTACCCGAAACCTTTGACAACGTGTCTGGCGGAATGGCTTCACATGCAGATGAGATGTACTGCTTCAGCTGTTCAATTGTTTCTGGATTCTGGCGGTACACCTGGTCTTTCAAGTGTCCCCACAGAAGGAAGTCACAGGGGTTCATGTCTGGCGAATAGGGATGCCAATCCACGCCGCCTCCTGTATGTTTCGGATAGCCCAAAGCAATCACACGATCATCGAAATATTCATTCAGGAAATTAAAGACGTCGGCCATGTGATGTGGCCGGGCACCATCTTGCATAAACCACGAGGTGTTCGCAGTGTCGTCTAAGGCAGTTTGTACCGCCACAAATTCACGAAGAATGTCCAGATAGCGTGATGCAATAATCGTTTCGGATCTGAAAAATGGGCCAATGATTCCTTTGGAAGAAATGGCGGCCCAGACCAGTACTTTCTGAGGATGCAGGGACGATGGGACTGCAACATTGGGCTTTTCGGTTCCCCATATGCGCCAGTTCTGTTTATTGACGAAGCCGTCCAGGTAAAAATAAGCTTCGTCAGTAAACCAAATGCTGCCCACATGCATATCGCCGTCATCAATCCTGTGCACTATATCGTTAGCGAATGTCTCTCGTGCAGCAATGGTAGCGGCGTTGAGGGGTTGCCGCGTTTGAATTTTGTATGGATAGAGGTGTAAACTCTGGCGCATGAGACGATACGTGGACGTTGGCGTCATTTGGACCGCAGCTGCAATACGGCGAACGGAAACCCGAGGCCGCTGTTGGATCACCTGCTGCACTACCTGCGCGTTGCCCTCTGTGGTTGCCGTACGCGGTCGCCCTACTTTTCCAGCACATTAATCCGTCACGTTCCCAGTCCGTTGAAATTTTTCAAACAGATCCTTTATTGTATCGCTTTTCGGTACTTTGGTTACATTAAACCTCCGTTGAAAACTTCGTCTTGTTGCTACAACACTGTGTTCTAGGCGGTGGAATTCCAACACCAGAAAAATCCTCTGTTCTAAGGAATAAACCATGTAGTTCACAGCACACCTGCACGTTGTGAACAGCACACGCTTACAGCAGAAAGACGACGTACAGAATGGCGCACCCACAGACTGCGTTGTCTTCTACATCTTTCACATCACTTGCAGCGCCATCTGTTGTTGAAAATTGTAACTACTGTAATTTCGAAAGTTTGTCCGCCTGAAAATGTACTGTTGTCCCAAGCATATTGCAACAAACGGCGTATTTCTATCGCTGCTCGTTTAGTTTTTATTGCCGTTTCAAATATACCGGTCATTTTTGAAACACCCTGTATGTAAGTACGTAAGTGAAGCAAAAGTTGAGATGGGAGAATGACAGGTTGATAAGTTTTTTATCACATCGATAAAAGTTTTGCATCGCCTGTGTATGATATTTTGATGTTATTTAATCTGTGCAATAAGCAAGCAGTAACGGAAACAAAAGAGAAATCTGGATACTTAATTAAAGTTCAGGGAGAAGAAAAAAAAAACATCGATCCCTCCAGATGATACTAAAATTCTGTCAGAGACGGCAAAGAACTTGGATGCGCAGTTTAACAGCATGTATAATGTCTTTAAAATAAATAATAAGATAAACATTTATGACAATAAAACTGGAGTAACAGAACGTAGTCGAATTAAGTCAGATGATACTGAGGAAATAAGATTAGCAATTGAGACGCTAAACGTTGTAGATAAGTTTTGCTATTTGAGCATGAAAATTAGTGATGATGGCCGAAAGAGAAAGGTTGTAAAAAGCCGACTGGCAATAACAAGAATAGCTCTTTCGAAAAAAAATATTACGAACTTCAAAGGCAAATTTAGATGTTAAGGAGACTTCTATGAAAGTATTTGTGTGGAATGTAGCCTTGCACTGAAGTGAAACGTGGATAATAATCAGTTCAAACAAGAGAAGACGAGAATTCAGAAGTGTAGCACTACGCATCAGTACTGAAGATTAGACGGTGAGATCGAATAACTAATGAGGAGGTACTAAGCAGTCATGAGCCGAAAGAAAATTGATGGCACAGACTGACTAAAACATAGGACACGTCTCGAGGTATTAAGCAATCGCTGGTTTGACAATGGAGGGAAGCGTGATGACTAGAATTTTTAAAGGAGACCAAAGACCCAATTGCAATAAATCTCATATATAAAATCAAAGCTGCTATTATGCCACAGAAAGTTCGCCTGAAGGTACTGTTCATATACATGGCGAAACGGATAAGGGATTTAGAAGAAAAGGCGTTTCAGTTGATGAAAGGAATAAGTATAATTAACTTCATTGTAGCAGCTTATATCAAACATGGATAGTCTTTTAGTATTCGTATCAGGAATTTCATCTCACATGACGTATGAATGCAATAAAGAAAATTAATGAGATTACTTCTAGTGCAAGATTTATAGTAATTCAGTGATAGTATGTGAGTGTTAAGCGTATTGGCAATATTCATTCTTGCTGAGCTGTAGTTGCCCCATTTAGGTTTCATAAGCGATGAGCAAGATCAAGTTGCTTCATTGGTGTGGCATGTACACAGAAATAGAACGATCCTGCCGATCCCCGAAATTCGCCAGTGGCACTACATTCTTTCTGAGAATTCTGAGACTGAAACATGAGAAACCACTTCTTATTAAATGAAATGAAAGAAAAGGAGGCCGAAGGGCAATTACCAGCAGTCGAATTTTTTACTTAATAATAATAATAATAATAATAATAATAATAATAATAGTTATTATTATTGTTGTTATTAGCATGCATTCTATCAAGACAGAGTCAGAATATGACAATGACGTCTATCATCAGCCATTCGCTTTGTAAGCTTTATTTATATCATTATAAATAATGACACACAGTGAGACTAATTCTAGCAACCGATTCTTCAACACATTTGTATCGGTTAAGCATATATGAAAATCTTTAATCATCTTTATAGATGACAGCTCTACGTTGCAACTGTTCCTGGCTCGATTTTAGTAGATTATTATTGCTGTATATAATAAAATAACGTTCAGGGAAGTGTCAAACCTCACTAAAAATGTCCCGAACAAATTCAGGTTCAGAGAATTTGTTACTGACGTTGCATTTAGGCCCATTTGGGTGCACCAACGCCACAATGAAACCATAAAGAAAAGTCAAACGAAGTGTAAACGCGGAAGCAGGTGTCAGTGAACATTGCGAGTCGTATATCACTAGAAGTGTGCAATCTTTGATGTCACTGCTCCATGGTCAGACACAGAACGGTGTTCCGCAGTGACAGCATCTCCCGCTATCTTTCATTCCCAGAAGCTGCTCATGGAGAATGACAGTTGGTATTGTCTCCATTTCGTGATGGTCATCACGCCTAAAATTTTTAAGCTGCATGTCTGGAATAGAGAGCACGGTCCTCCAGCTGCCGCAAGTATCAACATTCATACCCTGTCGAGGAACACTCAGGTGACCTCCTTGTTCCCATCTATAACGTTTAAGGCTACAATTACAGCACGTGTAGTCTTAACGCCATACTGATTTCTGAAAGCTGAGATAATTTGCAGCTCCGTAATCCTAGTCATTTGTTTGCCGTCAAGCGCCTTTCCTGTGAGATAAAATACCTTCTTCGACATTGCAAATTTTAGTGGCAACAATTTACATTTGCAACTGTTGCAGGACTACGCTCTTTCATTGACTACAAGTAAGTACGAAATTTTACCGTTTGCCGATGGGAAAGTTGGTTATACGTAGCGACTACTGACTCCAGCGACATGCAAATAATTCTCAACAGTCTAAAAAGTGTCTTTACAGACATCATACATACGGATCGGTTATTTGCTTTGCTGTTAATCAAAGTCTGTAATGGAACGATAAGTGGATGACCAGAGAAGAGACTATGTGTTTTTGCATGTACCAGTACGTGTGAATTGTCATTAACCGTGAGCCACTAAGCTCGTAGCATCGCCAGTAGAGGAGTGTACGGAATAAACTGGCAATATTCCTCTCGCTGATTGCGCTGGCCCGCCTCCGTTATTTCAAAGTAAATATCACAGCAGGCTATTGCATTTTGAGGGTGAACCTTATTTGTCTGACATTATCGCCAACAAGTAGTATTCATCTAGTGCACTTTGTGGTGCTGATGTAACTAGACTAATGGACTGTAACTATCAAAACACTAATGAGACATTGCAATTACGCGTTCATTTCCCTGTGCGCTGCAGCAACCGAGGACCATTGCAGTGTAGTGTAAAGTGGATCAAAGAGCTTATACGAGGTCATCGCTAATCACCGAACTGCATCCGCCGTTAGGCTTCTTCCATTCTGACGCAAAATCTAAATCATATGAACGACGTTTCCAATTAGGCGTATTCCGGTTCATACAACAACAGAATTACATAAATGCGATCACTTGAGGGATCAATTCTAACAGATTCATTGATTAAATATAATTTCCATTGTTCGCCTCTGTCGTGAAAGAGCTCCTTTCTGCTACAAATATTATGTGTGCCTATATATATATATATATATATATATATATATATATATATATATATATATATATATATTGGTATAATGATCATTTCTCTTGAAATATGATACATTCAGCTGACAATTGGTCTTCAGCGTCTAGGCAATCTCACAAGATTGACTAAGGATGGCTAGAATCTGGTAACTGATTCTTTTTTCTATAGTTTAGTCGTTTTACTTCAATTAAGAGACTCGAACGAGTATAAAAGCTCAATGAATACTTACGGTTATTCGCTATGAATCAACAGATTTATGATTGCCTCTATCCAGAGGTCTCAACAGCAGACAAGGTAAATGGAAATATTGTGTCATTGGTGCTTTGAAAGTCTCCTATGAAGAATTTGATCTATATTCGTACCTACTGGCCACCTCTGTTCCCACTGCGATATTTCGTATATGGCGCGTACAGGTTTATAGGAAGGGACTGTGCTAAATGTGTGTAGAGTGTGTCTAGTGTCGTTGTTGATGACGTTGCGCGGAACTCAATGATCGAGCTTCCGAGAGAGTTGGCGCAATTGTTAGCACACTGGACTCGCACCCTGGTGGACAACTGTTCAAATTCGCTACCAGCCATCCAGATTTATTTTTTTCATGATTTCCCCAAATCGCTTACGGTAAATACCGAGATCGTTCCTTTGGAACGGCACAGCCGATTTCGTTCCTGTCCTTGTGCCGCTCCTCTGATGGCGTCGTTGTCGACGGGCATTAAACCCTAGTCCTCCTCCTCTCATAGCAGAGCTTAACGTTCCCACACGATGGATTGCGTCATACACATTTACTTCATGCTATGCAGCGATCCCAGGGCACAGATCTCAGATGGTTCAAATGGCCATGTTCTAAGTCAGTAATCCCTCCTGACCGACCCTTTCTACTCTTTCAGCTTCTCTACTGGCACAACAGTACTCGTTTTATACCGTCGGGTCAGCTTCTGGTGACATATAGTGATCAATTCCGCATTACTAGTGCTGTTCGGGTGCTTTTGATCAGATAGCGTTCGTCATTAAAAGGAAATTCTTTTAAAAAGATTACAGCCATGCTTAGCAAAGCATTCGAATGTTCAGTGTTTGTAAATAAAAGGAGTAATTAGTGAATATCTCACAATAACTAGTTTTTCAGTACCCTGATGGCATGTACCCAAAGGTTGTCCTAAGGAACCAGTTGGACAGCATTAGTAAACATCTCGTTCTGAAGTTTCAAATGGTTCTGAGCACTATGGAACTTAACATCTAAGGTCAACAGTCCCCTAGAACTTAGAACTACTTAAACCTAACTAACCTAAGGACATCACACACATTCATGCCCGAGGCAGGATTCGAACCTGTGACCGTAGAGGTCGCGCGGTTCCAGACTGTAGCGCCTAGAACCGCTCGGCCACTCCGGCCGGCGCATAGATCTCACAGTGTTGTATTCAGAAATAGAAAATCACTTCTCCACTCTTTGGTCGCAGTTTACCGCTAAAAAGAATTTCTTCCATTTTGAGAATTTGAAATAGTGCCCTCCGCTTCCTTAACGTGCTCTCTTGTGTTACAGAATTTGGACATGAGATTATGTGAAAGAGCAGGGGGACGGGGAGGAGGTGAATAAAATAAAAGGAAAATATCGTCGCCGCGGTATTTTGTGAGTATTTTTGGCGGAAATATGTCATTTCCTGTTTTCCGCACTAAACGAGATAGATGAAGAGACGGGTAAAAAATTTCGCTGTAAATCTGAAGGAGTCTGAATCAAGTCCCGTATACCTAATTCAGGTTTTCCATGATTTATGGAGATCTCCTGGAAAGACAATCTGGACGGTTCCTACAATAAGGCCACACTCTACGTCTACCCTCATTCTCTTCATAGCCATTGTTGAGATTTTTCTCTGATGACATTAACGTCGACGGGTCGTTATATAGCAACTTTCCTTCCTCTCTCTCTCTCTCTCTTCGGTATGATACGATGTTGCTCCCATGACACTGATGTCATACACGCTTTTGTATATTTGTGGATCTTAGTGTAAATAAAAACGAGAAGCCGCTCACCTGTAAGTCGTCGCTTTAATTCAAAATCGTTAGCACTGTTTTTAAAGAATTAAGACTTCCATTTTTCCAAGAATAGTTCTGATTACTTAGAATGAAAATTAGTTACATCTAGAATTTACATACCTTTGTTCGAAGTTTTCATTGTAGTACATAGTATCAGGAACCATTTTTCCTTCCTTTACAGAAAAAGTGTCAAACCGAAGAGAAAGGAGGATCTACATTATTATTACCGAGTCGAAAATTCATAACTGTAATCGCGGAGGTTTTGACCCTACAGTACAGTACACGATTTCTTCGTCTCTACTTCCTTCTTTAGTTGCACAAGAAACTTCAGAACAGCCGGCCGATGTGGCCGAGCGGTTGTAGGCGCTTTAGCCTGGAATCGCGCGACCGCGCCAGTCGCAGGTTCGAATCCTGCCTCGGGCATGGACGTGTGTGATGTCCTTAGGTTACTGAGCTTTAAGCAGTTCTAGGGGACTGATGAACTCAGATGTTAAATTCCATAGTGCTCAGAGCCATTTGAAACTTCAGAACGAGATGTTTACTAATGCTGTCCAACTGGTTCCTTAGGACAACTTTTGGGTACATGCCATCAGGGTACTGAAAAATCAGTTATTGTAAGATATTCACTAATTACTCCTTTTATTTGCAAACACTGAACATTCGAATGCTTTGCTAAGCAGGGCTGTAATCTTTTTAAAAGAATTTCCTTTTAATGACGAACGCTATCTGATCAAAAGCACCCGAACGGCACTAGTAATGCGGAATTGATCACTATATGTCACCAGAAGCTGGCCCGACGGTATAAAACGAGTACTGTTGTGCCAGTAGAGAAGCTGAATGAGTAGAAAGGGTCGGTCAGGAGGGATTACTGACTTAGAACATGGACTGGAGATTCGACGTCAAACGCTCAGATCGGTACCAAACGTTGAATGTTGACAGAGTATCAACGAAAACACCGATTTAGTTCCTGCTGTGTGATGTCGTCCAGCAGAACATGCGTAAAAGGTAATTAAAAGCAACGACAGAACTAAGGAGCACAGGAAAAGCGTATCTGTGAATAAGTGTGTTGAATATTTCGTGCGGGTGAGCTGGTTGAGAGTAAAGTCGTCGCACCAAAGATATCGCGATAAACGCCACTGATGACAATTTCCTTTTTAACTCTTTATGTGTGAAACTGTTATATGAGAAAACATTTAATTGCCGTGTAAATGGACTTTTCGGAGTTTGTAGGAATGTTCTTTTGCCAGTCTGCTATCGTTTCGTTACCTGAAAGCAGCAAACCTATATAGTTCCTTTGTATAGATACCTGTGGTGTTCTACCACACATGTTCTTTTACATGTCAGGAAAATGTTCTTCCATACAACCGTTCACGGGTAAAGAGCTAAAACAAAATTTTCGAATTGTCGCCAGTGTGCTTTGAACGCGGGACCTTCGGAAACTAGGGTGGTTGTTTGCCACCGCTTCAGACTCCGCCCACGAACAAAAATTAAATACGCCTCTGATCGTTTTGTTAAAAAAAGAAAACGGTAAAGTAAAGGGTAGAATACTTTTATTGTATATTAAGTGTTTCATTTTCCGTTGTTATGTTTTTGTTATTTTTTTAAACTTCTTCTGGGGGTTTCCACAGCAGCCAGACGGTGAGATGTCCACGTTGTCTTCTCGTTCAGCGAGGGTGAAACATCCTATAATTATCATCGACGTCTCTCATCAGTCCATCATGTGCTATATCGTCAATCCCTTCTCAAACCCGCTACACCACAATGTTCTGGATGTCTTGCGCCGTAAAACCGTGTAGTTGTTCGTTGAATACTGCCAAAAAATCTAACGAACATGCAACGCCCTCACTAAAAATGTGTGACAGTGCCATACCCTTAGCCCACACCGTGGCGTTATTACGAGTAGCAGGGTAGTAAGTGACGTCGGTACGAATTAGTTCGGCGGGCTCTACGGACTGAGGCGTTCGTCGCTGCAACAGTGCCATCACGCGCAGTATTTGGAGTCAGCAGTCGGCACCCGTATCACAAACTAAACGGTGCATGTCGCTGTCGACAGCGGCGCATCTGGGGCAGAGACGGTTCTCGGACAGATGCGTAGTGTACAAACGTTGTCGGGTGGGGAATATTTCTGTTGTTATCACATACCACAGCGCCCTCATCGCGGTGGGAAAGAAACGCCCGCTACCAGCCAACCGACGAATGTCTGCGTTCAATCACAATTTCCGTTGAAAGAAACAGTAGAAGCCCTTGGTTCTAGGAGCCCGCGTGGCCGTAGGACATCCGACAGATAACTCATGTCGACCAGATAGGTGCGAAAGTGGCACAATGTTGGCGCAATATGTCCAACAGGAATCGGCAGCCGGAGAAACTAAGGCGCCACCTACTCAATCAGTGTGCCAGTGAAGGTGTCCTTGTCCAAAGTACATAGGTAGTACATCTGCCGCAGAAAGAGAGCGAGCGCCCTATTGTGCACGTTTCTCATTGCAGTGCCGCCTGAATGTGTGGGCAACGTTAGTGTCTCGTGACGAGTCTTGAACACCCTACCATCGCTGACGAAATGACCTAAGATTGCCTGGAACTTGACAGCTACCGTAACGGTGTACTGATTAAGTTCCGGGGCGAGGCAGACGTTGATAAAAAGTACGCAAATGATCAAGTCAAGTGTTCGAAAGGTATGGAGACCAACGTGCGTGCGGGTCACATTAATTAGTCTGCGACACGCAGCTGCTGCTATACACTGCGAGCTCCCACAGAAGGTCACTCCAAAAACATTTAATCACCGGGACCTTGGCAATGGCCACTGGCATACTCATATTCAATCCTCTTCCAGTATCTATGCAGTGCGACTTCCGCAGGTTGATACGGCTCCCGGCCATTTCGCCGTATCGCTGAAGCCACACAATCACCGTACATATATCTTCTGCCTTCAAGAATGTGGCGTCGCCTTGCACCCCCTCCGAAGGTGGCAGGTCGTGCAGGACTTCCTCAACGTCACTGTCAGGCCGTTGACCTGCCAGATGGAGAGTGCGGTAATGACCTGTGAGGACACGGGGGATGGTGTTGTGTGTCTCCGCACGTTGCTCGTCCACCGAAATAACTGCCGTGATGAGTCGCCTCTTACGATGTGTCCGTCACTGGCGATACGGTAAAAATAAGCGCGTTCCTCTGGGATGGAATCGTGCGGTTTCGCTCGATCCCGCGTGTCGTCCAATGTGTCAGCCGTGATCTACAGAACCCGTGCATGTGTCCGGTAGACGGTCGTGTGGCGTTCTGGCGAAGGTTGTTGCGATGCTAGTTCTATCAAGACCGTGTAGCAAACCTCAGAGGTCGATGGTAGCCAAAGCGAACTGTTTCGTCCATACGCCACGAACGTGCGGCGAATAACTGGCTTGGCGCAGTATGACGTCGTCACTAACATTTGTGCCAGGACTCAGTGACGGCTACACGCAAGCCTCTTCCCGAAGAATGTTGACGATAGGAGCTAGTGAAAAAAAAAAAAAAAAAGTCCGACGTCCTCTACTACGGCTCGTCTGAGAGTCATGGCGCAGATGAAGGCCAGATGGTCGGTAAATGCAGTGGGCCACAGCTCCGCACCGACAGTAGCAGCCCGAAGACCTCGTGAAACGTTAATCCTGTCCAACTTGATGGCCGAGTGGCTGGTGAAGTGTGTGTATCCGCGTCGGTGACTGTGGATTTGTATCCATGTATCATGCTAAGCAAGGTCCCTAACCATACCGTGAAGGGCCGGACATGGGACATGGTGTGGGACCTGATCCTCAGGGCGTAAGATGATGTTAAAGTCCCCGCCCACCACGATGTGCTCTGTATTGCCTTGAAACAATGGAGTTACCTCAGTAACGTTATAGAGCGTTCCCTCTCGACACTTTGCAGTACCAGACGGGGCATACAGATTCTCAAGGCAGACTGCGCCGGTGGTGAGTGCAACGCCTCGCGCTGATGGCAAAAACTGAATATCCGTCGGTTTTATGCCATTGCGTAGTAGTGCGGCCATACCACCACCACATTGGTAGTTGAGTTGACGTAAGACATGTATCCATACGCTTCCAGGTGCAGATCAGGCCTTACCTCTTGAAGAAACACGATACCAATGCCCACTGTCCGAATCGTGTCCCTTAATAGCTGGGTTTTGATCGTGGAACAACTCTGACTGTACCACTCGGATAATACCGGGGTCATTGTTTAGTACGATGACGTAACCTGCAGCCGTTTAAGCCAGTAAGCGCCACGTTGCCCGTCTCTGTCACCCGCACCGTACATATTACTGATTGACAGAGACAAGTGTCCATCCGACGATCCGCCGCCCACGGCCATCAGGTTGTCGCTCGAGTCGGACATCATTCTTTCCATCACCATCTCTGACGCCCAATCACGAAGCTGGAGCTGTAATACGTTAGGTGCCGGATGACGTTCACCTGGTGCGTTAGCCGCAAAATCGCCAGGAAGCTCGTGGTAGGTTGAGCATTATCAACTTATGTTTGTCCTTTGGCGGACGTTGCCAGCTGCGAGCCAGGACGCGATGGAGTGAGGTCCAGGGCCCGCGCCGCAGAGGTAATGTCCTCTTCCTCCTGCAACGTTCCACCAACTCGCGAAGTATTTACTGCGGACAGCCTCCTCTCCTCCTCTTTCGTCGTTTGGGCGGCTTCTGCCAGCGGGAACGCGTGTCTGCGTTCGGTGCATAAAGACGAACACTAGACACCTCCCGCATCTCCGTGTCCGAGCTCTAATCGATCTTTTGGTGCTCTCCTTCCTCACACGACTGGGGTGCAGACGTGGTCGCTGCTGTCAAGCACGTCGACGGTTCCGATGCAGGCAGCGGCGTGGTGGACTCTGGGTGTCGGAAACTGGAGCAGAACAACGTCCGCATCCCTCACATTCCTCGCTGCCACAACGTATGTAATACGTTGCGATGTAGGGGTCACGTGGTATCTGTACGAGTGGCCTCTGCAGGCATTAAAAGCAACATGCCCTTCCTTCCCGCGCCCCGAACAATTCTACGGTTGACCGTCGTAAATGAGGACCGCTCGACAGCCACCAACGGTCACGTGCGATGGGATGTGTTTGTGCAGTTCGATTCGAACCTGACGCACTCCGTTCAGAACAGGATACATCTCCAACGTGTGCCACTTTTCTTCCACGTGAGTTAGTATTTCCCAGTAAGGCCGCAGCGCGTCCACGCCAAGCGTGGCCGGAACTTCAAACGGCAGCTCGAAGATTCGTGTGTTCCGGACGCAGAGGCCTGAATGGTCTACAGGCACTACACCCACAATGCGGTCCGAGTGGTGGAAACTATATTTGTGAGTGGAACCATATATAAGCCGTTCGCACGCTTCTTCGTCGACAAATTTCAAGTAAACAGTGCTGGAGACGATGGAAAGACGTAAACCGAGAAGTTCCTGCGGATCGACGTGCTTACTTCACACAGGAAACGCTCAGCTTCGTAAGCCTTAAGCCGTCGGCACACGGACCGTGCTGTCGAACGTTAACGTTGAGAGTGCCGAGTTCAACGTGCTGCTGAACGCTCAGGGATGATGCGACTTGTGCATACGGTACGTGGGACACAACGTGGCATACACGATCGCAACGCACTCCAGCGGCAGTTGAGAGATGTTTCTCGTTCGTAAATCACACTGTTTACTTGAAGGGCGCGAGTAATATTCCCACATTAGCTCTATTAAAACGCACATTTTCTCCATCATCCACGAAAAGGAAAGTATCATCTCGAATCAATAAGGACACAGGCTTATAAAAGTTCCATTACGAACAGTGCGGTACAAATTTGGAATACTCCTCCGCATAAGATAAACATTATTTCATCATTCCCACATTTTAGTACAACCCCAAGGTCAGTCTTACTTGATCACTGTTCCTACCCAGTAGCAGAATCTTTGCAACATGTGAATTACGAAGCGTAAAAGAAAAATGAGCAAAATATCTTTATACGAGTAGCACGAGGTGTCCTGTAGATTAAGCCAATCGAACAAAGTCACCTCGCAAAAAAAGGTGGACTTATATTTACATAACACCAAATATTATAGTATATACTTAGATTAAACTAATAATAAAGTATCAGAACCGAATAAAAACGCGAATGTTAGGGGAAAAAAAATAGAAATGTTGCTACGCGAACCACCGCCCCAACACTTAACTCACTACAGAACAGTGACGCTCCCCATTACGCTAAACCAACAATTCCACCTATATATGATATGTTACCCCTTGCTGAAAACCTTAATGGTAGATATGTTACTAATTGAAATTTAATTATAACAGATTGTACCAAGAACAATGCGTTTTGTGTGGATCTTCGGTGTGTCGCTGCATTCAAATACACTCCTGGAAATTGAAATAAGAACACCGTGAATTCATTGTACCAGGAAGGGGAAACTTTATTGACACATTCCTGGGGTCAGATACATCACATGATCACACTGACAGAACCACAGGCACATAGACACAGGCAACAGAGCATGCACAATGTCGGCACTAGTACAGTGTATATCAACCTTTCGCAGCAATGCAGGATGCTATTCTCCCATGGAGACGATCGTAGAGATGCTGGATGTAGTCCTGTGGAACGGCTTGCCATGCCATTTCCACCTGGCGCCTCAGTTGGACCAGCGTTCGTGCTGGACGTGCAGACCGCGTGAGACGACGCTTCATCCAGTCCCAAACATGCTCAATGGGGGACAGATCCGGAGATCTTGCTGGCCAGGGTAGTTGACTTACACCTTCTAGAGCACGTTGGGTGGCACGGGATACATGCGGACGTGCATTGTCCTGTTGGGACAGCAAGTTCCCTTGCCGGTCTAGGAATGGTAGAACGATGGGTTCGATGACGGTTTGGATGTACTGTGCACTATTCAGTGTCCCCTCGACGATCACCAGTGGTGTGCGGCCAGTGTAGGAGATCGCTCCCCACACCATGATGCCGGGTGTTGGCCCTGTGTGCCTCGGTCGTATGCAGTCCTGATTGTGGCGCTCACCTGCACGGCGCCAAACACGCATACGACCATCATTGGCACCAAGGCAGGAGCGACTCTCATCGCTGAAGACGACACGTCTCCATTCGTCCCTCCATTCACGCCTGTCGCGCCACCACTGGAGGCGGGCTGCACGATGTTGGGGCGTGAGCGGAAGACGGCCTAACGGTGTGCGGGACCGTAGCCCAGCTTCATGGAGACGGTTGCGAATGGTCCTCGCCGATACCCCAGGAGCAATAGTGTCTCTAATTTGCTGGGAAGTGGCGGTGCGGTCCCCTACGGCACTGCGTAGGATCCTACGGTCTTGGCGTGCATCCGTGCGTCGCTGCGGTCCGGTCCCAGGTCGACGGGCACGTGCACCTTCCGCCGACCACTGGCGAGAACATCGATGTACTGTGGAGACCTCACGCCCCACGTGTTGAGCAATTCGGCGGTACGTCCACCCGGCCTCCCGCATGCCCACTATACGCCCTCGCTCAAAGTCCGTCAACTGCACATACGGTTCACGTCCACGCTGTCGCGGCATGCTACCAGTGTTAAAGACTGCGATGGAGCTCCGTATGCCACGGCAAACTGGCTGACACTGACGGCGGCGGTGCACAAATGCTGCGCAGCTAGCGCCATTCGACGGCCAACACCGCGGTTCCTGGTGTGTCCGCTGTGCCGTGCGTGTGATCATTGCTTGTACAGGCCCCTCGCAGTGTCCGGAGCAAGTATGGTGGGTCTGACACACCGGTGTCAATGTGTTCTTTTTTCCATTTCCAGGAGTGTAGTCTACTCTCATAATACGTAAGTTACAATAATTCTTTTGCCACGAATATGATGTTTCTCATTATTGTATTTGAACGAATCCACAGTTAGCAACGGGTTTTCCAGTGATCTCAATTTTCTGGTGCGGCATATATACATATAAACTTGAAATGAATGCCAATAAGGCGCCTCACAACTCTGTACTGGGAGACGGCGTGCGTGTGACGCAGACGGCGTTGTGCCATCTCATTGGTCAACGCTCAGACGCACGCTCAGAATATCTGACATGCTAGGTATTGCTCTGGACGTTCGGAAAGACTCCCGAACGTGCTATTCCACGCTATGACGTCAGAAACTCGGCACGCTCAACGCTCAACGTTCGGATGCACGGTCCGTGTGCCGATGGCTTTAGGTCGTGCGTACCGGGCATGGAACGTTAATTTTATCGTGTCCTTTCTGTACGAAAGCGCCTTCGTCATTAGAGGTGATCTGTTTACACTGCAATATCACTACCCGCGCGAGTAAACGATGGCCCGCTCGCGGAACGCCGCCCACAGACCGTGCGCACGTCCGCTTCGCAACACGGCTGAGAGCCGACTGCCAACTAGATCTTCAACACCGCTATTCACAGACACGGCTCTCCTGTATTCCGTTGTTCTGGTGTTACTTTTAATTAACGTACACCCATGTTCTATTGGACGAGAGCACACAGCACGAACAGAACTCTATCGACATACGACGTATGGTACCGATCTTAGTGTCTGACATTTGGAGCTTTCGGTGTGAGTAAAAAATTCAGCAGGTAAATTTAATCCCTTCTAAATCTGACCATCATGACTGACGGTGATGTCATTGAAAAGTGGAAACGCGAAACATCTGCCACAGCTTAACCAATACCAAGCAGATTCCATGTACTGACGGACAGGGATCGCCGAGCATTGCAGAGGCTGGTTGTAAAAAACGCACGAAATAAACGAAAGGAATCACTCTCGAGTTCTTAAGTACAACCAGGAGTGCAGCTGTTACAATAACTGTGCGTAAGGAGTTAGAACGAATTTGGATGATTTAGAATGTCGACTTCGTTCCAAACCCCAGATTACAACATCACTACATTATTTAATTTCAGGCCTCGAGGAAGAATGGCTCCACGGACATTCAGGCATCTTATTAACAGTGACCCCAGCAGAATTAAAGCCGTCGTAAAGACAAAGGACGGAAGCATCCCATATTAATGTCGATTGATAGCTGTCCGGATACTTTTGATCTGACAGTGTGTAATTAAATCTCACAGGCAATCCCATCTAGTGGTTGAATGTCAGTTCTCCGTGCTTTTACAAGTATATCACAAAGCAGGAGATTCGCATTGTGGTTTGCAAGGCGCAGCTATTTGCAATGTACTAGTGTCGAAAGAAGAGCTATAAGGTCTTGAGGAAGAAACAACACACTGTAACAGCAAAGAGGTGGTTAATTTAATTAAAACAGAATGAAAGCAATTTTCCACGCAGTCGGAAATGAATTAAAGACTTTTTCTCGAGAAAAAGGTAAAAAATTTCTTGTGAAGTTAGTTAACAGATTCAAGGACACAGACAATCTGTATTGAGACGTAATCTCGAGAACACTGATATTTATTTCAGATTAATTAAAATGTAGTAACGGAAGCGAGCACTACATACACTTAGATAATTAAGGAATCCACAGATGTTTTATAAAAAGTACTGAAACTCGTAACCAGAGTGTAACTAATAGGAGAATAAAACTAAATAAGAGAAATCAAAGACGTGGGTAAAGGTTGTCTCCAATCAACCACACTAGAGCATAAGCTTTTCTAATGGCAGGCTACACTGTGCTGCTGTTAATTTCAACTTTTTACTACACCGTCTGCGGTGTACTGACAAACGCCTCTCCATATCGTATCCGAATGACGCCATTGCCAGCCGGTCGGTGCTGGATGGGCCGATAGGACCAGGAGACGGAGCATTACCTTTTAACTATTCGCTGTAGTAAAACATTTGTTAACCCCACATTCTGAAGCTGTTTCATGTAGGATCCCTTAGTTAAGGCTACTTCAGGATAGCTATTTATGAGGTGATGGATTTATTATACTGTCCAGCTCGTATAGATAATTTGCATCAATTGTGTTTGTTGATTACAAATAATGAACCTAAGTCTGGCATTCGCGGTCAACATAAAATAAGAATATTACGTATGACATCTTCAGGGACGTAATAAAAGAATATCTAGATTCTCTTTATCTGTACATAAATTATCCATTTTTCACCAAGGCTAAATTGTAAACTGTTACCTTGCAAAATTATTTACTCTGATGTGTTTAAACCTTTCCAATTCGACCTGTTGTTGTTGTGGTCTTCAGTCCTGAGATTGGTTTGATGCAGCTCTCCATGCTACTCTATCCTGTGCAAGCTTCCTCATCCCCCAGTACCTACTGCAACCTACATCCTTCTGAATCTGCTTAGTGTATTCATCTCTTGGTCTCCCTCTACGATTTTTACCCTCCACGCTGCCCTCAAATGCTAAATTTGTGATCCCTCGATGCCTCAGAACATGTCCCACCAACCGGTCCCTTCTTCTTGTCAAGTTGTGCCACAAACTCCTCTTCTCCCCAGTTCTATTCAATAGCTCCTTATCAGTTATGTGATCTACCCATCTAATCTTCAGCATTCTTCTGTAGCACCACATTTCGAAACCTTCTATTCTCTTCTTGTCCAAACTATTTATCGTCCATGTCTCACTTCCATACATGGCTACACTCCATACAAATACTTCCAGAAACGACTTCCTGACACTTAAATCTATACTCGATGTTGACAAATTTCTCTTCTCCAGAAATGCTTTCCTTGCCATTGCCAATCTACATTTTATATCCAGTCTACTTCGACCATCATCAGTTATTTTGCTCCCTAAATAGCAATACTCCTTTACTGTTTTAAGTGTCTCATTTCCTAATCTAATTCCCTCAGCTTCACCCGAATTAATTCGACTACATTCCACTATCCTCGTTTTGCTTTTGTTGATGTTCATCTTTTATCCTCCTTTCAAGACACTGTCCATTCCGTTCAACTGCTCTTCGACCTAAGTAAAGGATACATACACCCACTGTATTAATGAGACACCCGATGCTTCTTGTTTTGAAAAGGACAATCCACGCTGTACCCCTTAGTGCAGCTCTAGTTTGCTGGCAGCGACATAGACTGTAGCGTGGCGCGTGTGTTACCTTAGAGACGAATCTGACACCAGACAAGACTGGGCTTGAGACCAAATTTCTCGTGTGTGGCAGCGAAATATACCCAGCGGAAGTAGGTTGGAATTTCATGTCTCCCTGGATTTCTAGAAATTCTCCTCTGACTGTGTCTTACTTTCGGCTTTTTTTGTCTCGGCAGTAAAAGTATGTGTTAGCAGCTGCCGTTTCCCCTGAGTAAAAAACCCCTCTTTCCCACGCTAAAAAGCCGTAGTTGCAATAAAATTTCTTTTTGACAGCATTCGAGAGCATTGTTCAATTTGTCCATCTATCTCAAAGAATCGGAAAAATTTGTATCTCGTAGGATCGTAAGTTTTCTCTTCATTCAACAGAGCTCAGGCTGGTCGTGTCACTGATCCTGTAGCCTCTGGTTCCTCCCGTAACTGCAACAGAGGCCGAGACGTCATCGTCTTTCAACCTGTGTCTTTCGGGCGCCACACTTGGTGACTTACATCTTCCCCTGTAATTTGATGCGTCTCTCACTGATTAGGACCATCGATTTTCCCGCGAGCGCGCGCGGCACGGGGAGAGAAAATAAAGTGATGGTGGTCGGCCGCGCGGCGCCCACACCTCTGACCTGCGAGGCGCGAGCGGCTGCCGTGTTGACGCGGCCGCTTAAAACCGATAGCCGGCGCCAAATCTGCCGGCCGTCTCCCCGCCCTCACTCGGAACGTCGATAAACGAGTAATTACAGCTGTTACACTCTCTAACGGCCGCTAATGACGAATTGGCGCCAGTTTTTCGGAATCATTGCGCCACTCGGAAGCGCCGAATGGGAGAGCGAGGACGTTCTCCGCCGTGTTTCATCCGTGGCGCCACTGCAGTTGCCCTGTTTCACAGTCCTGTAGCTGCAGCCGTGGATGCTAGTAACTGAAAAATGACTTGTAAGAACGGTAAACTGTGGGGCAGTATCTCGAGCGGTATAGACGTCTGTGTTACGACAATCACGAGAGATGGCGTCCTGAACTCGTAATGGATGTTACCTCAATTCTAGTTCAGCATCTGACGTTTTGACGGAAGTTTTCTTTGTTTCACTATAGCGGTCGACTGTCCCAATTACGGTCAAACCTGAGGGAATGATATCTCTGCGATAATGTCACCATCTCGAAACGTAAAGTCCGCGCAGTGTAATACCGCTGTGGAATGCGCAATACTGACGAGCGAACATAAGCCAGAACTAACCAAATTTTGTAGAGATTCATATATTTTACATATAACAACTATTCTAACGGAAGAAAAGGTTAACAACTGTGAAAGGCGTCTACTGAGGTGGAGCTGTGTGGATATCCCGGCAGCATGAGATAGTGATCCCAGTATTATCAAATATGGGCGTGTGTGGGGTGGGGGGGGGGGGGCGGGGGGGGGGCGGGGGGGGGGGGGCAGGGGGATACTAGGTGTCCTATTGCTGTAACATATTACTAATGAGTCAATGCAAGGCTCACCGGATACCTGAATATCAACGATTAATACGAAATAATGGAATACATCATATAGCTTGTAAGCTGGTCGGAAGCTACCTGTTATGTGATCAAAAAGGCAGTATGAACTTGAAAACTGAATAAATCAAGGAATAATGTAGATAGAGAGGCACAAATTGACATACATGCTTGGAATGACATGAGGTTTTATTAGAACCAAAAAATACAAACGTTCAAAAAATGTCCGACAGATGGCGCTTCATCTGATCAGAATAGCAATAATTAGCATAACAAAGTAAGCCAAAGCAAAGATGATTTTCTTTATAGGAAATGCTCAATATGTCCACCATCATTCCTCAACAATAGCTGTAGTCGAGGAATAATGTTGTGAACGGCACTGTAAAGCATGTCCGAAGTTATGGCGAGGTATTTGTGTCGGATGTTGTCTTTCAGCATCCCTAGAGATGTCGGTCGATCACGATACACTTGCGACTTCAGGTAACCCCAAAGCCAATAATCGCACGGACTGAGGTCTGGGGACCTGGGAGGCCAAGCATGACAAAAGTGGCGGCTGAGCACACGATCATCACCAAACGACGCGCGCAAGATATCTAGCAATATGGGGTGGAGCGCCATCCTGCACAAACATCGTACGTTCCAGCAGGTGTTTATCAACCAGGCTGGAGATGATGCGATTCTGTAACATATCGGCGTACCTCTCACCCGTCACGGTAGCAGTTTTGCTGTCCAGCGCCATCTGTCGGACATTTTGTGAACTTTGTTTTTTTTTCTAATAAAACCCATGTCATTCCAAGCATGTGTGCCAATTTTTACCTCTCTACCTACATTATTCCATGGTTTATTCAGTTTTCAGATTTATACGGACTTTTTGATCACCCTGTATATTAAAATGACATGGTCTCAAGTAACTACCTTAAGGATACGAATAAGAATACGATAACCACACATTAGTTTTACAGAGATCTACACACATGCGAAAAGCTAATCAAGGTGAACACCTTCGTTCAAAATATCTAGAAACACATGAAGTATTAAACTGTCTCAGTTACAAGTAATGTGAGTGTGGTGAGTCCGCAAGGTACTAGGAAACATGGTCTAAAAGAGGCGTTACATCCACAGAACGTGACAGAATAGATTTTAAATGAAGTGGCAAAAATAAATGCGTTTCGCGTGGTACTAAGCAAAGTTCAAACGTGCACCAGGAGAGTTAATGAACAAGTCAATGGTAAGTGAAGACTCATTTTAGCAAATGTTGCATCCCAAAACGAGAAACAGTTGAAACGAAAAAGCTAAAATTCATGACTCTGGCAGTGAAACGACTCTAAATTGGTCGCAAGGTTCCTAAACTGCACATATACCGATATCAGTTACATCCTAGTAATGCAGTGAGAATGCTCACCATTTGGGCTGCCATCTCGGAGCTCGAACGAAGGCCAACTGCTCTCCATCGATGTCAGCGTTGTCTTCTCTCTACCGCTCTCCGGGACAGAATGTTCTCTGCACCGCTCTCGAAAACCGAATGTTTCGTGTACTTTTTCGTTTCTCTAACTCTGTCGTCTCAACAAAAATAATTCTGCCACAAACTGGTGTGAGCCAACCAGGGCTCATGCTTATTTGCTTGGCCTATCGGAAAAGAGTAAATTTTTCACGCGAGTTCCCTCGTCTCGTCTTAAGAGCTTAAGAAAGATCTTTGCCACATATTAGCCACGACACATTAGTAGCCAATGAGAGCTCTAGTCTTGGCGTTAACCTATGTAACATGAGCAAATGCTCTTCTTCCCCTGTCATTGTATTTTCTGAAAGCCTCTTAACTGTTCCCAGTGTTTTGGTTATCCCCTTTGGTGGCCGTACATCTGCTGTAGGCGTAATTTCCTATTTACCCAGCAGGTTGTCAACGTAATACCGGCACAGTATGTCACCTGGGGACTTACACGGTAATTTCTTTTCGGGGCTGGAGCCATCGCGTCTGCAAAAGGCAAAAGGAGTGTCTCTACCGTTAATCAGTGAAATGCTCCCGGTGAATTTCGCCGAGAACGGACCGTGATGAATCTCTAGTGGGCATGTAAAGCGACAGCCCTTCTCAGCGCGTCCTCTGACTGTGTTACGTGAAGTTTCGGCATTGTCTGAGGGATATAAGGAGGGCCACCTTGCCGGAAAGGGCGTGTGACTCGGTAGTGAAACTCGGACATACTAACATTACCTCATACCAAAGAAATGCTATCATTTCAGTGGGATCCGACTTTCTTGTTTCTTGACCTTTTAAAAGCAGTAGCAAATTGTCTATCTACATTCTATTACTAGGAGCTAGTTATGAGGGTGACTGCAATTGTTTCTGCTCATTTCACACTGAAAGTATTGCTGGAAACCAATCTTAACCGACTTCTAACCACAGCAAGCCAATATATCGTTCAAAATGCAAGTAGTGAGACCCCCACATTCATTTGGCCATGTTCCTTTTATTCACCTGTCTCTTTATCCTTTGTTAGACAGGATTTTCCTATTATCTGGATTAATAATGAAAGCATGGCCCAGGCAGGCGGTATTACGTTTTCGTTATAACTGTAATACTTTCAAAAATGGTGACACTGGTTTATACATCAAACGTCTACAAGCTCTTACATATGAGAATACTTTATAACCCAAGTTACTTACATACCTTAAGCTTCCAGCTTCATTTTGTATTACAATACATCGCTGGTACATGTCTACAGGAATACATCTTCCTTCCGTGCGTATGTGGCATGAAAACAATACACTATTGTAAATGTTTGTTTTCAATGTTTGGACGGTCGGAGGAGGAAGGGCGTTTCTTTAAGTTTGTGACTGTCGGGTAATGACCAGACTTCTCCTTGTTGATAAGATGTGTACAGATGGGGACGTAAGTCAGCGGTCCCCTTAATGTTGATCAGGGAAGCTTTCTATGTGTCTGCGTGGGCTTTAATCCTCTCTCTCCCTTCAGTTACGTCCCAATTATAACGACACAAATTCGGTAGGATGCTGGACAGACCTCGTCTCAGCTACCCACGACCCATGGATACACGTTTGGTATTTCAAAACAGGTCAGAGGGGGACAACGGGTTGCAAACTTTAGTAAGAAGCAGCCCAGGATAATAACGTCAGGTCTCGTACGGTCTCTGCGGCTCAAGAATTCACATATTTACTCTCTGTCACACAACGCTTTTAAAATGGGGTGGGGAGAAGACCCTAGGTATTTAGCGGCTACAGAATTCAGACTCGTTATATACTCTATGTATAAAGTAAATTATAAGCATATGTATAAAGTAAATTATAAGTCGTGAAGAATACATTCTGGAGGTCTGTGAAGTAGTAACAAATGCAGTCGGTGAAGTAGTAACAACGAGAGTGCTTATGTCTACACACGTTACATGAGTTGACAATCACGATAAGAGCTCTTTAGCAGCTACATTAGAGTGAAACATTTGGCGTCCATTGCGTTGTGAGGTAGGGAAAGAAGTGGCTATCGACACAACGATTCTCAGGGTTCCCACATTTTTGTGGAACTTTTAGGTTGTGAAAAGGTTGCTTTAAACGCAACAGCTTAAGTCGAACCGTGATTACTAACAAAGCTGCAGCAGTTACCAAAGTACGAACCACGTCCAACGAATGGCGTACAGACGCTGTGATCCACCTTGTCTCTTCTGGAGCGGTCTCACAAATCTATGTCGTCAGACTGCGCACACGTAGAACACATTTGAGTAAGCTAATACGACAGGCAGGAGAAATTTATCTCTGAGACAATGATGTTCGCTACACATAACATATTCAGCAGGGCATTACATAACCTCAGAGAATCAAGTGGTTAATGCTCCTGTAGCCAGCATATCTGGAAAGGTATTTGTTGACGCCAGACTGATCTTTCTTTCTCCACTAATGCTGTATTATATTGAAGGAAGGTCGATTTGACAGTCAAACTCCCGCAGTCTGTGGATCGGTTGTCAAGGGACTACCACACTCACTACTACATCTTGAGTACTGTTTTCTTGTTTTATTTTCTAGCGCACTTCTCCGGCAGGGAAGTTCATAATGCATTACATTCCTGTGGAAGACGCCCCCCCCCCCCCTACTCCCACCCCAACTTGTTCTCATCGGTTTAATACAGCGGCACAAGTTGATTAAAAAAATCTTGATCTACATGACAGCCTCAATTTCATCTCCAGATGGTGTAGCTTCGGGAGCTAGGAATACGAATGCTATGAATGAGCTGCCCACATGAGTGCGTACTGTACACAATCGCAAATTCACGGTAGATAGAAACACTGAATGCAAGAAGATATGAGCAGGTTTATAGAAACAGACGCCATTTTGTGCTATAGGAAATTAATATTAACTACACTGAAAATATCGCCCAATTCATAAATGTTACCTAGCTTTATAAACATTTAGAAGAGATAAAATTTCAGAGCGGATTGAATCTGTGTCCCGAACCACGAGTCGAATCAGGTACCTTCAATTACTAGAGCAAAGCTCTTAAAGTCTGAGTTATCGAAACGCGACTGACGACCAGTCCTCACAGCTTCACTTCCACTTGCACCTTGCCCTACTTTCCAAACTGCACAGAAGTCATCCTCCATACCTCGTGGGCCCACCACACTTGTAAGACAGGATCTCCCTGTACTTCGTCTTTTTCCTGGCCTTTTCTAGTGTCTTCATGGTGTCGGCATGTTAATTTGGTTAGGCACTGTCAGTGCTAGAAAGTGGCTGGATGCGCTTCTGTCCCCACCAGTTCGCCCTCCACCCTCTCTATGTCGGAATTTTGTTATCTTCGTGGTCCTTACGCGTGACGTATGTTGGTTGGAGCAGAATCGTTCAGCAGTCAGCTTCAAATGCCGGTTCCCTAAATTTTCTCTATAATGTTTTCCGGAAAGAAGGCCGCCTGCCTTCCAGAGATTCTCATCTGAGTTTCCGAAGCATCTCCGTAACACTTAAGTTTTGTTCGAACCTACCAGCAACAAATCTAACACACCTTCTCTGAACTGCTTCAATGTTTTCCAGGAAATTTCATCAGCTGCCGAGTGAAAGATTTCTTTCGGATGACCAAGAGATGTTTATAAGGCTTGAACCCTGTAAGTGAAATACTTCTACCACTCTTTAACCACACAAGCTTTGGATTCAGCCGCGCAGAGTGGCTGGGCGTTTGAGGCCCCATGTCACGGATTGCGCGGCCCCTCCAGCAGCAGGTTCGAGTCCTCCCTCGAGCATGGGTGTGTGTGTGTTGTTGTATAATTTGTTTATGTTAGCTTAAATAGTGTGTAATTCTAGGGACGGATGACTTCAATAGTTTGGAGCCTTAGGAATTAACACACATTTGAACGTTTAGATTCGGCTCAAAAAAAGAGGTTAAAGGTAACTCAGCATGGTCAAACTAGATTTCAGTAGTGCAATTCACAAATAGCAGTTCATTACATTGCAAATTGATCGTGCTACTATGTGTCAAATTCCTGCGTGAACAAGGAGAAATCGGCTATGATAACACTTGTATCCGTCAAGGTGGCGCCGTGAGTATGATACAGGACGCATATAAAGTAACAATCTCTCCTGCGCATGCAGATATACATTTTTCTAAATCACTTGCGGTGAACACCGGTTTTTTTCATTTTCCATTCCGAGTTTGTGCTGCATCTTCCGTAATCTTGAGGTTAACCTCTTATTTGCCTTTAATTCTTTTCATTAAATCCAGACTAAAACTAGTAGCGCTCTATTTTCATGTCTCATATTTTTCAATGACCTGATTCACTTTACCACGATGTAAAGAGGGAAGAAAGCTCGAAGCGCACAGTAATCGCGGAGAGCTAGTTGTTAACAACGTACCAGCGGAGGAAGCTGGCAGCGCAGCACGTGCACGCTGACGGAAAATCGATTCCTTGGCAGTTTTCCTGGCGAAAAGCCTCAATCCCTAAAGTACATTTGCCCTCGCCGGTCGCTAGTACAAACTCGCATAATGCGCTCCATCCATTAACCAGCAGTCTGCGCAGGCGCCAGCGCCGGCGCCACTGCCTTAGCTCTGCTCTGAGCGATACTTGCCTTCGCACACTTGCATTTGCCTTCCGTTCCATTAGCAGGCCGAGACCGACTGCGCCGGAAAAGAAATGTACTCGTATGCTCCTGAACAGACTTCAGGCATGCAGATAGGATCGCCGACGCTGCTTTTGTACTTCTAGCAGTACGTTTCGTGAAGCAAATATGCTGCTACAGTAGGTTAGCAAAGAACAGTCATAATTTTTTATTTCCTGTATGGATTTATCATAAGATAATGACTTAGACAGATTGGTGTTAGGAGGTATCACATTTATATACATAATTCGAGGTCAGTAAAAATCAGTTTATAAGGTGCGATTAAAATGTTTCAATTTGAGGGCGTTGCTACAGCTTATGTGCAAAGTAGTGCGACTGAGATGTGGGTATATAAGCACCGACATGTAGATAAGGGATTAATATAGCATTCGTTTCTTTCCCGAGTGCGGTAAATGTGGAAGCGTGAACTATGGAGGCGTTATTATCAAGTACGTCCGAACCGGACCAACATGTTTGTATTCTTTTCTTTGCTGCCGAAGGACAAACACCGGTAGAATATGTCGGAGAATGAAGAATGTGTATGGGACAGCATGTCTGTCGGAAAGCACAATTGTGGAATGGTGTGACAAGGAGTACTGCTACTTCACGGTAACGCACGTCCCCTTTTCGGAAATGTCGTAATGTGGAAGTTGCGCCAAGTCAACTGGTAGACACGCGGTCAGCCGCTCTGCAGTCGTGATCTCTCCCCAAGAGATTATCACGCCTTCGGTGCCTTAGGAAAGGCCTTGAACGGTCAACGATTCCTATCGGACCAGGATGTGCAGCAGGCAGTTAAGGACTTCTTCACGCAGCAAAAATGGCTCTGAGCACTATGCGATTTAACTTCTAAGGTCATCAGTCGCCTATAACTTAGAACTAATTAAACCTAACTAACCTAAGGACATCACACACATCCATGCCCGAGGCAGGATTCGAACCTGCGACCGTAGCGGTCGCTCGGTTGCTGACTGTTGCGCCTAGAACCGCACGGCCATTCACGCAGCAAGACACGGTATTTCACCATACGGATATCTTCAACCTGTTGCCCTAATGGTCACGGCGATTTTGCCTGACTATTACGGCCTTCAAACGGAAACATTTTGATTACCCCTTACGCATTTCAAAAATTAGAAATTGGGTGTTTATGATGCCGACATACTACTGCACTGAAAACAAACGCGATTTCTATCACTACTTCAGTCTTCAAGCTCGAACTGTTGTTCACATATTACAGTTTTATATAATGTTTTTATACAATTTAAATCATTTGCATGCAAAGACGTGCATATACGTATATAGAAGATAAATTTGTGGATTGTTCAGACAGACGATGTAAAATACATGATATTCCATATCCTGAGTGGAAAAGAAATTGATTAATTCGCAGTAATGTTTAGTAGTAACACCTATTCTGGTTCTGAAGTCTGGTTTTCGCAAACAGCCGAGACATTTGCGATACGCATTTTTCTCAGTAAAATGGCTGTATTGTTGTTGCAGCCAAAAGAGAGTTTTTTCAGTGGCACTTCAGAAATTCTGCGTCTAAATCTATATTCTGCAAAGAAGTGTAAAGTGCGTGGCAGAGGATACTTCTTACAGTATCTTCCCCTTCTATAGCGTACGGAGTGATATAAGGGTGGCTGTTTAAATGTCAGCAGGCGCTTTAATTAGTTTAGCTTTCTCTACGTGGCCCCTTCTGGGGACTGTAATTTACTTCTACATTCCTCATTGCCAGTTCTTTAAACCTCAGAGCTCCAATATGTGTGTTTAGAGATAAATAAATTATCATTTATCTTGTAGATTACGTAAAAATATTTAAAGCAGATGTCAGTGAAAGGAACAAATCTGCAACGTTTTCCCTGTTCGAATTATCAGTTTATTTTCCCATCTCAGAAAAAAACATGAAATTAACAGGTAAAGACTTGTTATTGCAAAGTAGCTTCTCCAATAGTTTCGTTTGCGCCATCGACATTGATGCACCGTCACTGCGTCTTTCATTTGTCCTGTGGTGTCCTCAGGTCAGACTGTTGTCAGTTCTAAGCCCGACTTCCTTTATTGAGCACGCCCACTGAAGCGAAGCAAATTACTCACGGTCCCTCAAGCAAACACCAGCACCGGCCTAAAAGTGCAGTACGATCAATGATTTGCGCTTGGGACAACGCAGACAGCAGGCATAGCTTGTGGCTCCTACACTGCCTTATAAACAACGAGAGGGAAGCGGTCCAAGGAGACTTAGGTGCAAACAACATCACTACGTTCACTTATCTCTAGGAAAAGATGTTTACTTCAGTTTCAGAAAGTGAGTGAGGAAAAAAGTTTTACTGAAGGAATTAATAGGATTTAATTGATAGTTTTGAAAAACAGAAAGTAAGTAAAAACAAGCAGGCTGGAGAAATACAGCATAGCAATATTCTACGCCGATGGCTTCCTTATTCGAACATTCACCTCAGATGAAAACTGGTGAGAGGTTCACGTCACATTGCTTCTTTATCGAAGGGAGATTACTGGACGTAGCAGTAAAATATATGTCCCTTTCTCTTCTATAATAAGCATCCTGCAGGATACGAAAATAGAGAAATATCTAAGGACGGGCGAGATTATTTGAAACTATGATATGGCATCAAAACGATTAGACTTTGAGAGAGGTATCCTGCACACAACCAGAGCAACGCCTTCTGCCAGATATTGCTAGAAAAATATACAGGATGCATCGTAAGTAAAAGCGGGCTAAAGTATGTGATAACAGCCGGCCGCTGTGGCCGAGCAGTTCTGGGCGCTTTAGTCTGGAACCGCGCGACCGCTACGGTCGCAGGTTCGAATCCTGCCTCGGGTCCCGGGTTCGATTCCCGGCGGGGTCAGGGATTTTCTCTGCCTCGTGATGACTGGGTGTTGTGTGCTGTCCTTAGGTTAGTTAGGTTTAAGTAGTTCTAAGTTCTGGGGGACTTATGACCATAGATGTTAAGTCCCATAGTGCTCAGAGCCACTTGAACCTGCCTCGGGCATGGATGTGTATGATGTCTTTAGATTAGTTAGGTTTAAGTAGTTCTAAGTTCTAGAGGACTGATGACCTCAGATGTTAAGTCCTATGGTGCTCAGAGCCATTTTTATGTGATAACAGCAGGAAACCTAGACATGCCAAGATCTGCGAATCTGTTACTACAAGCCGCCACTGATATCGCTACGAAACATGGTCCTGGGTAGTACAAGGGGATTCCAAATACAGTGTGTGACGCGTATTACACTGAAGACAGCCAAAGAAAGTAGTACACCTGCGTAATATCGTGCAGGGTCACTGCGAGCACGAAGAACTGGCGCAACACGATGTGGCATGGACTCGACTGATGTCTGAAGTACTGCTGGAGGGAAATGACACAAGGAATCCTACAGGGCTGTATATAAATCCGTAAGAGTACTTGGGGGCGGAGACCTCTTCTGAACAGCACATTCAGGCATCGCAAACATGCTCAATAATGTTCATGTCCGGGGAGTTTGGTGGCTAGCGGAAGTGTTTAAACTCAGCAGAGTGTTGCTGGAGCCACTCTCTAGCAATTCTGGACGTCTGGGGTGTCTCATTGTCCTGTTGGAATTGCCCATCTCTGTCGGAATGCACAATGGACATGAATGAATGCAGGTGATCGGACACGATGCTTACGTACGTGTCACCAGTCAGAGTCGTATCTAGACGTATCAGGGGCCCATATCACTCCTAATGCACAAGCCCCACACCATTACGGAGCCTCCACCAGCTTGAACAGTCCCCTGCTGACATGCAGTGTCCATAGACTCATGACGTTGTCTAACACCCGTACACGTCCATCCGCTCGATACAATTTGAAACGAGACTCGACCGACCAGGTAACATGCTTCTAGTCAGCAACAGTCCAATTTCGTTGTTGACGGGCCCATGCAAGGCGCAAAGCTTTGTGTCGCGCAATCATCAAGTGTACGCAAGTGGGTCTTCGGCTCCGAAAGTCCATATCGATGATGTTTCGTTGGATGGGTCGCACGTTGATACTTGTTGATGCCCCATCATTGAAATCTGCAACTATTTCCGGAAGGCTTGCACTTCTGTCACGTTGAAAGATTCTCTTCAGTTGTTGTTGTTCCCATTCTTGCAGGATCTTTTCCCGGCCGCAGCGATGTCGGAGATTTGATGTTTTACTGGATTCCTGATATTAACGGTACACTCGTGAATGGTCATACAGGAAAATCCTCACTTCATAGCTGCTTTGGAGATGCTGTGTCCCACCTCTCGTGAGCCGACTATAACACCACGTTCAAACTCACTTAAATCTTGATAACCTACCATTGTAGCAGCAGTAACCGATCTAACAACTGTGCCAGAGACTTGTTTTCTTATGCAGGCGTTACCGACCTTAGTGCCGTATTCTGCCTGTTTACATATCTCTGTATTTCAATACGCATTCCTGTATCAGTTTCTTTGGCGTATCACTGTAGTTAAGATATTTCCACAGGTTACTGAGGCTGATATCTGAACAACATCACATCAGTATTTACGTAATTTGCGGACTAATGGTTCAAATGGCTCTGAGCACTATGTGACTTAACTTCTGAGGTCATCAGTCGCCTAGAACTTAGAACTAATTAAACCCAACTAACCTAAGGACATCACACACATCCATGCCCGAGGCAGGATTCGAACCTGCGACCGTAGCGGTCGCTCGGCTCCAGACTGTAGCGCCCAGAACCGCACGGCCACTCCGGCCGGCTTGCGGACTAATAATTATAACTATTACAAGTCTTATGTTCTTAGGTTGGGTAGGAACTCCAAGTACATGTGGCAAGAGGTAGCCATTAATACTCGTTTTTACTTGGGCAGCCAATCAGGTGTTAAAGTGGGACGCGTGGACGCATAACATGTAGTCTATACTGCGGGGCGTCGTTCACTTCGCAAGGCCCAGGTACGACTAGAAAACATCAGATCGTCAAATCTGTGACGTATTTTTGGGAAGACTATCCGACGAAAAGCAGAAACAACCAACATAACGATGTGAGTGCGTTTTAAGGTACCACATATAAAAATATGTGCACTTACACCTGTTTCATTGGTATAAAATATCTGATTAAGTTGCCATCTAATTGCAATGGCACTTCAGCATGTTACATGTTGTAATTTTCTGTACACTCTTCCCTGTTAATGGAGGGGTTCGACGTGTCGTCCTCGCATTTGAATGTGGTACTGCAGTCGTCTCTGCTTTGTGTTGGGCATTCTTTCTCACACCCCCGAATCATCTCACAAATCTTAAGAAGTATGTACAACTCACTGCTCCAGTTCTTCAACTTTGTCAACAAGAGTGCTGTTTCTTTTTTGAGATATGCACAGACAGAAAAATTCAGAACTCTGAGATTTGGTGAACTTCGATGTCGAGGTACAGGCCCTGCTCGGGCTCTCCATGTTGACTCATATTGCTTCGTTGCAAAATGGGCTGCTGCCTTATCATCTATCTACCACATTCGCCAGCTATGTGCTGTGTACTGAATGGGACAGTGCCTCATACTGGTATCGGTGGTGACTTGTAACCATGGATTCGAAATCATCTCGCAAATGGATCATTCGAGGACCCACTTTTACTTTCTCCCGTGGCACTTCTGCGAGGGGCATTCAAAAAGCAATGCAAAACAAATTTTTTTCCGAAAGCACGTTAGTTTTATTCGAGATTCGAATACACCATATTACTTCCCCCTCTTTGAGGTACGAACCAATATTTTTCAACATAATCTCTGTTCGATACGACGGCATTACACGACTTAGTGGGAGGGCCTGAGTGCCCTCAACTGATCGACGTCGGAGCGAACCTCCTGCTGCATCAGTAGCCTCCACATCATTTCATTGGGCCAAAAGGATCGAAGTCAGATGGCACGAGATCCGGGTTGCTCGGTGGATGAGGCAGAAGAGTCCTATGAAGTTTTGGGAGCTCCTCTTGGGTGCGCAGACTTGTATGAGGCCTTGCGTTGTCATGGTGAAGGAGAAGTTTTTTTGTACTTCTGTGGCTGAAGTCCAACGTTGCAGGAGCCGCAGCTCTGTGCGGCCGGCTGACACGTGGCTGATCGGACAGGTTTGCGCGACCTTGTTGCGATAATAACAGACGCCTCACCCAGCGACTCACCGTCCTTTTGTTCACTGTCACATCTCTGTAAACATTATGAAAGCGCCTGTGAATATCTGGAATGCTCTGGTTTTTCACCTAAAGAAACTCACTGACAGTTCTCTGCTTGGAACGCATCTCCGTTACAGACGTAATTTTGAAGGCCACGTTTAGCTCCACCACCTGTCGGAACTTCATGAAACTGTAGGGGCTGTAGCGGGAGTATTCTTCGATGTCTCACAATAAATTCCGCATTTTTTCAACGGAAATTGGCCGAGAAAGAAAAATATGTGTTGCATTACTTATTGGTTAATTATGATACACTGTTGACGGCATAAGGCGCTACGTGCGCGTAATGGATTCTATAGGAAATCAACATGTATCCCCAAACAGCAAAGGACGCCATTCCTTTAGGTTATGTACGTGGAATAGGGCCGAATGTTCAGTGAATGTCGTTTCGTGAAGTCGTACCCTGGAGAGGCCCATTGCACCTAAGGAGACGACGCGTATGGAAGAGAACTAGGCGACGCTTAAACGCGGAAGCGGAGCATGCAATGACAGTTCAAAATTGGAGAAATGAGGCGTTATGTATACGACAACAATGGGGGTGTAGAGCTCCATCACAATGTCAGAACGACGGTGGAGCACTGTTACACGTTTGCCACTGACTTTACGCTTGAGGCAACATGGTGGCGAGCGTACTGGTACTAGACAGACCTGACGTCAAAATTTCCGTTAGAATTATAGCGTCGTGTATACATACGGCACGCAATGTAAATTAGTAATTTCTTTTTGTCTCAACATAATCACCTACAAATATATTTCCATTATCAGTATGATATATACCGCGTGCCAGAAAAAGTGAAGCAGCCAGAAGAAAATGTTGGATGTAAATGTAACATCGCACCCATATACTTCATTGGTGGGTACATAAATTTCTGTTACAGGTGGAACGACCATCAGAGAACATTAGTGTTGTCAGTGTTTAGTGTTGTTGCCAGGCCTGGTAGGGTATATAAGGGGCGTAAACAGCGTCAGATATTGATGTGACCACTGCGAAGGACAGGGATAAGCCATATACTCATGCGAAACAGATTTATCAGCACCTGGCAGTGTTTGAAAGGAGTGGTTCTCCATTTGGCTGGCTGGTAGAATCGTGCCATATCCAGAGTTGTGCGGCATTCGGATGTGAAAGTTGAACTGCATGGGAACGTGAGGGTAGGAATATTCGTCGTCAAGATTCCGGTCTTTCGCGCCTGGCTACCACAATGCAGAGTGCCCGTATTGTGCACACAGTAGTCCCTTCATCCCTGTGCTTCCTGTCCGAGAAAAAGTAATGGACAGCCTGCAACGTTTTGTGTCATCCTGCACTCTGGCTGGAGACCAGCAGCAGGCCGATTGGGCAGCTAACCGTCTCATGCGTAGGCAGCAGGGACACAAACGGATTCTGGAGTGGTGCTGTCACTGGGAAGCGCGAACTGCTGATAAATCTCATCGTATTGTGTTCAGCGATGAATAGTGGTTCTGCACAACCTTCGATGACCATCTTCGGCTAGTATGTCGGCGACCTGAAGCGCACCCTTTTCTTCCTCAGTTTTCGGGAGGCACAGTGGTGTTACTCGTGTCACTGTATGGGATATGACTTCAGGTCATGTTGGTAGCGACTGAGGGAACACTGGCGCCACAGTGGTACAGTATGTGTCCTCATGTGCTTCCCCTCGTGCGACGATAGTATTGTGAAAATTCGCGGCAGAGAAATACACGTCCACAAATGGCACGTGTCTCTACGAGCTGTCTGTGTGAAGCTGAGTGCCTCCTGAGTCCAGCAAGATACTCAGATCTGGTCCCGATAGAACACGTGTGGGACCATCTAGGACGCCCACAATATGCTAGTGCCAGTATCCAGAATGTCAAGGTCCTGCTGAAACAGCTATGGGGCAGCTCGCCTCATCAGAGGATACAACAGCGTCACGAGATCCTTCCATACAAATTAGGGGCATGTGACCAGGCCAGATGGGTACACATCATATTGACAATCGGGCTCATACTACCATTTCCATTCGATATTTTAATCACTGAAATAACATTGCATGCTCTCTCAGTTGAAGATTCAAATGCATTTCTCTTCCCCTTCAGGGTGCTTGACATTTTTTGTCATATTTTTGCCATTCATAGTTCCGTTGATAGGTTTCAAGTAATTCTGAAATCCTCGCAAATTGCAAAAGTGGATGTACGTATGTACCATATGTGATCAAAAGTATCCGGACACCCCCAAAAACATACGTTTTTTATATAAGGTGCTCTATGATGCCACCTACTGCCAGGTACTCTATATCAGCGACGTCAGTAGTCGTTAGACATCGTTAGAGAGCAGAATGGGGCGCTCCGTGGAACTCACGGATTTCGAACATGGGCAGGTGATTGGGTGTCACTTGTGTCATACGTCTGTATGCCAGATTTCTACACTCATAAACATCCCTAGGTCCACTGTTTCCGATGCGACAGTTAAGTGGAAACGTGATGCGACACGTACAGCACAAAAGCGTACAGGCCGATCTCGTCTGTTGACTGACAGAGACCGTCGACAGTTGAAGAGGGTCGTAATGTGTAATAGGCAGACCATCACACAGGAATTCGAAGCTGCCTCAGGATCCACTGCAAGTACTGTGACAATTAGGTGGGAGGTGAGAAAACTTGTATATCATAGTCAAGCGGCTGCTCGTAAGCCACATATCACGCCGGTAAATGCCAAACGACGCCTTGCTTGGTGTAAGGAGCGTAAACATTCAACGACTTAATAGTGGAAAAACGCTGTGTGGAGTGATGAATCACGGTATACAATGTGGCCATCCGATGGCAGGGTATGGGTATGGCGAATGCACGGTGAACGTAATCTGCCAGCGTGTGTAATGCCAAAAGTAAAATTCAGAGGTGGTGGTGTTATGTTGTGGTCGTGTTTTTCATGAAGGGGGATGCACTCATTGCTGTTTTGCGTGGCACTATCACAGCACAGGCCAACATTCGTGTTTTAAACACCTTCTTGCTTCCCACTGTTGAAGAGCAATTCGGGGATGGCTATTGCATCTTTCAACGCGATGCAGCACCTGTTCACAATGCACGGCCTCTGGCGGAGTGGTTACAGGACAAAGACATCCCTGTAATGGACTGGCTTGCACAGAGTCCTGACCTGAACCCCATAGAACACCTTTGGGATGTTTTGGAACGCCGACTTCGTGTCAGGCCTCACCGACCGACATCGATACCTCTGCTCAGTGCAGCACTCCGTGAAGAATGGGCTGCCATTCCCGAAGAATCCTTCCAGCCCCTGACTGAACGTATGCCTGCGAGAGTGGAAGCTTTCGTCAAGGCTAAGGGTGGACCAATAACATACTGCATTCCAGCATTGCTGATGGACGACGCCACGAATTTGTAAGTCATTTTCAGCCAGGTGTCCGGATACTTTTGATCACAGAGTGTGTATAACTGTACGTATGTTTCACATCTCCTTCTAAACCACTGGACCAATTTCAGCAAAGCTTGGTACGCACATCAATCACCATCTGGAATGAATCACTGTTGGGGTAACAGCCACCCACCTATTAGAGGAATGGGGGCTGGGGTGAAGAAACAGTGAATCTTACGAAGCGAGAATACCTACACTCGAGTCACGCAGTATTTGAAAATGAGAGCACTTATAGAGACTTGAAACAAACTTTACACATAGTTTCATACCGTTACGAAATTTTTTGTCGCTGACGATCCCCACAAAATCATGTAAGGGATAGAGTTTATCGCTTACTAAATTTTCGCTGTCCATGCAGTAAAAGTGCCACATCAGGCAGAGCGTTGTAATTTATTACTTCGTTATTACTAACATTATTGGTGACAAAATTTGCACATAGTAGTCAAATATGCCATTGAATTTAAGAGAATAATTATATCACTGTGCGACCCATAGTTCAAGAGATATGAAGTGAAATACTGAGGTTCGTGAAAAACTGCCACATCATGCATGATATACCAATTTAATGCTTCTTTATTACTAACTCTATCCACAACACATTTCCTAGACTGTAGGGTCATATAGGACTGGATGTACCTGCCTAACTGTTCGTCGTACAGCACATAGTCCACGAGATACAACGCCGGTCGCGGTGGCCGTGCGGTTCTAGGCGCTCCAGTCCGGAGCCGCGCTGCTGCTACGGTCGCAGGTTCGAATCCTGCCTCGGGCATGGGTGTGTGTGATGTCCTTAGGTTAGTTAAGTTTAAGTAGTTCTAAGTTCTAGGGGACTGATGACCAAAGCAGTTGAGTCCCATAGTGCTCAGAGCCACGAGAAACGACGTCCTAAACATTGAGCTGGATGAAAATGAAACTGCAGGTCGAAATTCGTTAGAAATACTGGTGAATTGTGTGTACAAATACACGCGAAATATGTTAAATACGTATGAAATATGCAGGGTATAATGGGTATAAGTGCAGATATTTCTATTGGAGACTGAAGGCGGTGTTCTGAACAATATTACATTAGTATTTACCTAATTTGCAGACAAGTAGTTATAGGCATTACTAGTCATACGTTTTTAGGTAGGTTAGTACCTCCGAGTATATGTGGCGCTACCATTAATGCTGATTTTTCGCAGGACAACAGTTCACGAGTTGAAGTGTTGAGGCATTGGCACAAAACAGTCTATACCGACAGACAGAGGCAAATTACGACCGTGCAGAAAACATCAGGCCATAATGTTTGTGGAAAGACTGTTTGACTCAGAGAAAAAGCAACCAATACACTGATGCATGTACATATTAAGGTACCACATATAAAAATATCTGCACTTATGCTCATTACACCTTGTTTCCTACAAGTGCGTATGCACACAAAGCCACTGGTAATAAGCTCATCCTATACCTCTGGAACGATGTAAGTAAAATTTGGTACATATATTAGTTACACCTGGTAAGAAATACTGTAAGGATAAGAACCACCAGCCCCCTAATGTGGTAAGCATAAAACGTAGAGAGAGAAGGGAGGACAAGGAAACTGACGAGATAGTGAGGGGGAAGCAAACGACAAGCTCAGATAGGAGGAGGAGGAGATGGACAGAAATAGGGGAAGAGGAAATGGACAGAGACAGGGGACAGAAAAGGAAAGAAATAAAAGAGATAGGCAGGGAGATAGGGGAGGAGGAAATGGACAGGTACTGAGGGGAGGGGGTTGGAGTTGATGGAAAGAGAAAGCGAAGAGGAGGAGATGGGCAGAGAGAGGGAAGAGAACGAGATGGACACAGAAAGGAAAGGGGAGGAGGTGAAGAGAGAGAGTTGGAAGGGGGAGATGGTCAGAGAGTGGGGCATATATATATACAGGGCTATTACAAATGATTGAAGCGATTTCATAAATTCTCTGTAGCTCCATTCATTGACATATGGTCACGACACCCTACAGATACGTAGAAAAACTCATAAAGTTTTGTTCGGCTGAAGCCGCACTTCAGGTTTCTGCCGCCAGAGCGCTCGAGAGCGCAGTGAGACAAAATGGCGACAGGAACCGAGAAAGCGTATGTCGTGCTTGAAATGCACTCACATCAGTCACTCATAACAGTGCAACGACACTTCAGGACGAAGTTCAACAAACATCCACCAACTGCTAACTCCATTCGGCGATGGCATGCGCAGTTCAAAGCTTCTGGATGCCTCTGTATGGGGAAAACCGATGGATCGGTCGTGGTGGAGATCATGATCAGCAATTCATGTCATGGCCTCCACGCTCTTCCGACTTAACCCCATGCGATTTCTTTCTGTGGGGTTATGTGAAAGATTCAGTGTTTAAACCTCCTCTACCAAGAAACGTGCCAGAACTGCGAGCTCGCTTCAACGATGCTTTCGAATTCATTGATGGGGACATGCTGCGCCGAGTGTGGGAGGAACTTGATTATCGGCTTGATGTCTGCCGAAACACTAAAGGGGCACATATCGAACATTTGTGAATGCCTAAAAAAACTTTTTGAGTTTTTGTATGTGTGTGCAAAGCATTGTGAAAATATCTCAAATAATAAAGTTATTGTAGAGCTGTGAAATCGCTTCAATCATTTGTAATAACCCTATATATATATATATATATATATATATATATATATATATATATATATATATATATATATATAAGGTGACATCCCTGCAGTGCAGATACACACCAGGCTCGAACTCTTACAGAATGTGGTAAAACGCCGCGAGTAATGAGTAATGAGGATAATGTGCAAGGGACATTACATTAGTAGTGTGTGGATGAGTGGAGAATTTGGGTCTGAGTAGAGGCGTGTTGGGGCAGTCCGTGCAGCAGCGATGACCACTGTGTCCGGGTACCACAGTGGTCAGTGCGAAGTCTCTGGATCAAAATCTCGGTGCCAGTGGTTATTTCTTCATTACTACGTATCTAAAAAGATAAAAAGTACCGTAAGTAGGAGACTCAGGTTCAAGCCGGCCGTTGTGGCCGAGCGGTTCTAGACGCTTCAGTCCAGAACCGCGCGCCTGCTACGGTCGCAGGTTCGAATCCTGCCTCGGGCATGGATGTGTGTGATGTCTTTAGGTTAGTTAGGTTTAAATAGTTTCTAAGCTAGGGGACTAATGACCTTCGATGTCAAGTCCCATATTGCTTAGAGCCATTTAAACCAACCCAGGTTCGAATCCCGACCCGGCACAAACGTTCAACTTTACCCATTCATTTAAATCAATGCCCGTTCGCAGCCTGTGTCTGTAATTCCTTTGTGTCTTAATTCATAGTTGCTGCTGGATTAAAATGGTGTCTGTTCTTCTGGACATGTCCGGAGGAACAGACACCTCATATACGGTATACATGAATAAGTATCTCTTTACACGTAGATCAGATAACCAATATATTTGTCCCTTGAGATGCAGTGGGTAATAAAATATTGGATGTTGGACCCTGATTGCAACTGATGCGTCAAGACGAAATGAAAATGAAATGAGCGTATGGCACTGATGGCCGGGAGTCCTCATCAGGGGAAGTTCGGCCGCAGAGTTGCAAGTCTCTTTAGTTGACGCAACACAGAGCGACTTGCGTGTCCATGTTGATGAGGACAGCACAACATCCACTCAACGAAAGAGGTGGACGGCAAGACGAAAATTAAGTGAGTGTATTTATATTGGAAAAATATTTAATAATTAATATTAAGAAGAATTTAATAATCCCAATTCCAAAGAACGTAGCAGGTGCGGATTGCTGTGAATTCTAACGAACCTTCAGTTTGATAAATCATGGGTACAAAATACGAATTACTTTCAGACGTATGGTAAAGCTGGTAAAAACCGACTTCGATGAAGATCAGTTTTCGTCCAGAAAAATAAAGGAATTGAACGGGTAATACTGGCCCTCCCAATCATGTTAAATTAGAAGCGAAAGAAACCAAATCCATGTTTGCAGCATTAGTACGTTTAGAGAAAGCTGTCTGCAGAGTTGGCTGGAACACGCATTTTGAAATTCTGAAGGTAGCAGATGTATAATGCAAGGAGTGAAAGGTTATCCACAACCTTTACGGAAAGAAAACTTACATAGTGTTACTCAGTCTGTACTCTGAGCAAGCAGTAAAGGAAACCAACGACAAATTTTAAAAAACTTCGTGGCTTCGCAATGAAACAGTAATTCTGTCATAAAGCGCAAGCATTTGGATGTGTAGTTGAATGGAAAGGACAGTGTCTTGAAAGGAGGATATAGAGTTAACATTAACAAAATCAAAACAACGGCGATGTTACGCAGTAGAATTAAATCAGGAACTGCTGAGGGAATTGTATTAGGAAATGAGACACTAAATGTAATAGACAAGTTTCACTGCTTGGCCAGCAAAATAACTGACAATGGACGAAGTAGAGGGAACAGAAAATCCAAACTAGCAATAAGAAGGAATTTATTTCCGGGAAAACGAAATTTTTTAACAACGAATATACGTAGATAGAAACGTTGGGAAGTGTTTTCTGAAGGTAACATTTATGATTGTAGCCTTGTAAGGGACTCAAGTGTGGATGACAAAGAACTCAAACAAGAAGAAAGTAAAAGCTTTTGAATCGTATTGCTGCAGAAGAATGCAGGAGATTAAATGGGTAGATGGAATTATTGACGAGGATGTACTGAATGGAAATGGGGAAAGAAAGAAATTTATGGTACGATATGACTAAAAGAAGGTTGAAATTCAAATGGCTCTAAGCACTATGGGGCTTAGCATCTGAGGTCATCAGTCCCCTGGACTTAGAACTAATTAAACTTAACTAACATAAGGACACCACACACATCCATGCCTGAGGCAGGATTCAACCTACGACCGTAGCAGCAGCGAGGTTCCGGACTGAAGCGCTTAGAACCGCTCGGCCACATCGGCCGACCTAAAAGAAGGAATCGGTTAACAGAAAATACCGCGAGGTATCAAACCGTTTTCAACTTAGTAATGGAGAGAGGATGGTTGCGGGGAGGGGAGAAAGGTAAAAATTTTGAGTGATATTTCAGCTTGAATGTAGTAAGCAGGAGCAAATGGATATAGTTTACAACAACACCTGGGTAGTTAACTAGCCCAGTGACAATACTACTTTCAGTAACGTTGATGCCGGCCGGAGTGGCCGTGCGGTTATAGGCGCTTCAGTCTGGAACCGCGGGACCGCTACGGTCGCAGGTTCGAATCCTGCCTCGGGCATGGATGTGTGTGATGTCCTTAGGTTAGTTAGGTTTAAGTAGTTCTAAGTTCTAGGGGACTTATGACCTCAGCAGTTGAGTCCCATAGTGCTCAGAGCCATTTGAACCATTTTTTAGTAACGTTGATAAGACACTGAAGGCGTCAGGCAAGCGAAATATAAACCTGAACAAATTCTCGATCAGCACGAATACTGGAAAACTGATACTGTGGCTACAAGGAAATGGAAAAATAAAAAATGTTAGGTCACTAAATAGCTAATACACCGTTGCAGGAAATACTGCAGCCCGCCTACCGGCCACTAGCTGCGCGTCGCTCTGGTAAAAGCCAAGTGCGGACGCTGGTGCACGCCGCATTAACCCGGGGAAGGGCGAGCCGATAGCGCACTGAGGCGGCCTGTCCGGAGTCCCAAACACTTAAATATTCCACTTAGGCGGGCAGCCAAGTTACTAAGCCGGAAGGAGCTGCGGTCAGCGGCCAAGTCGGCCGGTACTTGCTCCGGGCCCGGGCCGCGCCTCGCCCGAGTTGTCGGCAACTCCCGCAAGGGCCGGAGGCCATCACAGACAAAACCGCACGCAAAACTCTTACAAGTGCCAACACTTGCCACCTGCTGCCCTCTGACACTCTGAGTGGTTTTTCAAATCTTATCGACAGTTGTAGCTCAAGGATTGTGATTATGCCACAGTTTTGACGGGCTTGCCAGGCGCCATTTAAGTTCTTAGACTGCTGTAAGCATCCTAGCCTTTCAGCCTCCACATCTTCGTACAAGATTTGCTTCAATAAACGACTTCATTCATTTACTTCTGTGGGCATACTATCAGTACTGCTTTCTGAAGAGACAAAATTGTAGCCTGTGAGTTGGAATAAGGCAAGAAAAGAAGCAGAAAAGCAAAATTATTATTTAAACCAGCGTCATTTTTATAGAGAATGGAAAATAAAACTTAGATATTATTCCTACAATACATCCACAAAAGATAGAGGACGACGCTCCCGTAGCAAATTTACCGACTATTAATGTTGAATAATGCATACTCTCAGGAGACTGCAGTTCCTCTGTATGAGTCAGCTAAAATAACAATATCGGCATAAAAGATAAATTTAAGGCATCGTTGCTAATACTGTTGCACAACCGAAATTTTTTGTGGCTGAGAAGTTCAGCTTTTAGTTTTAATAACGAAACGTGCACGAGATAGTAAACCCAGAAGAATATCTGCAGAAGTCGTCTTTTATACCATATAGATAGAATACTGAGGTAATGAAACAAGTTTTATAATTTTTAAGGGGATTTTGTGTAACAATAAAATTATAAAGTGTCGAATCCTCGCCGGCCGGAGTAGCCGAGCGGTTCTAGGCGCTACAGTCTGGAACCGCGCGACCGCTACGCTCGCAGGTTCGAATGCTGCCTCGGGCATGGATGTGTGTGATGTCCTTAGGTTGGTTAGGTTTAAGTAGTTCTAAGTTGTAGGGGACTGATGACCTCAGACGTTAAGTCCCATAGTGCTCAGAGCCATTTGAACCACTTTTTTTTGTCGAATCCTCCAACGCTGATAGAGAATATTTAGGACAGAGTACAGGCAAGTGCCAGGAAACTCTGTAAATCTTTGTACCGTAATTTTATAGTTTATCATCGTGTTTTCTTTTCAAACGTGTGTGAAATCTTATGGGACTTAACTACCAAGGTCATCAGTCCCTAAGCTTATACACTACTTAACCTAAATTATCCTAAGGACAAACACTCACACCCATGCCCGAGGGAGGACTCGAACCTCCGCCTGGACCAGCCGCACAGTCCATGACTGCAGCGCCTAAGACCGCACGGCTAATCCCGCGCGGCACCAGTTTATCATGGTACTTAGTGCGTGATATGTATGCGCTCATGCATAGTCACAGCGCTACGATCATCTTCTAGCCTCTGAAATAATCACTGTTTATACACACGCATCCTGGCGAATTAAAAGCTAATGAGTTCGTTGCTGATCCGACTGTAGTACTCCCAGCAGCAGCTGACGGCATCGTGGTGAATTAATATGAACTCTACAGTCAAGTTGAACCATCACGGTTAAGAGATTGGGTATGGGTTGTCATTGGTAGTTTACAGGTGTGCACTTCCACATGATGTGTACTGCCGAGTAACACTGACTGATGAAACTTGGACCGTACATAGAAAGAACTGCTACAGCATAGTGCAGAAGATAACTGAAAGAAATACGCAATAAGACCAACAAAAATGACTCTTTTATTCAAAGACTATACTTACCCAGAAGTCATCGCGATTCAGGACGGTCCACTGGACATTAAAAAAGGCAGGACGTCGTTGGTAATAGGCTGTGTGGTCACCACGGGCGGCACTGCATGCTCTGAAACGTGCTCCCATGCTGGCCACAAGAGGTACCTTGGTGGGGTGCTCAATTCCTCCACCAGCACAGCTTACAACTGCTCGATGTGCATATGGACGTGCTACTATGCGTCCCCCCTACGGATCACACACGTTATTGATGGGATTTGTCGGAGAAATGGGCGCGCCAGTCCATTCGTCAAATTTCCTCTTGTTCCAAGAGCTCCTCGACCTGCGTTGTTCGATGCTTTCACTCATTGTTATCCACAGAAATGAAGTCAGGGCCAAATCCACTGCACCGAAAAGCGCAGGTGGACGAGCTCTTGGGACATGCATTGGCCTGCCCGTCCCTTAACCTTACTTCCATGGAGAACGTGTGTGATGCGTTGTGGAGCCGTATATCAGCGTCCACAGGCACCAGTGACCATCCAACAGTAGTCAGCCGCGCTGGTGGAGGAAGTTAACGACCTGCCAAAGTATTTCCTACCAACGTGGTAGGACGCTGCAGAGAATGCATTGCCGTCCTAGATGACCACACATCCTATTAACAGCCACGCTCCGTCTTCCGTAATGTCCAGAGGCAATCACTAAACGCGGTAACTTCAGGCTAATTATTGTCATTGAATAAAATAGTCATTTCTGTTAGTCTCATTGTGTATTTCTTTCAGTTATCTTATGCACTGTATTGTAGCAGTTCTTTATATCTATGGTCCAAGTTTCGTCGGTTTCTGTTATTTATCAGTGATACAGGCTGCAAATGTTACTTTTTCCCTCACGTTTTGTACACCAGCGTCCACTGAAGTTTTCTCCTTTTTCTCGTAGTTCATTTTCTAAATGAGATTTTAATATTTCTAGTGTTGCGTCAGAGATCAATCGATCGTGGCACTCGCAAACTGTGCCAGTACTCATACATTAAGATAAATTTGTCATTGCAGTTGTTTGAGATTGTTGCTGAAAGTTTGTGACTCGTCGTAGTACAGTTGTGATAATTAAATAGTTCCAGCATCTACTATTAGTGAGGTTTTGGTACGTCTTCCAGCTAAAACAAGATGGTAAGATACCTTTTTTCTAAAGCAGCACAAGTATTTCGAATCCAAGATCACTTGATCACTTCTGTACATGGCTACATTCTAATAAATACATTCAGGAAATATTTCCTGACATTTAAATTTGTACTTGACTTTAACAAATTTCTGTTTTTAGGAAATGTTTTTCTTGCTATTGATACCCTGTGTTGTATATTCTTTCCGTTACTTTGCTGTCCAAATAGCAAAGCTTATTGATTACTTTTACTCTCTCATTTTCAAATATAATTCAGTCAGTATCACCTGATTTGATTCGATTAAATTCCATTGTGTTTATTTATTTCATAATTTATTTTCAAGGCACTATCGATTTCGTTCAATAGCTCTTCCTAGTTCTTCGGGTTCCTAAGAGAAATACAATGTTATCGCAAACGTCGAACTCTTTATTTCTTCTTCCAGGACTTCAAATACCCTTCCTGATTTCTCCTTACGCTCTTTTATTGCTTGCTCGAAGTACAGTTTGAATAACATCGAGGAGAGGCTAAAACACTGTTTCATTCACTTCTCAAATAATCCTTCAAGCAACTAAGTCATTTTTAAATATTCTAATACAGCAACTAAGGACGTATAAGTTACATTATTTTCCGTGATATAACTTAATGAAGAATCTGAACAGAAAAAAGTAGAAAAACTGGACATTTACCCTGAGATTTGAAATGCCATATGAGTCTTCAAAACCTTGAAGATCAAATGCCTGAACCCTACATCTTCCTGGTTGATCTACCAAATAGTACGTAGGAATAACCACATCATGCAATTTAAATTAATTCCGTAACGTGCTGATGAAAAAACTTTTATGCGAAAGAGTAATGCAACCACTGACGTTTCTGGAAAGAGGAGTGTTGAAATTGGGAAGCAGTCTCTTCTGCGAGTCACAACGGCCCTTTTTAATGTCTGCTACGGCAGCGCTGCTGAAAATATTTCAGATGTTCCCACTGTGACTCAACAAAATCGTGAGAATCGCTTAAGTCTTTATCATTTCCCTGGTAAACCCGTTTGGTAACTGTTCCAGACTGAGGAAGAACAGTCAGGAACCAGTCGGTAGATGTATTTCCAATTAGATGTCGCCGTAGACATCATTACGTGTCTAAATATATTCCAATAAATCTAATTCCCTAGCAACTAGATTTATGTGGTTGTTGTGTGACAACTCAATGCCACTTGTAAGGCTTAAACATTTGACTGATACTGGTGCTTAATGACATGGAATGTTTCACTGGAAAATAATGTAGAACCATTTCCCTGCTAACAAGCATTTCATTACGTCAGGCTACTGTCAATTTTTGAATCCAAATGCGACCCGTCATTCGCAAACAAAACAAACTATTCGAAGGTTCTGTACCTGTCTGTGAATACTTCTTATTATAGACAGTAAGCTGCTACACTGGTGTCGATCTTTGATACCTAACTGTGACAGATATCAGGTTTTGAATGTGGAAAGTAGACTCAGCGCATCTATCTACAGGAACGGTACAAACGCCTACTTCCTTTCGCTTATTCGGTGGTAACTACACGCTTGCGGTCGTGAAAACAATAACAAGTAATTTCTCAGTTTCTCAATTCGTATCGTGTCCTTCTAAACTTTAAATGAAGTTTGAGGTCCAGATTCCAATCAAAAGCGCATTAGCATACAAATTAATTTGTTTTCCTTTTCCATGGAACCAGTTACGAGAATCAACAGATCCTGCAATTAATTCTCTTTGAAAAAATTCTTCCAACCCGACGAGGTCGATTGTGAATTTCTGAGAAAAATGGTAGACTCATTTCTGAGCGAAATATAAACGTGTGATCTTTTGATTTTTAAACAGAACATTTAAATTTACCTGAATTCAGTTTGTAATGTATCTATCACTTCATTTCAAATGCCTCTGTCTCGACTACATAATCTGCTTAAGCGTTTCGTTTTAATTAAATACGGCCTGTACAGTCCAACATAATCAAACAGTAAGGAATTTTAAGTGAAGCGCTACTTAAACTTTTGCCATTTGTATTCGGACACGAACTGTGTTAATCAGCTGTAGCAAAGTAACTTAAAAACTTCGTAGTTATTTCATAATCATATTTGGTGTATTACGCAAACCGTACTTTTTGTCAGTGACAGTTCAGTGAAATTATTTTATTCATTGATAATTTTGCGAAAGGAGCATCCCTTGTGGCCTAATTGCTAGCATTACGTTACTGAACGCTTATCTGATCAGTGATTGTTGTCGCTAGTTAGTGGCACCAAAGTCCTGGGGTCGATTCCCGATGGATCAGACTGTGTGGGAAGGTCTGTCTCATGATGTAATACGATAAAGTTCTCGCACCAACCATCAACTACTTTGACTCAAGTGGTATAATAGAGCATCAACAACTGGGAGTTACACCTTTTATTTTATGTAAATTCGCTATGTATATATATTCGAGCTGTTATATTCCAGTGCTATATACATGCCCTTGGGGGAGAGATCAATAGTCCCAGAAGAGACAGAAACAAACAAATGAAGCACTAATGTACACATGAACACGTATTGTATCTCGGAATACACAAGGAATAGCACTTGCTTAGAATGCATTGTTTATTTACTACAGTGAAGGGCAGTTTGTTTCTTCTCTACTTCTTTCTTTGATCCAACCTTTAATGATGTGAACATCGGTGCCGTTTAATTGCCATTTGACAGTTGTATCTTGTGAGTGTCTGAGTCGAAGCGGCTGCGAATGTACCAGAGATGTATAAGGTAACTGTTGCGTTACACAAAAGCTCCCCAAATTTTGTCACTAAATCACGTATGGTGAAAGTTTAGTGCTTTTGAGTTGGCAATGTTCTTGCTGAGGTTACAAAATACGACATGCAGACTTCCGGTACGGACTATCGTATTTTTTCTGCCATATATATATATATATGTTAACGTCGCTCTGCGTAGTTGTAAATTAAACTCCGTGACAGAGCCAATGACTTCACACTATGAAAACGAAACTATGTGACTGGTATTGTGAATTCTTTTTGTCTTAAAACCTATCAGTGATGAAGGAAGTAGCAGAACACTTATATATGTTGTACCCGATAATTTTGTTTTCTTTACGTGGTACCCAGCTTCAACTTGTCTCATCCCTCACAAAATGAAGGGCGTCCTAAAAATTAAATCAGGTATTTATACACTAATAAATGTTGCAACGAAGCTGTATTAATAAATTTTCGTTAAACGCTTATAACGTATTTGGCATTGAAAAATATTTACAGTCTGTCAGTTGCTCTAGCAGTTCCTTACTTTCTACTGACACCGTTATGCGTACAGAGACGCTCAATGTCGAGGTTATTAGCGTTTCGTACAGTGTTGTAAAAGTGTGAGCAGTATGACACGATACTAGACATAGTTTGTACACAGTCTGAAGTTTATCTGTCATTAATAGATTGTACCTTTATGTCTACAGGAACAGAATATTAAATCAAATTATAAAATATGAAGGCATGCTGGAAAGTAATGCCTCCGAATTTTTAATGCGAGCACTCTTGAAGCTTTTTAAATGAAACCAAATGTTATTAACATTTTACATTCTTATTCTTCATGTCTACATATTTATGTCTCAACATAGTCATCTGTAGTCATCTAGCGACGGACAGAGAGCTGTCATTTGTACCCAAGTGATTCATGTGAAAAGATGTCCGTCATGGGTATGGCCGCACCAGGGGAATTAACGGACTTTGAAAGCGGTATGGTTGTTGGAGCTAGACGCATGGGACATTCCATTTTGGAAATATTTAGGGAATTCGATATTCTGAGATCTACAGCGTCAAGAGTGTGCCGAGATACCAAATTTCAGATACTACGTCCCACCACAGACAAAACTATGGTCGACTGCTTTCACTTAAAGAGTTAGAGCTGAAGTGGTTCAAATGGCTCTGAGCACTATGGGACTTAACATCTAAGGTCATCAGTCCCCTAGAACTTAGAACTACGTAAACCTAACTAACCTAAGGACATCACACACATCCATGCCCGAGGCAGGATTCGAACCTGCGACCGTTGCTGTCCCGCGGTTCCAGACTGAAGCGCCTAGAACCGCTCGGCCACACCGGCCGGCAAAAGAGTTAGAGCAACGGCGTTTGCGTAGACTTGTCAGTTCTAACAGACAAGTAACAGTGTGCGAAATATCCGCAGAAATCAATGTGGCACATACGACTAGCGTATCCGTTACGACAGTGCGGCGAAATTTGGCGTTGATGAACTATGGCAGCAGAGTGTCTTTGCTAACAGCACGACGTCGTCCGCAGCGCAGCTCACGGGCTCATGAGCTATCTGTTGGGCCCTAGACGACTGGAAAACAGTGGCCTGGTCAGATGGGTCCCCATTTCAGTTGTTAAGAGCTGATAGGAGGGTTCAAGTGTGAAGCAGACCCCGCGAAGCTATCGACACAAGTTGTCAAGAAGGCACTGTGCAGTCTAGTGGTGGCTCCATAGTGGTCTGGGTTGTGGTTACATGGAATGGACTGAGTGCTCAGGGCCAAACGAGCCGATCATTAACTGGAAGCGCTTATGTTCGGCTACTTGGAGACCATTTGCAACGATTCATGGACAGCAATGGAATTTGTGTGGATGACAACACTCCATGTCACCAGGCCACAATTGTTCGCGATTGGTTTGAAGAACATTGTGAACAATTTGAGGGAATGATTTGGTCACCCACATCGCCCAGCATGTGACATAATCGAGAGGTCTGTTCGGGCACAAAATCCTGCACCGGCAACGCTATAGCAATTACGAACAGTTATAGAGGCAGCGTGGCCCATTATTTCTACAGAGGACTTGTGAAGTCTATGCCAAGTCGAGTTGCGGCACTACGCTACGAAATAGGCGGTCCGACACGATGTTGAGAGGTGTCCCATGACTTGTGTCACCTCAATGTATACCGTCACCGTAGAATGTTTTACTTCATTGACGGAACCACAGTGCCACCTGTGCTTGCACCGCTTCATATAACCATCAAAGTGAAGTCATCGAAGGTGTTCTTTAAGTTTTGGGAACAGATGAAAATCGGATATTGCCACGCTAGGATTGTGTGGAGGAAAACGCTGACAGGGAACCCAATTCGACGGGTTGTTCCAGATGTCACAGTACTCGTTTATGGTCTGGCACTTTCATGCTCAAGGAGAGGATGCTACATGCGTGTACGACCTCTTGGATTCCAAAACGCAATTAGAGCACGCTCTTTAGCATTAACCGGCGTAGTTACGTTGCACACTGCCATGTCACACACTACAATTTGGAGCCCTAGAGCGGCAGAGGGCTATATGTAAGTACACATGGAGAATAGAGATGTATAATGTTAATGCAGTTTATTTTCTTTAAAAATATTTTAAATATGTCACATAAAACATCGGAGGAACTGCTTTTCAGTACACCCATGTACATTAGAATGTTTAACCTTGAGGAAAAACAATGGCTTGTGTTTCACTATTTCTCATATTCTTCCTTGTTGTTAGACTGTACACAGACAGTCTCTCTTTAGTTTACCTTAAGAGGTAAGTAGTACTAAACAAACAAATACCTGCTGCCATCAATTCGAAGAAAATATTGAACGTAACAGCACTCTCATAATACTTTTCAGTTTTCTATACCTTTTAGAAACGACAGTCGTAGTCCTATAAGAGCAATTACTCGTATTTGAGCTCTTTTTGCTGTGTGGATTATACACTTGAAGCACCAAAGAAACTGGTATAGACATGCACATTCAAACACAGTGGTATGTAAACAAGCAGCATACGCCGGCCGGCCGTAGGGGCCGAGCGGTTCTAGGTGCTACAGTCTGGAACCGCGCGACCGCTACGGTCGCAGGTTCAAATCCTGCCTCGGGCATGGATGTGTGTGATGTCCTGAGGTTAGTTAGGTTTAAGCAGTTCTAAGTTTTAGGGGACTGATGACCTCAGAAGTTAAGTCACATAGTGCTCAGAGCCATTTGAACCATTTTTAGCATACGCCACTGCGCTCGGCACGCCTATATAAGACAATAAGTGTCTGGCGCAGTTGTTAGATCGGTTCCTGCTGCTAAAATGGCAGGTTATCAATATTTATGTGACTTTGAACGAGGTGGTATAGTCGGCTCACGAGCGATGGAACACAGCATGTCCGAGGTAACGATGAAGTGGGGATTTTCCCGTACGACCATTTCACGACCTACCGTGAAGTCTTGTTTAAAACTGTATTGAACAGATGGACGTTTGTGGGTACGGAGACAATCTCATCATTCCGTGCACCCTGCTTGGCAGCATGGGACTGTTGAAGCTGGTGGAGCTTCTGTAACGATGTGGCGCGTGTGCAGTTGGAATGATGTGAGACCTCTGATACGTCTATATGCGACTCTGACAGGTGACACGAACGTAAGCATCCTGTCTGGTCACCTGCATTCTCTCTTGTCCATTGTACATTCCGACGGACCTGGTCAATTCCAGCAACACAATGAGACACCCCAGACGTCCTGAGTTGCTACGGAGTGGCTCCAGGAGCACTCTGCTGAGTTTAAGCACTTCTGCTGGCCACCAAACTCCCCAGACATGAACATTATTGAGCATATCTGGGATGCTTTTCAACGTGCTGTTCAGAAGAGATCTCCACCTCCTCGTTCTCTTGTGGATTTAAGTACAGCCCTGCCGGATTCATGTTGTCATTTCCCGCTAGCACTACTTCAGACATCAGATTAGTCCATTCCACGTTGCGTTGTGGCACTTCTGCGTGCATGATATTAGGCAAGTGCACCAATTTCTTTGGATCTTCAGTGTAGTTACTCACTTTTTAGTCCTGCCAGAATGCTATTTTAATTATCTTTACTTGTTTCAGTCATCGATAATCGAAGATTTTTCTAGGGTATTAGAAGTGCTATTGGTTGAGAATTAACAGTTGTGTTATACCTCTACGTACACACTCCGCAAATCACTGTGAAGAGCACCGTATTACGTGTTAGGGCTTATTTCCGTTCCTATTGCGTATGTAACCTATGATGAATGATACCTTAAATTTCTACATGCATGCTGTAGTTACACTAATTTTTCTCTTCACAGTTCCTGTGGGGGAGACACGTAGGGACATGAGTATCTTCACTTAATGTTGATTCATGAAACTTTGTAAATAGGCTTTCTCAGATAACTCGCTTCCATCTTCCGTGTCACTTTCCCTCCGGTCGAACAAACGAGATAATGATATTGGTTTGTGGAGCGCTCAACATCGTGGTCATCAGCGGCCGTAAAACTTCCAAATCTTTCCACTTTCAGTCTCGACACTTCCCGAATGATGGTAAGGACAACAGAAACACCCAGTCCCCGGGAGGAGAAAATCCCCGACGCGGCAGGAAATCGAACCCGGGACCCAGTGATAGAGAGGCAGCAACGCTTGCCACGAAACCACTAGCTGCGGACACCGAAAAAACGTGTAAGTATTCCTGCCGTCCTTCTTTGTGCACGTTCAGTCTACACTGTTAGGCTTATTTGCTATGGCCCCCACACACGGGGGCAATTTTCTAATATGGGATGCACAAGTATTCTGATTCCTTTGTAAAGTAACTCAATTTTCATAATAGCCTGCCAATGAAAAGACCTTGCTACCTCATTACCTAAGACTGATTCATGTTATTGTTCTGCTTCATATTCCCACAACATTTTCCACTCAGTTATTTGTAAGCGTTGACTGATTCCATCCGTGTCACATCAGTGTTGTAGTCGTAGGGTACTACATATTGTAGCCTTGTCAAGTGTATAATTGTACATTTCAGGCTATTTAAAGAATTAGACATATGAAATTCGTATTAATTCAATATCAGGAATTCTTTCCTAAAAGCATTGAATATGACAATTTGAAACAGGTTGTGAAAATAATAACTAGAAACGGAAACCATCCCTCTGACACGTTCTGTTGACGCGTTATTACTATTATTATTGTAATGGACTCGAACAATTGTCGTTGTCTGTGTTATAATGTCTGGCGTATTTCTTTATGGAATAAAAGATTGTATATCGTGTTTGTTCGTTGTAGTGAGCTTCCAGTCACCTTATTCAGATTCAGAAAAAATTTTTAACAACTTCTAACTGACGAAGCATACTGATCGACAGGAATGAAATCTCTTTCTCAATCAGTAAGTTTGGAATTTCACGACTATGTGGTAAGCGCGATAGCTTAAAGCGCACATACTCGTGCGTAGTAATTCCTCGGCTCGTACATTTAGTGTACGTGGATAAGCGGCCAGGACGTCCACGTGTTGCGGTCCTGGAGACAAAATATCGGTGCAGCTGCCTCGCTCGAGAAGCGGCCCCAGGCTATAACTGAATTTCAAATTTCATTTCTGGAATATCTGCACTAGTTCGCGTGGTAACTTACTTTCACAGGGAAAGCCTGTGGCCCGATACGAAGCAGTTATTGAATTCGCTGCAAGGATCCAATGCCGTTCTGCAGCAACTGAGCTGCGAAAAACGTCGCGCTCCCGAGACATCGGGAAGGCGGAAACTACGACACAATCCCAGTCTCAGCCTTAACGGGTCAAACGTAAATCTTTCTTACCGGTAATTCTTTTTCATTAAAAGTCTGGTGCCTCTCTTTTTGTATATGGTCCTTAAATGAAGTCCCGCGTTCCTAGTAGAAGCAAACCGTCTTAAGGGAATGCAGCCATGCTGCGTAGACACTCATTAGGTTTACTGTGGCAGCTAGGCATTCATAGTTAAAAATATTTGCTTTTTGGTCGTTGTACGGAAGCGAATGCAGCACGTGATTTGGCTCTGAGCACTATGGGACTTATCTTCTGAGGTCATCAGTCCCCTAGAACTTAGAACTACTTAAACCGAACTAACCTAAGGACATCACACACATCCATGCCCGAGGCAGGATTCGAACCTGCGACCGTAGCGGTCACGCGGTTCCAGACTGCAGCGTCTAGAACCGCTCGGCCATTCCAGCCGGCAATGCAGCACGACTTTCGAGCACCACCATCTGGCACGTATTCATCCAGAGCCGTAGATGTTTTGGTTTCCGAGCAGTTATCGTCTGCGAAAGATTTAGCCTGAGAAATTAAATTTTTGTCACCATACATACTCATCCCGTGCAAGATCCGAACACGTCTTATATCGATAAAAGCATAAATTTTATACCTTCTCGAATTCAGAAATTTCCTTGTATGACCAAAATAAAAATGCAAAGGGTAACACATAAAGCAGGTTTAAAGTGTTGTGGAGGATGCTACTTGAATTATTAAATAGAATTTTTGAACGCTTAAAAATTTTTCTCTTTCTCAGTTACCTGAAACTATTGAAGTGAAAATTTATTTATTTCGCGATTTACTTCAACACTATCAGACGCTTTCGGCACTTGGCCCATTATCAGGTGATTGCTACGATAACAAAGATGCTGAGGAAGAATACTGGTGTATTACTGACAAAGCAAATTATCTCAGAAAGTTTCTTATTGTAAGCTACTTAACAGATTTCAGAGCTTCATCTTGACTTTATAATCGTTACAAAAGCACGGCAGTGTAAATAAAATTCCCTCAGGAACATTGTGCAACATCATGTGCATACGTCGAACTAACAGAACGATTGTGAGAACGTAGTATTGTAACGTTGAACAAACTGACAGATCCATTCACTTGATTACCTATCATTTCACAAGTAATATAAATATTAAATGAGTAACGCAATATCTTCGCACATTTCCTAAGATATACAACGCACACAATAGTTTCAGCACGTGGAGGATATCGCCTCTCCGGAGATAAACTGAATATAAACTTGCGGAAGATAGCTACTACAGCCGTCTGGTCATGATGATTGCACATCGAGTTATCTGACCTAAGCTTAAACTTAAGCACAGAGCTTACATTATTTAGTTAGCTTCTTGCCCCATGTTGCGGGAACTTTTGCAAGGTTACCTTTAACAGTTCCCGTCCGTATACTTTCGTTATTACAGTGTGTTGAGCGGTCTACTAATTCTGCTTATCAGTTACAAACGTGCCATATAAAATACTCGGCAAGCATTGTGATTCTCAAATGTAAAGTGACATTCTTTAACCCAATAACGAACTAAACAGCGCACAGCCACTTGTGAATAATACAGAGATCGTTGAAATATTGATGCCGTAAGAACATTTTGTAGCCTCGGATAACATTCACAAGTCACTCATAGTGTCTATTGCACTACAGGTACTATGCTGGGGATTCTACTGCTTATCGATTACTATGGAGTCTGTTTCTAGAATTTATGTTTTTAAAGTGTGTTTCTTGACGTAAATTATTTGCTGTTTCAGAATATATAAGTCACTTATAATTATAGATATAGTGACGTATTTCGAAGTGTCTCAAGTTTTACATCTGTTGGATCTGTCTGAACTTATTAATTTTAGTTGTTATAACTAATGTAAGAAGACGAAACTGAATGACCACATTTGTCTTGAAACTAGGCGTTTGAATTTCATGTCATCCGTCTATAATATCTGTAATCGACTTAATGTAAATGAGATCTAACTTATTCCAAAACAGTATGTAATTTTTATTTTCCTAGGACAGCTATTTAGATAATAGGCTCTTTTCAAGCGAAAATGTGGCAAATGAAGTCAAAGGTGCCAAAACGAAGACCAAAGATATTGGTGTACTATAAAGAATATGTGAGTGGAAATAGGGTGCGGTTTCTTAAAACTGCAAATAAGTCGAGACATGCTATTTAAATATTTCACTGTATTAATCCGTACATTTCCTGAATTTTCCTTTAATTGTGTTCCCCACAGATTTTAGCTTCCCACGCTGCACATTAAGGACGCTGCAAGGTGTTTACACAAATCCTATCACTGCTGAACGTGGACACTTACGTTTCAGTTGCGTGTCAGAAATTAATACTTTCAAGCAATAACGATTCATTTGCTAACTGCCTCTTTCACTCAATGATCGTAATTATCAATGAGTTTGTAGCTAGCACATGAAGGAAGGAATTTCATGATAACTAGGCTGACGTTGACTGAGGAGCCGTCCACTCGTTCGCTGAATTTCTTACCTGACATTTTAAATAAGTCTGATGACAACCAACTTTTTCGTACAATAAACTGAACGGCTAGCAGATATAAAAAATGTGGACCAATCTCAGCAGCGCCATTCTCAGTCTCAAATTATCGTACTGCGGGTCACGTCGTATTGACCTCCAGAGAAAAGCACACTACAAAAGCAACTTGTGTTAACGAAACAACATTTTGTACTAACTTCACGGAGAGGATTACCGTTTACATTCTAAGAAGACTGAAGCAAGATATTACTTCTTCCAACATACATCATTAGAAAATAAAATGGAGATAATATCAGTCAAATTAGATTTAATACTGAGGCTTATCTGCGATCGCTCTACTCATGCGCTGTTCAGGAATCGAATTCGAATACTGAGAAATGGTAGTGCCCTCCACAACACACCATGTGCTTTGAGGAGTGAACATATATGTACACATACGAATTATATATAAATTTTACTGTATAAACGTAATTAATGTTTTCCAGGACGTTACCTTAGTAAGTGCAACAGGTGTAATTATAATTTTTCAGTTCTTTGACAGCTAGAGCACGCTAATTCTCTAACATAATGACTATGGGAAACTTAAATATGTACTGTAAAGAAGGTTAAATACATCTAGAGCTACTGACCGTATCAATGGCAAGTTTCTAAACTCAGCCAGTCATAAGGAAGATTGTTCTGACAAGGGAACCTCCCCATCGCACCCCCCTCACATTTAGTTATAAGTTGGCACAGTGGATAGGCCTCGAGAAACTGAACACAGATCAATCGAGAAAACAGGAAGAAGTTGTGTGGAACTATGAAAAAAATAAGCAAAATATACAAACTCAGTAGTCCATGTGAAGATAGGCAAAATCAAGGATAATCTGAACTGAGGAGCGCCGTGGTTAGCGTGAGCTGCTGGGGAACAAGAGATCCTTGGTTCAAGTCTTCCCTGGAGTGAAAATTTTTATTTTCAGACAGTTATCAAAGTTCAGGCACTCACACAAAATCAACTTCGCACTCCAAAATTCCAGTAGATGTTCAGATTTGCTTGGACTTATGCAGGATTTGGCGGTCTACACACGGAAAAATTTGAATACGTTAAAAACGTGTTTTGACAGAATACAGGAAAACTGTGTGACTGTGAAACTGTTTCATTCATTTGTTGCAGTTTATGTGACAAGCTCTTATGTTTTCATCACTTTTTTGGGAGTAATTATCACATCCACAAGAAAACCTAAATCGGGCAAGGTAGAAGAATCTTTTTACCCATTCGCCAAGTGTACAAGTTAGGTGGGTCAACAACATATTCCTGTCATGTGACGCACATGCCGTCAGCCGTGTCGTATAGAATATATCAGACGTGCTTTCCTGTGGAGGAATCGGTTGACCTATGACGTTGCGATCAAATGTTTTCGGTTCCCATTGGAGAGGCACGTCCTTTCGTCTACTAATCGCGCGGTTTTGCGATGCGGTCGCAAAACACAGACACTAAACTTATTACAGTGAACAGAGACGTCAATGAACGAACGGACAGATCATTATTTTGCGAAAATAAAGAAAGTAAAATTTTCACTCCAGGAAAGACTTGAACCAAGGACCTCTCGTTCAGCAGCTGGTAACGCTAACCACAGGAGCACTGCGTTGCTGAGCGCACACTGTCCTTGATGTTGCTCATCTTGCAGATGAACTATTCTGATTGTATATTTCGCTTATTTTTTTCATAGTTCCACACAACTTCTTCCTGTTTTCTCGATTGATCTGTGTTCAGTTTTTCAAGACCTATCCACTGTGCCAACTTATAACTAAATCTGAGAGGGTTGCGATGGGGAGATTCCCTTGTGAACAGAATTTATGAGTCGAAGTAAGGTACATTCTAAGTAAACGAAGTGTTAGAATTTTTTATCTTCTGTTGCAGAGTTTGTTCGCCATTGCAAAGACCGCTAGTGAAGACTAATCGCCCATACAATATTTGGAAATTAATTTTACTTTAATGCTGGGCCAGATGTCTTTTGTACAGCAACAGTAGTGATATGCCGAAATGCAGAATAAATTCCTAAGAGCATCAGAACAGTTTGGGTTAGAATTTTAGCTATTATGTATCGAGGATCCGATGCATTTGCATAAAAATATGAGGAAAACCACTTTAGCACTGTACGAGACCAACGGCGGATACATCGGTCAACGGATTTAATCAATGTGGCACACCTACCTCTACCAGAAAGTAGCACGTTAGCACTAGGATACGTCCTCCAACATGTGTCACACACAACTTTTATACCTTAGCCCAAAGCTGTTATGCTTTTCACAAATTAAGGAAAATGCGATTTGCACGATAATGCTTTGCGGGCACAAATTCTGGTACATTAGATGTTTACCATAGTGACAATTTTATAATAATCAGAGGAACGAAATACGCAAAACCTATAACCGGAAAAACGCAGCCGCCTTGATTACGTGTTCCTTTCTTAGATTTGTCAAGCTGATGATATCTAAGTAACAAATCCTGTCACTCGCACCCTCTCGACCCTCCACCGCACCAGCACACGCACTCAACGCTGTTCTCGCTCAAAAACCACTCTACATTCTGCAGGTGTTTCAATATTCATAAAGGCTCGAGAATTAATTATGCATTCACGACTGCGACGATTTCTACATAAAAATAGACTACCATAAGAGTTTCTGTGACAAGATATCTCATCCATGCCAGCCTAGGTAGCACTTACAGTTACCACATGTGGTAAATTGTTCCTAAGATTCCGAATGGTTATAACAATACTTGACAGATAATCTCAGCAATTCATTAAAGAGCCCTTTATGACAATTGCCATTCCCCGAGCCACACCGTGAAGGACTAATCGTGAAGTTTTAATTATCATCTCAAAAAATGAAGTAATAATTATGTAGTTAGTTTGTAGGTAAAATAGACAAAACAAAATTAATCGCATGTATTGATGACCTCGTGTAACTTCTGTTGTGTAGTGTACAGCTGGTACCACTAAGAACACAACGCACGCTGGCAACGGGGTCAGCGCTACGTGTAGCACACTTTTAACATTGTATTTGCTCCTTTCTTGTTATAGTAATTTTCCTTATAGATATTCCCGATTTTCTGTGACTGCATACAATTACCGCAAGTTCTTTCATCAATATACACATCGTAACGCTTACTTTTATCTCTCTGGAACCCCAAAGTGTTTCTGCGCAGAGCATACAAACAAGGGCAGCCGCTTGTAATTACGTGGTAGCCGCGTGTCAGTGATTGGGTGTATGGATTTCACAGACGTAATTAAGGCTTTCGTACCTATGACACCATTTTTTACATTGTGTTTTCTGTTGATGCGTTGCAAGTGTAACACGAATATAACCGAGGTATGCCGAACATGCGCCAGAGAGGGGTATACGACTAACCGTCATTTACTTCCACGGTGTCTCAGCACACTCAGGCCACGAAAGATAGGTTCAAATGGCTCTGAGCACTATGCGACTTAACTTACGAGGTCATAAGTCCCCTACAACTCCGAACTACATCACACACAGCCATGCCCGAGGCAGGATTCGAACCTGCGTTCGTAGCGGTCGCAGGTTCCAGACTGTAGCGCCTAGAACCGTTCAGCCACCCCGGCCGGCCGAAAGATGGGGTCCTGGCCCTCGTGCAGTGTGATGTTTCCATTGCGCTGTCACAATGAAGTGATCCAGTTCCAGCAGGACAACTCATCGGTCCACACGAGCCAAATCGTTCAGCATTGGTTTTCGGAACAGGTTGACGTGACCTGTCAACTGGCCTGTTCGAGCGTTTCCAGAGGCTGGCCGCCTCCATGCCTCGTCGGATGTGGTGAACAGTTGATGCCAGTGGTGGATGTACCTCATACTAGACTCATTCCTGATGTGAACCTTTACTCGTCTTACATTACTCCATGTTATATGACAATATATGATACAACTGTATGTTTGTTAATTTTAACGTGAATTCATTGTACATTACATTTTATTTATTGAATTCGTGATACTTAACAACCATGTTCATTTAAAAAGGCTCAAACAAATCAATCTGGATTCAATTAGAAATGGTGTCCTAATACGGTACTGTGGAAGAAAACACTTAATGTCGACGAATATAAGAACAGGAAAATCCTAAAATAATAATATTCTCTTCCTTGCTTCCTGTTCAACATTCTATGTGTTCATTGTGCTAACTAAATGCAGTCAGGGCATAAAAAATCTCTTTTTAAAGTTAACTTTTTTCGAGCGCCGTTGCTCTGTGCCCATTTCTCTATGATAATCTTCAGAGAAGCGACCACTGCAGAATACTCAGTCAGTGTCTTCTTCTTCACATTGTACCTCTGAGTATTGTCTTCAATCAAATTTGTATCAGCCTATCAATGACTGGAAGATTTTTGCTTGTGTTCTCTCTTTTTCTTTTCCAGGAAATAAAATTCGCGTCTGTCTTTCCTGTTTCCGCTGTACCTTTCATCATTTTGAATTCTTTCGATCGTTTCCTGTATGGAGACCATGTTTGCTACTTAGCAGATTCAGAACGTGCTGATTTTCCTAGATCATGTGGTTCTTGATGCACTTTACTGATTTTGGGAACTGGCCGGATACCAACTGGATTCACAAATACTCCTTTATTTGCATCTTCTATGTCCAACTGCTGGTGTACTGCAAGCTCATTGTCTCTATGTATATGCCTATTAAATGTGAAGCTCTCAGTTTTCCAGAGGCCGTTCACAGCATTATCTATTGTTACTGCTCCCAAGCAGACCGCTTCGAATAACCTCCTAATCAAAAATTAGGTTGCTACATTACCTGGGTTATATGCCAACCAAGTTTCGGTTTATTGGAAACAATTCGTATTAAGCGGCCGCCTGAATTCCACACAAGAGACTGTATTTTATGCGTGGAATGAGGTGATAAACGGACGATATGGACAATGTTTTTTCCTGGTTTGTGTATCACACAAGTGTAATATGACGCCAGTCAAATATTACCACAAGAAGATCATCAACAGATGGTATAAAAAGTTCACATATTTGTCAATCCGCTGATTAAGAATATGTTTCTGAATCCAGCTACTAGAATGGCAAGACGAAGTTAGCATAACATGAGATATGGTGCTTTTTCACATCTGGGAACGCTTTCGTAATAACCATCTTTCCCCCATATTCAAAACAATTTTCAGTAATGATTGTATCTTTTAGGCAAATTACAAAAATATCAGATCAGTACATACACAGTCAATTTCTCAAATTAAATTCCAATTGCAGTGAGAAAAAGAATGGCGCATTCCCTCATCTGGCGACTATAGTTTCATACACACAGACCACCGACATAACTGAATTCTATTTTCATTAAAAGCTACGGGGAAACGAACCAGTTTCTTCCGTTGGAGAATCATACGCTAAGCTTCTCCTGTAAATTGGAAGACCGAGCTATTTCGTGCCCGTTTATCTCTTTCGGATCGTTGTCAACGTCCAACCGCATTTCAGTAAATATTGTTTGACGAAATTTAAACGTCCTTTGCAGACCCATTGTGTTGAACAGTTTAACTTATTTTTCCCAGTATATATGTAATTTTAGTTGGAGACCTAAATTTGTGAGCTCATCGTTAAATATTTCTTCTAACTTAGTCAATTTCATTTTCATGATTTTTTCTGTTCCATCTGCTTTTTCGTTCTGTCTAATATCTCTGTCAATAGTTTTATTCCCACAGATAAAACTTTCTCCTTGGCAACTGAATTTTGACGTGATTGTTTTCAAAACTGAGAGTGATAATGAATTTTAGTTTTCCGAATAAAAGGGCAAAAGGATTGCTGTTGATCTTGGTTCTTAATTTTAATTGCATAATTTGATATAAAGTATGTCATTACCAGTATCATTCGTGTCACAGAATTGAATATATACTGGACTAGCGATATAGCTGTGCTTCACAATTGCTAACTCTGGGAACTGGATATAGGTTGTGCATCCTCTCTCTGTCCACCTCTTCGTCAACCCTGTCTTTGTCTCTCTCTTCCCCCTCTCCCCTGCATCTGTCCATAACCTGCTCCATCTCTCTCAATTTTCTCCTCCCCTTCTTTCTGTCCATCTCGTCCTCCCCTCTCTATGACCAGTTCCTCCCCCACCCTGCTGTCCATCTCATCATCCACCTTCTCCGTGACCTTACTTTTGCAAACGAAACTTTTATTGGGGGCTGAATTCGCTTCAGACGAATGGGGAATTTTTTTGCATCACTAGAATGTGGGATACGAGGAAGATCTCTCCAGCTGATCTATCTATCAGGATGGTAGCTTTAATGAATGTATTTTGTATAGTTTTAATCTTTGGACGGGTCTGAGCACAGCGTTTCTATGATTCAGGTTCCATAGTAGTATTCTAATCGTAAGTCATAAAGCCTTAGAAACCACTTTTCTATTTGCTGTTAAAACCAAAAGCGAGTACGAAAACAAAACTGCATGTTATTGTGTATATGATGTTTTCTTAAAATTATATACCAGGTCACACAATATATTTGAGGGAAATAGTCTAACAGTTTAAATTCCTTGATGTCAGAGTTAAAACTGACTGCGAAAATGTTAACGAAGCTGCACGTTTTCACAGCACAGAATTATCTTTCTCGCAGTTAGGTTTAACAGAAAACTTGTCAATTGTTGTTTAAAAAGTATATATTCTACGTCAGTATGAATATTTGTTAGAGAATTGTGTAAAAATTGGGAGTAAATTGGTTAAGCACTTTTCGCGATTTTTGCTAACAACGTTTCTACTCTATGTATCACATAAATATTTATATATCATATCTTTGGAAAATATAGAACCAGGGTCGGTCCAAATTTGTATTAGACTATCACTTAAAGATCTGAAGTAAATCGGTGAAGAACTTTTCGAGATTTTTGGTAACAACTTTAAACTAAGCTTGTCTTTATTGTATAGTAACATATATTATTTACTCTCGCTCTCTCGTTTGTAATAGGAGCTTCATAAAACGTAAGATTTTACTAGAAGTCTGATTGATCTAAAATCACTTACTCCTCACAATAATAATATCCTCTCACTCCCATAAAAGGATTTTCCTCAAAATAATTTGAATTAATTTTCTTTAAAATTTTGGGAGTTTTTGATACAGTTTCTTACCACTTACTACAATAATTCTCTTAAACAGTACAAATAGTATTCAGAACGATGTAGCCATAAAGACGAGAGAAGCTACCACATACATGTTATTGGCAACTACAACGGCGGGGACATAAAACGCAGTACTGGCCAGCTGGCGGAGCCAAACTCTGGCCGGCCGGTATGGCCGTGCGGTTCTAAGCGCTTCAGTTTGGAACCGCGTGACCGCTACGGTTGCAGGTTCGAATCCTGCCTCGGGCATGGATGTGTGTGATGTCCTTAGGTTAGTTAGGTTTAAGTAGTTCTAGGGGACTGATGACCTCAGAAGTTAAGTCCCATAGTGCTCAGAGCCATTTCGAACCAAACTCTGGGTCAACGGCTGACTACCGGGCATAGTGATCGTGAGCTACTTGTACAGGGACCTAAACACCTCCTTTTCACCGCGTCTATCGCTGTCGGTCAAATCACTATCGGTATCGTGATACCTGTCAATCTCCTGTATTTCTGTGTGTTAATATGCAGTGTTGTGTGTAGTACTCTCACTGGTACGATAGTATGTTGCCGCTGAAACACAACATTGGCGTTAATGGGGCGAAAGTGTTGTCACGAATTGTGACGTGGCTGCATAAACCGAGAACGCCGAATGTGGGACTTGGCCGACTTCCGTGAGAATACTTTTGTTTTGTCGACTGTATATGTCTGTAGCCATGGTACACACTGAAAAGCCTGCGCCACAGTTCTCAGTACAATAGCACGCCGCTATAAGTGGAAAACAATACGGCGCAGCTCAGTGGCATGTGCGGAAGTGCTGCCGCATTTTGTTGCGCCTTAATAAGTGACGTGCTATTTAGTGTAGGGCGGGGATTTCATCACGTACCTGAGCTACAGGCATGTACCTGAAAACAAAGTTAATTGCCTACACTATGTGATCAAAAGTATCCCGACAACACCAAAAAGATAAGGTTTTCATATTAGGTGCATTTTGCTGCCACCTACTGACAGCTACTCCATATCAGCGACCTCAGTAGTCATTACGCATCGTGAAAGAGCAGAATGGGGCACTGCGAGGAACTCACGAACTTCGAACGTGGGCAGGGGATTGGGTGTCACTTTTTTCATACGTCTGTACGAGATTTCCACGCTCCTAAACGTCCCTAGGTCCACTGTTTCCGATCTGATAGTGAAGCGGAAACGTGAAGGGACACGTACAGCACAAAAGCGTACAGGCGAACCTCGTGTGTTTACTGACAGAGACCGCCGACAGTTGAAGAGGGTTGTAATGTTTAATAGGCAGACGTCGGTCCATACGATCACACACGAATTCCGAACTGCATCAGGATCCTCTGCAAGTACTATGACAGTTAGACAGGAGGTGAAAAAACTGGGATTTCCTTATCGAGTGGCTTCTCATAAGCCACACATCACGCCGGTAAATGGCAAACGACGCCTCGCTTGGTGTAAGGAGCGTAAACATTGGACAATTGAACAGTGGAAAAATGTTGTGTGGAGTGACGAATCACGGTACACAATGTGGCTATCCGATGACAGGTTGTGGGTATGGTGAATGCCCGGTGGACGTCATCTGCCAGCATGTGTAGTGCCAACAGTAAAATACGGAGGGTTGGGTTAGGTTAGTGTTGTTTAACGTCCCGTCGACAACGAGTTCATTAGAGATGGAGCGCTAGCTCGGGTTAGGGAAGGATGGGGAAGGAAATCGGCCGTGCCCTTTGAAAGGAACCATCCCAGCATTTGTCTGAAACGATTTAGGGAAATCACGGAAAACCTAAATCAGGATGGCTGGAGACGGGATTGAACCGTCGTCCTCCCGAATGCGAGTCCAGTGTGCTAACCACTGCGCCACCTCGCTCGGTAAATACGGAGGCGGTGGTGTTACGGTGTGGTACTGTTTTTCATGGAGGAGGCTTGCACCCCTTGTTGATTTGCGTGGCACTATCACAGCACGTGCCTACACTGATGTTTTAAGTACCTTCCTGCTTCCCACTGTTGAAGAGCAATTCGTGGATGGCGATTGCATATTTGACACGATCGAGGACCTGTTCATAATGCACAGCCTATGGCGGAGTGGTTACATCACAATAACATCCCTGTAATGGACTGGCCTACACAGAGCGCTGACCTGAATCCTATAGATCATCTTTGGGATGTTTTGGAACACCGACTTCGTGTCAGGCCACACCGACCGACATCGATACCTCTCCTCAGTGCTGCACTCCGTGAAGAATGGGCTGCCATGATCGAGAAACCTTCCAGCACCTGATTGAACGTACGCCTGCGAGATTTGAAGCTGTCATCAAGGCTAATGGTGGGCCAACACCATATTTAATTCCAGTATTACCTTTGGAGGGCGCCACGAACTTGTAAGTCATTTTCAGCCAGGTGTCAGGATACTTTTGATCACTTTGTGTATCTTTGTTTTTCGACTTCATTAAATCTTTATGATTACTCCTCATAATATAAATGCCAAGACACACACACACACACACACACACACACACACACACACACACACACACACACACACACACACGCGCGCGCGCGCGCGCGCGCACGCGCGCGCGCGCGAGCGCGCCAAAAGGAAATGCGTAATAGAATGTGTTCGAAGTCGGTGATGAGTCGCTGGCCTCACATACAACAGTCAAGTACCTTGTAATGTCTGTACAGAGTATTTTAAAGAGAAACGATCAAGTAAATCAAGCAGATGCCACACTCAGATTAATTGGAAGAAGAGTAAGTACGAAACTGTTGTAAGCATTGTCTGGTGGTGTGCGACCGTGCGAAGTTGGATGAACTGAAATTCGATTATGGTTGCATAGAAGAACAGGAGCTCATTTATTCAGGACAAGAGTGTTACAGAAAGTACCAGCATGCTGCTGCGGGGGACAACAATAATCGTGCTGTCCATCGCTGGTATCGCTAGGTACAAAACTTCAATAGCCGACGTTCCAAAATTGCTCAGGAAACGTATCACCTCCACCAACATGGATATTGCATTTTACAGTAAGACTAGAGAAACTCTGGCTGCCGCAATCTCCATCCTGCTTACAATTCGCGAGTGGAGGAAACAATGCGGCACAATACGTACACACTGCTATCTGGCTTTCTGACTACACATATGGGTGGGATTAGCAGCTAGTGGCGTCAATAACAGGACGGCCTCGGAGACTTGTCCGGGACAATTAAATATCGACGGCAACAAATGGAAGAAGTATTGGCTAGTTAAAAAGTTACTCAATATCATTTCTCATATCGCACTGCCGTGTAATTTTTTTCCTCAATCGAACAAATTTCCAACAAATAGTCTTGTATGAAAGCAACTAATAAGCAAACAGTACTAGAAAAATAAAGCGAAAGAAATAAAGAAGAGTCGGTGGCCGACAAAATGTGATAGAAGAGGGAGTTTTGTTTTGTGAGCAAAACGAACGTAGCGGGATTGCGCGCCGTGAACGCAAGCCGACCAATCGTGATTACGTCCCGTCGCCTGTGGGAGCGGTTTAACATCTCATCTCGCGCGTCAACACACGCCGGACACGGCTTTTTCCACACTGCCATGTAAGGACGATATACCAGTCCCACAAAAGTGTACAGGTATATGCCCGTGATCTGAAAAGTCTCTGCCATTTTACGATGTAGCTGTTGGTTAACTAACGATAACTAAAGTAAATGAGTATTTCTATTACAACGTAAACGACTATTTCTAATAGTTATGCATTTCAGCGTCTGATATAGACGATACCATTATCACTGCACTCAAAACTCATAAGGCACTCCGTCTTCAGATCCACAAGTGGCCCACCGGGACCATCCGACAGCCGTGTCATCCTCAGCTGAGGATGCGAACTTCGGTGATGTGACGGGAACCGGTGTATCCACTGCGGTAAGGCCATTGCCTTAAAATTCATAATGACATGAATAAAATATCACTACAGATATTTTATTGGATTTCAATAAATGCAAACTGTAGCTTTAGTTCACTACTTCCTAATTCCTCAGTTAGTAGTTCAGCTCTAGTTGGCAATCATCATTTCAGATTGCCATTGCTTCCATAAATATAGCTTCAAGTGAACCCCTGGACATGGACGGGCATATTTAATTCCTTCGTCGTATGTTTGTCTTGTAGAGCATTTAATTTTTAAAAGCAGAAAGACTTCGTAAAATGTTCCGTTAATATAAAAATGTCACATTCGTAGAATACGTTAAGCTCTGAAGAAGCTACAGTGCTCTATAATTCAGGCTGCTACAGTACACGCCAAAAGGAAAATACTGCATCTCTCGAAAGAGGCTTTATGAGTAGGATAGCGAATCTCTTCAGAGCTGATCGGAAGGTGAGAAATGTCTTTCCGCTTAAATTTTCATTTTGTATTAGTATATTTGGAAAATAGTTCTGCATTATACTGTCGACTACTTCGTTCAACGCAAGAAGTACAGGGTGATTCAAAAAGAATACCACAACTTTAAAAATGTGTCTTTAATGAAAGAAACATAATACAACCTTCTGTTATACATCATTACAAAGAGTATTTAAAAAGGTTTTTTTCACTCAAAAAAAAGTTCAGAGATGTTCAATATGGCCCCCTCCAGACATACGAGCAATATCAACCCGATACTCCAACTCGTTCCACACTCTCTGTAGCATATCAGGCGTAACAGTTTGGATAGCTGCTGTTATTTCTCGTTTCAAATCATCAATGGTGGCTGGGAGAGGTGGCCGAAACACCATATCCTTAACATACCCCCATAAGAAAAAATCGCAGGGGGTAAGATCAGGACTTCTTGGAGGCCAGTGATGAAGTGCTCTGTCACGGGCTGCCTGGCGGCCGATCCATCGCCTCGGGTAGTTGACGATCAGGTTTCATAACTAACCTTTTTCGTAGGACTCTCCATACAGTTGATTGTGGAATTTGCAGCTCTCTGCTAGCTCTGCGAGTCGATTTTCCTGGGCTGCAAACAAATGCTTGCTGGATGCTTGCTACCTTTTCATCACTCGTTCTCGGCCGTCCAGAACTTTTCCCTTTGCACAAATACCCATTCTCTGTAAACTGTTTATACCAACGTTTAATACACCACCTATCAGGAGGTTTAGCACCATACTTCGTTCGAAATGCTCGCTGAACAACTGTCGTCGATTCACTTCTGCCGTACTCAATAACACAAAAAGCTTTCTGTTGAGCGGTCGCCATCTTAGCATAAACTGACGCTGACGCCTAGTCAACAGCGCCTCAAGCGAACAAATGTACAACTAAATGAAACTTTATAGCTCCCTTAATTCGCCGACAGATAGTGCTTAGCTCTGCCTTTTGTCGTTGCAGGGTTTTAAATTCCTAAAGTTGTGGTATTCTTTTCGAATCACCCTGTACCACGAAAGTATCTTTTTCATACCTGCCAAATGGCCATGGCCTTGGAAACAATGTAATGGGAAAATGTTATCGACATGTACCGGACGTCACCAGCTTCTGTACTTCATAGCTATGCCGTAAGGGAAAGCTACGTAATCGCGGGATGTCTGAGTTGTATAGAACATTATTCGGTGCTCTAGATTCCTACGACTTTGACATCGATGAGAGGATAAATTGCAGCATTCCTTTCTAAGCCTCGACTATTCTCACCTGTGTTGACTACCCCAAAGCTAGATCGTAGTTAAATACGAGCTGCAAGTAAATTTGCTCATTGCTGGTCCTTCCTGATATGATGTTTACTTGCAAAATTTACAAGTGAAGTCACTGTCTGATTTTTGCGTTGACCAAGATCTTGATTTAGTTACGACGTCCACTATTTCGTGGAGTCCCATTACAAACTCACGAATGAATACAAGTTTGCTGTCGGTCTTTAATCTGAAAGCATTCCTGCATTAAACAATTTCATAGCTTTGACAGTGTATTGCGAAATTTTAAGTAACATACTTTCACTTAACTTCTCATAGTTTCGTCGTCCATGGAAAGAAGAAAACCACTTTAAATGAGCAGTTGAATGAATCAAAACCGAAAGTGGTTACGTCTTCTCTTCTTGGCAGGAAACTACTGCGTTTAAATCGTCAAATTAAGTAATAGAAGACTGAAGTATTATAAGACGATCATTATACGACTAACTGATTTCTAAATATTTATTTCATATCAAATTAAGACAAGATTGTTAGGAACTGCACTAATTTTCATCTAACTGTAGGTACTTACACGAAAGTCCCGAAATATTCAAATCCGTTCGTCATTCACGAATCTCTCGCGCTGGTTACAGATGACGAAACATTTTCTGTTTACCCTATATCGCCACAATCGGCAGTAGTTTAGTCGTCCACCACGGTATTCAGGTCATGAAGCTCTCACGGCAGTGTCAAACAAGAATCAGTGTACTTATGAAGAAAGGTGAAGAAACTTTCACAATTCGTCTTTAAAAAATTTTAAAACGTCAGTATTCAATACGTCCCGAAGTTACTACGATGTTGTAGCAGGTAAAGATGTGACATTCTCACGGGGCGCGACCGAAGAGGCGGACAGGAGGGTCCTCACCGGCTAGCCGGCGGACTTGAGCTAAATAAAATAGATCTTACGAACCAAAAATACACCGAAATTGCGGAAATTACAGTTCCAGTTTCAATAATGAAATGAGAAATTAATTTCCCCCTTTTGAAGTTCAGGTAACTTCTGAATACATGATGGAAACGTCTCAGGGAACAACTACTCGATCACGTGTACTTAAAAGGATATTCTAAGTCGCAAATGGCGACGCAATTGGGCCTGTGGATTCTGGAGAGCCCAAACTTGCATGTAGGAATGGGTCGGAGCATTCTGAAAGTTACCTGTAAATATTTGGACTCAAAAAGAACTACTTTCTTAGGAAAATGAACGTACATTACTTTTTAGAAGCTAAAAAAACTAAACAGTTCTCATAGGCATTACGTGAACAATGAATTTATATTTTGGCATTACAAGAAACGCGTTTCACAGATCACAGTATTATGGCACATGAGAACTATCGCATTTTTAGTGGGAAAGTAGGAAATAGCCACAAATGAGGCATTTCGCATCCAGGAACGGCATTCCTCATCAACTGCCAAAGTGACAGACTCCGTGACAAAGGTTTATTCTCTGTTAGAAATACCGTACCTACTAACATTGCACTGTGGAAACAAAAATAACAAGGTGATTAACTGTCATGCTCCTATAAATGAAGACAATAAGAAGAACCCAGATACGGTAGAATACATTTCGGAAATCTTAGGAAATGAAGTTTCAAATCCCCAAACGAAAACGTAAAAACATTTTTACGCTCAAATTGGAAAAGAGAAAGCTTTCCGAAAGGATGTCAACGCCTACCAAGCACACAAAAGAACCGACTTGAAACTGATGTCTACATATTTCAGAAAACTCCCCACAGCACAAAATATTGGAGATCGCCAAATACAAATTTTAGAGAATTTCAAACTTATCATGTTTTGATTTCAGTTGGAAACATTACGGAAATAATGAATCTCAGGATGAAGAAATGGGCAAATATTGAAACACATTATGACTTGACAGAAAATGAAGTAAAATTTATTCCTCAACGTAAGACTAGAAGGCAGAGGAATAAAATATTTGAGACTGACGTAGAGAAATTACATAGCAACAGGTTAGAAACTAATGACTGGAAAAGCGTCAATACCAAAATAATAGAAGCTGCCAAGCAAAGAGTCCCATTGACAAAGAACAAGAAACATGGATGATGTTATCAAGATTGCGAAGATGCTTTGCAGGAAAGTTTGACAACATGAAAAATATGGTATTCGACAAAGAAAGCAGTAGATAATTAGGAATCCATAAACCAAAAAAAGCAAACGGCAAAAACTTTGATTTCCACTAAGAGAAATTTTGAGATGTTTCTCCATCTTGATATTGAAGAACCCTTCCAGAAAAACAACACATGAAATTTTTACAAAAAGTTTCAGAACTAAATTAACGAAGTATGATTCGCAAGGTCTAAGTTTTGAAAGGAAAATGATGAATTATCCACTAGTAATACAGGAAACTGTGAATTATTGTCAGAGTACTTTAAGAAGCTCCTCAGCTGCTAGAAACCAGCTCTACCCCTTGACAAATACAGAACCCGAAAATGTTTTCCCAAATTCAAAACAGCCAGATAAAACAGAAGTTCCGAATGTAATTGAAGAACTCAAAAATAACAGTGCTACTGAAGATTCAGCTGTAACAGAAATGCGAAAAACGCGATTACATAACAGAAAAATTTCAAAAAGTTTTAGTGGAAATTTGGGAAACACAGAAAATTACAGATGAATGGAAATACGCTCTCATACAAACTTTACACAAGAAAGGAAATAAGGCAGATGTGAAGAACTATAGAGGAATCTACTTAGTGACTGCAACGTAAAAAATCTCATCGACGACCCATCAATATTGTTTGAAAGAGCAGTTAGATAATCAGCTCGGTGAATACCAAGGGAGATTTAGAAACGGCCTGTCCTTCCTAGAACCGATTATGAATTTGAAACTGATCGTAAAGAACTATTGTCTATGAAGCAAAAATATTGTCATAACATTTGTAAAGTTCAAGAAAGCCTACTAGTCCGTAGATAAACACTCTTCAATTCACTTGAAGAATTACGTAGACAAAGAATAACTTTGACAGTAAACATAAGGCAAAATAAAATTCCGTGAAGAAATAAAAATTGGTGCAAAACAGGGTGATGGCCTCTCGTTATTGCCCTTCAACTGAGTTTTGGCATTGGTGATAAGGAATAGAATCTCAGACTTTAAAAAGAAGAAATCCAAGAAGTGAAACAAGAATACAAAAATTCGTCCTTCAGACTCAGCTGTTTAGTTTTTGCAGATGATTTAACAGTATTCTCCGAAGACATCGATACAGCAATTGAGCAAATTGACCCATTGAGAAATTTGGTCGAAAAGCGGAATTCCATTTTTATTTATTTATTTATTTATTTGAGAAGTCATGTCCATTGTTTATTCCGACGGACTTGGGCAATTCCAGTAGGACAATGAGAGACTCCTCACGTCCAGAATTGCTAGAGAGTGGCTCCAGGAAGACTCTTCTGAGTTTAAACATTTCCGCTGGCCACCAAACTCCCCAGACATGAACATTGTTGAACATATGTACGATGCCTTGCAACGTGCTATTCATAAGAGGTCTCTACCCCCTCGTTCTATTATGGATTTATGGACAGCCCTGCAGGAGTCATGGAGTCAGTTCCCTCCGGCACTACTTCAGACATTAGTCGAGTCCATTCCACGTCGTGTTGCATCTCTTCCGCGTGCTGTCGGGGACCGACACGATATTAGGCAGGTGTATTCGTTTCTTTGGCTCTTCAGTGTAGATCTAAAATAGCAACGAAACCGGTACTCGAATGCTTAGATGATGGTTGTGAAAGCGTTAATCACGTGAAAAGACTATAATTTTGCAATAATAAGTAGATACATATCCATATGCATCCACAATATGCAAACCACTGTAAAGCGTATGGCAGAATGTACTTCGCACTTAACCAGTTATTAGGACCGAGCGAGGTGGCGCAGTGGTTAGCACACTAAACTTGCACTGGGGAAGACGACTATTCAAACTCGCGTCCGGCCATCATGATTTAGTTTTGCCGTGATTTCCCTAAATCGCTTCAGGCAAATACCGGGATGGTTCCTTTAACGGGGCACGGCCGATTTCGTTCCCCACCCTTCTCTAAGCCGATGGGACTGATGACCTCGCTTTTCGGTCCCTTCCCCAAATCAACCAAGCAACCAGTTATTAGGGCTTACTCCTGTTGCATTCACATACGGAGCGGAGGAAGAGTGATTCCTTAAAACTCGCTGTAATTTATCTAAGCTGGCCAACCTCGATACCTAAAGGAAAAGTGTACAAGGTTTTTTAGTATATTCACAGATTCAAGCATGCATGCATGTCCAAAGGAACGGGCAGTGCGACGACTACCGGTGTTATGAAATACATGAAATGTATTCGCAGCTGCGAACATGGACAACCATTAGCAGTATAATCCTACGACCACAATGAAAACTTATACCAGATGGGGAGTCGAACCCGGGAGTCCATCTTATAGCGAGCGGTCGCCTTACCATTAGGGTTCGAGTCTGAGTTCGAGTCCCGGTCCGGATCAACTTTTCATTGTCTTCTTTTCATTATACAGCTCATGGTCGTAACTGCGAATACATTTGATGTATTTCGAGAAGACTTTCTTGTTTGTTGCTTGTTAAATTAGACCAGTAGGTTACACATTTCATTCACCATAACGAAATACAAGAGCGTGCCTCACTCTATGTCCTATCCACTAACCACCAAAGGAGGTACCTTTCTGTGTCACTACATCTGGATCTCACCGTCCATGCACCTCCATGCCATGTCCACTCTGCCCCGCTGGAACTTGATCCAACTCCTATTCGTCAACGATTAAATCCCCTCCCAGCCAGCAACGCTCCATTTCAGTCTATCATTTTGTTTTCCTTCCTTCTCCATCCTCCCGCACAATGGCTGTAAAAAGGAAGGAAGGGAGATTAGGGTTTGACATCCTGTCGACAATGAGGTAATTAGCGACGTAGCATAAGAAAGGGCTGTTTCGAGAATGGGAATCCACGGAAAACCTAATTCTGGATGACCGGACGCGGTTTTGAGCCGTCGTCGTCCCGAAAGCGAGCCCAGTGTACTCATCACTGCGCCACTTCGCTCTGTTAGTTGCTTCCTACGGTCCCTCCAGAACTCACTGTCGTACTCATTCCACATCCATCATGATCATCACCGTTTTCATGCACCACTGGCATCACCATTGCACCACTGCAGCTTAATCGTCATCATCATAATCATCATCATTGATTGTATTTAAAGTGCTGTGTTAAACCATCTCAAATATTTTAAATGTATTGAAATTGGATCTGAATTTAAGCAGAGAATGTCTTCTCATCCGCTAGGCAAAAAACAAAAAATACTAGCGACCCGACCCGGCTTCCCTAAGTGCAACAGAACGACTTGTCTGGCGTAGTGGTAATAAGTCATATACGCAAACCTTCCCCATATATTAATCCGTGCATTAGTGGAAACGGTATCAAAAACCCAACAGTAGTTCCTTAGATTAGCCTTTACATACAGGCAGAAGGACACCTCCTCCCCCTTTTGTGGGAAATTGCTGCAAAGAAAAAAATGCTGTTGCCTATACCTACGTTCACAAAGGAACAGGAACCTTACGTTATCGCTAATGCTACGTGCATTTAGGTAACACTTTATTTTTGAAACTGTATTCATAGTTAGGTACTTGGCAGATTTTGTAGATTTTATAACTAATATTATTGTGCCCTCTTTTTTATCTGTACACACACTCACGACAACCACTGGTTGGTTTTAACCGACAACTGCTCTTCGAATTTTATTTTGTGATTGTTATCACAAGAAAATGAAGGAAGAGAGTTTGTTGATGCTGTGTCGACAGCTGCGTCAGGTTAATTGTTTGGGGACCAGAAATCTTCCGATCAGAGGTTCACTGCTGTCCAGTGTATGATAACAGTAACAATACTGGTGAATCATAGAAACCTGGCAAATAAAAAGGCGTGATCATTTAGAATAGAGTGGACTGAAAGCCTGTGTTAGACTTCTAGTCCACATATCATGCAGTTCTTCAGAGCATGTTCCTAATGCACTTGAGGTTTGTTATTCAGCCAACCAACTCCACCTGTAGATCGAATGTCCTATAGCCACACAGGTGAACTTAACGAGTTTCGATATACTTAGATTTATGAAGCCCACTAACGTTAAAAAATTAATAGTTTTGCCTGAAAAATGTATATTTCTTACTCTGAAGCTTTTGGGAGCATCGTTGATTGTGAATCATCAGCGTAGCTCCCACGTTGCTTCTTCGGTGATCTGGCACTCAACTTCGTAAAGGTAATGCAGGAGTTGGTGGAATAAAGGAACAACGCAAATCTAATTGATGTAAATCTGTAGCAGGTGACTCAATAATAGAGCTGTTCGCATTTCATCCCTGAAGGAGATGAACACCGCACTGTCGCAGTCACCGTACAAGGCCGCTAGTGTTAGCCAGAGCTACTAAATTTGGCCAAGTTGATTAAAAAAAACTGCCAAAATTGTAACGGAGGAAGCTCAGAGGTGATCGTCCCGTAATCGTGGTAGACTCAGTGGACTCGGATTCAAGAATGGTCCGGTTCAAATGCCCAGCATGCCTTCCTCATTTAGATATTTCATGGTTTCCCTAAGCGCCGGGGTAATTCCTTCGGAAATGACAGGGCTGATTTCCATCTCCACCATTTTCTGATCCCGGAGTGAGAACCCTATTAAAGGACCTCACTGTCCAATTCCAGTTGAAGCCCTAAGATTCCTTCCTACCTTCATAGAGGACGGAGAACTTCCTCCGTTGTACAACTATAAGAAGAGATATTGGCTGTGGCCTTACTAAATAACTTATTGCGGCATTTATAGGAAATGGCTAAGGAAATCCACAGAAAACTTTAATGAGGATGGCTGGGCGTACATTTCAATTTGTTTCTCCCGAGTATGGTACCTTAATCATAGGACCACCATGCCCAGTAGAGATGTACAGAAGAAACGCAACATTAATACACCTGAATAGCTTTAGGACTTGAAGAATTAGTATAATATCAGATAATCGGGGACAACGGGGCAGACAACGGTACTCTGTAGTATTCTTCTTTATGGAGATAATCGCGGATATAACTGATCATCTGAGTCAACGCGTTTCGAAGAGTGACTGCTCCAGCCAGCCAGATTCCTACAATATCCTAATATTCACTCTAACAAAAAAATAAAAATAAAAATAAAATAAAACGACTCACCTCGGAGAACCGCATGGGACGGAAATCGGTAGCTGCGATATACATGTACAGCCGAACAAGTGGAGTACAACTTGAGAGACATTAGATAACACGATGGTTCGTTTATCTCTGGCCCTTGTGCAGGCAGTTATTCACCTTGGCATTGATTGATATCGTTGTTGAATATCTTGCTGAAGGATATCGCTTAAATTCTGTCCAATTGGCGAGTTATAACGTCAGAGTCCCGAACTGGCTGAAGGGACCCTCCCATAAAGCCCCAAACGTTTTCACTTGCGGAGAGTTCCGGTGATGTCAATAAATCATCTAATTTTTCTGAAATTGTTATCGTTTGTTTGTCTGTACATGTACATCACATTTACCGATTTCCGTTCCATTCAAATAATGGATAATCCATTCGTGGTGAGTTTCTTTTTTCTATTTTTTTTTGTCTTAGAGTGTAGATACGTGAGTGTACGTCTACATTTTGTTGCTCTGAATTTAGTTAGTCATTATTGCTATCACTCCGATGGGGTGTCTAGATCAAACACATAATCAGCTAAGGAACTGTCACAGGATAGGTGAGTCGGGTTTCCTTGCAATGATTATTTTCCAAAACTTTCCGTAATCTCTGTCATGTTCAGTGTAGAGTAATATTAACCACTATGATTCTTGAACTGTAATGAGGAATCTGTAAGATTAGTTTCACTACTTAAAATCTCATTGTCGATAACAGAAGTTCCCTATCAGGAAAATTCAGACAAGCGCGTTTATATTTTTTCTTTCGCTTGAGTCTTGTATAGAGGTAAGAAAAACAGTGAGCGCACCCATACAGCAACAGCGACATCAAGACTCGGTAAGCCTTCCTTTGCCAAATGGCGTAAGTATTTGATTATTAATTGTACTGATCTAACTATGAATAGAGTTAACCTCGACCCTCTACCTGGAGATGCCGCTTTAGTCTGTATACTTTAAATTGCAATATGATGCAAAAAAAGAAAGTAATCTAATGTTTGTATAAAAGTACTCTCGCCACAAACTGATCTTGGCGAATGAGATGAACGTTTCCATTACAACGTTTCGCGGCTAAGATTTAGCAGCCTCTAACTAGAGACTGTGATATACTGCGGATATTTGCAGGTCTGTTCCGCTGGGTAAAGTAGCCGCCTCAGTTGCTCGTTCAAATTTTCGAGCGCTGGCGAAGGAAATGTATCGCGCTCACACACGGGGCGGCCAGATAAAAGCTGCGCTCTATTTCCCAGGGGCTCGACCCTCGCCTCTCGCTGTTCATTAAAGCAGACTGGATGGACGGAAAAGTCGCTGCCCGCTCCGGGACCCGATCCCGGTTGTGCAATTAGTAGCTCGCCGCAGCTGCAGTGCTGCCCGCGCACCGCTCAATGCAGACTTTGATTTCTGAATGAGATTCTTCGCGGTTGGCTTCGTGCTGACAGACACGCTGCGTTTCGCTGCCCATTGATACCGCTACACTCGCCCGCACAACCTGGACGGTTCGTATACTCGTCAACCTTGTGTGCTAAGCACTGTAGTTTGGCCGCTGCTTCATCGAGAGTACATAAAAAAAATAGCATTGCACGGACCACTGTGTAGCTGATAAGGCCACAGTGAATTCCGTGAATTTTAGTACACGTGTTTTCTGAACTACGGGATAGTCTTCCTTCTGCAACATACGTGATGACTGAAAACAAACTAATATTACTATTTATATCTGATCACTTTTGTTTTACACACCGGTAAACACTAATATTACATAAATCATAAATAATGTTAACTTGCTATCTGCCACCGTAGTAGAGGACAAAAGTGCAACTGTGCGACTGCTACGGTCGCAGGTTCGAATCCTGCCTCGGGCATGGATGTGTGTGATGTCCTTAGGTTAGTTAGGTTTAAGTAGTTCTAAGTTCTAGGGGACTAATGACCACAGCAGTTGAGTCCCATAGTGCTCAGAGCCATTTGAACCATTTTTGAACAAAAGTGCAAACAAAATTCTCAGGCGGTCTATTCGACACCTAGTGATGGAGAAGATCACTGGTTCCATTAAAACAAAACACTCACTCTCAAAAAGGTAAGTGTGAACGCGCTAAAAGCAAGAATAATTTCCCTTGCGCTGGCTGAACATCACCTGTACCGATTCCAGACCAATAATGTCACACACTACACTTATTCTTTGTGTGTGTGATCTGTTTTAGAACGATGAATGTTTCATGCAGATTTGTTAGAAGCTACTAACATACCAAGAAACCAACTGCACCTGCTACTCGATATATTTAAATGCGTAGTTTTTGAGTGAAAAATTTTTTCGTGCCACGGAAACGAATACATTTCGCAGTCAATGAAGAAAATGCCAACGTCAGATAATCGATACAAATTTACTGTTATGTGGATGGTGTTACAAAAAAATGCATGATTCATTTCAGTCAGCGTGACTTTTAAAATTTCGATAATTTGCCGAAATGTGTATTTTTGAGACAAATAGCTTGTAAATCTCTTCTCCAATAACTAGACTTTCTATAAGGTATGGCAGCCATGCCAGAGTAACAACAAAATCCTGAGCTTTTACGTAAGAGCCGGCCGGAACGGCCGAGCGGTTCTAGGCACTACAAACTGAAACCGCGTGACCGCTACGGTCGCAGGTTCGAATCATGCCTTGGGCATGGATGTGTGTGATGTCCTTAGGTTAGTTAGGTTTAATTAGTTCTAAGTTCTAGGCGACTGATGGCCTCAGAAGTTAAGTCGCATAGTGCTCAGAGCCATTTGAACCATTTTTTTTTCTTTTAATGTAAGAAATTGTGTTGTTTCATTGTTACTCGAACAACATCTATAGTAAAATGTGAAATGATGCGTTGTCCTGATGCAATGAGTGCTGTACGATTCTGATAGGATATTACAAAACCAAGGACTCATAGGTGTCGATAGTCGCCTAAGGCAGTGTGAGAAGCACCAAATATGTCACTCTGTAGGTCTAAATGAGATTCCACTTCGTCAAGATTTGCTGGGATTGCGTTTAGATATCGTTAAGATTATCTGGCTTTCTGAAAGCCTCCTAGTGATTAATGGATTGAGGATTATTGGTACTGGAACATGAAGTGCACAGAAATTTCGTATGTTGAAGACAAAATGCATTTACATATCATCTAATGGCAAACACCTGTGTCGATAACAAAGTAATTATGGTTAATAGCTGGTTAGAGAGAAGGCTGAGCTGACAGGTTTGCGTATTACTCTACCATCAGGTTAAGAAGTCATTGTTGCAAAATAATGACACACATTACTTAGAGAAGGATAGAAAAACTGGTAAAAGCCGACTTCGTGAAAGATTCATTTGGTTTCCAGAGAAATCGATTAACTCGTGAAGCAATACTAATCCAACGCCTTATGTAAGAATATAAATAAAACAAAAGTAAATCTATGTTTATAGCAATTGTAGATTTAGAGAAAGGTTATAACAATGTTGACTCGAATATACTCGTTGAAAATTCGCAGGTAGCTTGGATAAAATATGCGGAACGAAAGGTTATACACAAGCTGTATAGAAACTAAATTGTTGTTTATAAAACTTGAAGGGTATGAGAGGGGTGCTGTAGTAGAGAAGTGAGTGAGACAGGGTTGTAAGCTGCCCCATTGTTATTTCATCTGTCCACTGACCATGCAGTAAAGAACATTAATTTTCTGTGCAATAGTCCTTGCACTGGGAAATTTAAGAGGATGCTTTCTTCCTCAAATATGACGCTACTTCAGCTGGTACCTACTCATCACACGACTACCAGTCACACTTTCATAGATATATTCGCAACGAAATCTCCGAACAGCATAATCCGCACCTCTCAAATATCTGCGCCTGGCATGTCTGCCCATGACATCATTTCCATGACGTACTCACTAGGATGCCCTAGAAAGAAACAAAAACTGTCTACATACCGAGACCTCAAACGCATAAATTTGCCTGACCTCAAAACAGAGGCACAAGATATAGTTTGGGGGATGACCTCTACGCCCCTCATGGACATAAACGACAAACTCCAGGATTTCACTAACAAAATTACTCAACTATATGACAAATCCGCTCCACTAAAGACCAGAAAAGTAAAAGGGCAACCTGCACCTTGGCTGACTGGTGAACTAAAACAGCTCATGAATCTCAGAGATGCTGCACATCGAGCATACAAGATACACCCTTCACCTGAGAATCATGCTGTATACAAGCAGAAACGAAACAAAGTCAGTCAAGCGGTGAGGAACGCTACGCTCAGACATGCCCGTAGATTAGCTGAAAATAGATGTAGACCAGCTATCCTGTGGAAATACCTCCGTAGTCTCGGTTTAGGCAAAATAAAAGTTGCAGAAAATCCCATGGTTCCAGCTGAAGAACTAAACCGATTCTTCACATTACCTACAACCAAAATTGAACCGCAAAAAAAAAAAAAGAGAATCATTGATTACTTCATGGGGATGAACGACTGTAGCAAAGAAAAATTATATCTTCAGCACGTCACTTGCAGTACTGTCAAGAAAGCCATAATGCGGATTAGATCAGCATCTACTGGACATGATGGTATCACTATCCAGATGGTGAAACTTATTATTGACCATCTACTGCCCTCTATAACAGACATTTTCAACGATTCATTAATCACAAGTGTTTTCCCTGAGGCCTGGAAACTGGGACAAATTAAGCCACTGCCTAAAAAGGACATCGCCACAACACCCTCTGACTACCACCCCATCTGCCTTCTTCCTGCACTATCAAAGGCCTTAGAATATATAGTTCATGACCAGCTCACCAACTACCTAACTACTAACAATCTACTAGACTAATACCAATCAGGTTTCCGTAAACATCGAAGCACAACATCCGCTCTGATAAAGGTGGCAGATGACCTGAAACTTGCCATGGACAGACAAGAAGCGACTATCATTTGCTTCTAAGATTTCAGCAAAGCATTTGATACTGTCGACTTCGACATCTTACTAGCCAAACTTAGCGGTCTAAATTTCTCACCAAGTGCAGTGCAATGGTTTCGCTCATACATGACGTCTCGTCAGCAACGCGTCCGGTCTGGGAATATAAAATCACAATGGCGGCAGGTAGTGTCAGGCGTTCCCGAAGGCTCAGTATTAGGTCCTATACTCTTCTCTCTGTATGTCAATGATGTGTCATCGGTTCTGAACTATTGCAAATATCATATGTATGCTGATGACCTTCAGTTGTATCTAAGTGCGAAACCAAGCAATCTCAAGAAAGCTATTGAAAATTTCAATACTGACCTCGATGCACTGTCAAAATGGTCACAGGACATAGGTCTAAAACTAAACCCATCTAAAACTCAAGCGGTACTTGTTGGTCACTCTAAGCTCATTAGCCCAAAACATCGGGAATCCGTACCACCTCTTATCCAGAATGGAACAAATATTAACTTCTCTCCCTCAGCAAAGAGTTTGGGAGTAATAATAGATGAAAATCTAAATTGGACAGAGCACGTAACTGCAGTGTGCAAAAAAAGCATCAGTATCCCTTCATGTCCTACAAAATTATAAATAATTCTTCCCTTTCGATCTGAAAAAGAAATTAATACAAACGCTTATACTCCCAGTCATTGACTACAGCGATATTGTCCTACAAGGCCTCTATCAGGAAAATTCCCGACGTCTAGAACTGGTCATGAATGCCTGCGTCCGATATATCTGTGACGTTCGACTTTTTGATCACATTTCACCAGCATATGCAAAATTGTCCTGGCTGCGTGCAGACAAACGCAGAGATTTCCATACACTCTGTCTCATCTGCTCCCTTATAAATGTACACTGTCCCTCATATCTCTCCTCGTCCCTAACGCTCACGTCGGAACAACATGACAGAAACACACGTTCCCATTATAATAAAATCCTATCCGTTCCACTGCATCGCTCAGTCGCCTTCTCCAAGTCCTTTACAGTAGCGGGAACCCGACTCTGGAATAACCTCCCTCGTTATGTTAGAGAACATAAAAACATGTCCGGCTTCAAAAAACAGTTAATGTCGTATCTACTTAAGCAACAGTAATACCGTCCTCTGTACATGAATGCACTTCACCTCATTACTTCCCTCTTTCCCCCTCCTTTAATCTCCCTTCCCCAAAACTCGGCCGGCCGAAGTGGCCGTGCGGTTAAAGGCGCTGCAGTCTGGAACCGCAAGACCGCTACGGTCGCAGGTTCGAATCCTGCCTCGGGCATGGATGTTTGTGATGTCCTTAGGTTAGTTAGGTTTAACTAGTTCTAAGTTCTAGGGGACTAATGACCTCAGCAGTTGAGTCCCATAGTGCTCAGAGCCATTTTTTGAACCCAAAACTCGCTATACTAGTAAACATCTACTTTACACACCAAGATATTAATGTACATCTGCACAAACCTTCATTACTATTGCCAATCTTTCTCATGTTTGTCATTATTATTTGATTTTTTTTACTGTTAGTATTATTGCTTTTATCATAATCTGTATGTATAGCACCAGTTGTAAAAATACTGCCAGCATTTACTTTATTAGGTCTTAGTCATGTTTATCATTATTATTTGATTTTTTTACTGTTATTATTATTATTATTATTATTATTATTATCGTTTGGGCCCTACTGGACCACGCGAAGTACAATCACGGGGCATTCAGTTATTTTCTTTTAGACTTTCTCTCTGCCCAAATTGTTTTCATTCTCTCGGAATGAGCTCTTTTCCTTTCATCAGACCATGTGGTTCCAGTTTTCCTTGGTTTTTCAGCTTGACCAACTACCCAGTCATGAATTTTTTGCCTAAATAATTTTCTGTCTTGAATTTCATCTTGTTTTATATCTGCCTCTTTCACGTCCTCTTTTATAGCAGCAATCCATTTTATTGTCTCAAATTTAGCTTTACTTCGATTTTCGTAGAATTCCACTACTTGTTTAGTTAGTCTGGTAGCATCCATTCTTTTAATATGCCCATAAAATTTTAATCTGCGTTTTTTCATATCCGAATATATGCTGGTGTATTGTTGAATTTCACTATTTGCTCTTAGCCTGTATGTTCCTTCTTCAGTTATTATTATTGCTTTTATCATAATCTGTATGTATAGCACCTATTGTAAAAACACTGCCGCATTTACTTTATTAGGTCTTAGTCACTACTCTTTATTCATATTGTCACTAGAGTAAGCTAATTTTCTCATTTAAACTATAGTCATGATGTAACTCTGATGTGTGAAATGCTGCGTGTGTGGAACACCGGTCAGATGTAAGAGAGGGCCTGATGGCCCTAATCTGATCAGGTTAAATAAATAAATAAATAAATAAATAAAGGAAATCATAGATAAATCTGGGTTGTCAATTAAACTTCAGGGAGAAGATATAAAGTCTTTGAGGTTTGCCTATTCTCTTAGAGACGGCAAAGAACTTGAAAGAGCATCTGGATGGAATGAACTGTGTCTTCAAAAGAAATAATAAGAAGATCATCAAAAAAAGTATAATAAGGTTAAATGAACGTAGTCGAGTTGAGCCACACCGAATTAGACTGGGAAATGAGACACTAAACGTAGTAAAGGAGTTTTGCTATTTGGGCAGTAAAGTACGTGTTGATGCCGAAGCAGGGAAGATACAAAATGCAAACTGGCTGTAGGACGATGTGCATTTATGAAAAAGAAGAATTTGTTAACATGTATTATAAATTCCATTGTTGAGAAGTCTTTTGTGAAGTAATTTATCTGGAGTGTCGTCTTGTGCTACAATGAAACATGGGCAACAGGCAGTTGCGATAAGAAGAGAATAGAAGAATGCTGAAGATTAAATGGGTAAATTGACTAATGAAGAGTTAATGAATCTAAATGGGTAAAATAAGGAAATTTATTGGATAATTTGGTAAAAGAAGGGATAGGTTGATAGAGCACATCTTAAATCGTACAGAAATCGTCAGTTTGGTAATGCTGTTATTCGGAGATGAAGATGTTTGCTCAGGATAGACTAGCGTAGAGAGCTTCACCAAATCAGTCTGCGGACTGAAGACCACAACAGCAGCGATATGAGTCGCCGCGACGTCGGAGGCCGTAACATAAATAAGTGTGGTGAAAGAACGTGGAATCCATATACTCGGCTGTAGCCCACATCTTACTCGTTCCACTTTGGGTGATGTTACTGAATGGCTTAAACTGCAGAGCATTGTTCTAAAGCCATAAATAACAAATTATTGTGTTCTTCCATCTTTCCGTTGATTTACGTACGTGGGGTATGCCGGTGGCACACCAGGCAGTTTCAGGTTCTACACAGAAACGTTTCACTGTCTACATTTATGCCCATTACCAAGTAAAGGCAGAAACGTTATTCAGTTGAGCAAGAGTAGTCATTTCTCAACAGGGAGATGAAACTCAATCGTGTCTGCAGAGCTGATATCTACCGTATGTCCAGCAGTGTCCTGACAAAATGTGCATCAGAGACTCTGATATATTGACTTACAGTGTAGATTGTGTATGATATTTCTGTATTTTCTGAGCCTATATTGTAATAATGTGGGTATGTTACCTGTTGCCACCCCTCGTCTCAGTATCGTCACTAAATTCTCCTATTTGTTGCCCACTCACGACGAAAGTAAAGTGGTTACAAGTAAGCGAGGGAAACGAACTAAAGGCGCGGAATAACTGCCACTATTGTACTCATGTTTGAACTAACATTCGTGCTGTAAGTCTACTGTTGGTCACATTTCATGTCGTGTGTTCATGCGCTAGTCAATAGGCACTTGTCCTCCTGAAAGAATCTGCAGTCATCTAGTTTTCTATGGGGTAGTACATAGCTGGGTGGAAACTATCAATTATTTCACAGCAAGTTACCAGAGCTCTGACACGAGTCTGCTCAGCGGTAGAACCAGCTCGCGAAGCCGCGTCGTCGCCTGTCAAAGGCTCGACTGGGCACACTTCCTGCGCTTGCCGTGGTAGGTACGCGCTCGTGTCTTTAATGCAGATTCTGTCTTGTCGTAAGGAAATGGGCACAATGGAGCGACTTTATTCTAGTTAATCGTGAGATGTTTGCTGGCTCCCTCGCTTGCGCTGCATTTACATAAATGTCTGCTCATGGATCTTAGAATCCACACACACACACACACACACACACACACACACACAAGGGTATTACGCAGCCCGGGAGCTGCCGCATGACGTAAGTACACGCAGGTACTCAGGCGTAGCGACGTGCGCTACCTCCTAGCCACAGACATAGCATGCGAACCTGGCGAGTCCATCACGCACGTAAGCCCGTCACGAGAGTGTCTACAAGGACATGCTCATTTGTGTTTCTGCTAGAGACATCCTTTGTATAGTGTCAAAATAACGGGCTGGCAAGAGAGCACAAAACGAAAGTAACTTTGAAGTAGAACGCTAAAGTTCCAATCCGCTTTTGTCAGATTCAGTGTAAGCATTAGCGAACTGCTCGTACAGATTAGCTCCAAGAGCAGTAAAGTTGGACACAGGGGGTGAAGTATTGATGTAATAGTCAGGCTGAATGTCCTATTTACAAAGTTTCCAACACAAATTCTGAGCTAATCGTTCTCCTTTTCTTCGTAAACAAAAGACGCGAACGGTTAAAACACAAAAACACGCACAACAGTACTTAGCAGACATAGGAATTCCGTATGTAATCTTCCCCCCTATCTCAGTTTAACGCGACGATTTAACGACAGGAATGATATCAGAGCATGGAAATATAATAATTCTAAAACCTCGGCAGGAAAGGGCCGTGGACGTTTGAAACCGTAGGCCGAGGGAACTCCACGGAAACGAAAAGTGTTGACTCCTGTTAACGAGAAGCCAACTATTCCGCAGAGCTGTTAGTTGCGAAGTCTGGTAAACTAACTTTCTATGTACAATGTACACACTTGCGCAAACAGCCAGTCGAAACCTGTTTGCTGGTGTGAATTCAGTACGTGGATATGAATATCATCCGCCGAAGATGACCTGAATCTGCGGTATTTCGATCGTTTGTCATACCTCAGGCGCTAACTGCACCGATCTATCAATATGTTGAACGATTGAAATGAAAATTTATTTCCGTTCCGTATATCGATATCTTTCTAAGTACAAAATAAACCTATCTTCTGACACAACATTTAATAGAATACACATATTCCAGTTTGTATTTTACACGGATCTACTGAAGAACTCGAAGCAAAATAACGAAACAATCACAATGGATATACTTTCAAGAAAAAGCAAATCCCTGCAGGAACAAGATAGGAACTAGCTGGAACACCGTAAACAGTCACACAGGGAAGACGACTTAGGCAAATGATGAAATTTCTAAAAAGTAGATAACGAACTGATTAAATATAGCCTGAACTTTGCAAAAAATTTTAATGACTTTCTTTTCATTCAGAATCAGGTACTATACGTAGACACTTTTTCTTAATAGATAGCCCCCATTTTGAATGGAAAGTCTCCATAACAAGTTTTATAAAATTCAGCTATTACTTAAATCTCCATAAGAAATTATAGTGTTATCAACGATCATAAAAATTAATGTTCAAGAAGCTACGATGAAATCAGCAATAAAATATTCAAATATTGTCCCGCTAAACTTAGTGATATTTTGAGTTGCTTATGTCATTCAGCTTTTCACAGCGACAGTTTCCTGGGGAGACTTAAATATACTATTCGCAAACAACTTCATGAAAAGGAGACAAAATATTAGAGAAGGATTACTAACCCAACTTATTAATGTCAATTTTGTCCGCCCCCGTAGCTGAAAAATTAGCGCGACGGCATGTCAATCCTAAAGGCCCGGGTTCGATTCCCGGCTTGGTCGGAGATTTTCTCTGCTCAGGGACTGGGTGTTATGTTTTCCTCATCATCATCATCATTTCATCCCCATCAATGCGTAAGTCACCGATGTGGTGTCAAATCAAAAGACTTGCACCCGGCGAACGGTCTACCCGACGGGAGGCCCTAGTCACACGACATTTACTGTCAATGTTATCAAAAATGATGTACAATAAGTTTTATAAACAATCAGTATAGTAAGACACCCATCAGCTGGAAGATTGAATTTTCAGGAGGACTGCCAAGTGAATAGGCTTTATTTACCTTGGTGTACCATATGCTATACTCAGTGAACCAGAAGTAATAGACAGTGTTAATATTTTGTAACGTGAATTTTGATAGTGTGAACAATGATATGTTCACGCAAATGTTAAGGTGTTATAGAATAATAGACGCAGGGACTTCATGGTTTTTATGTTATCTGAATAACAGAAAGCGAAATGTATCAGTTCAGCTACGAAGTTTTATTTTGGATCCTCTGTTGTTTCCGATATACATAAATGACCTTTCACATGCTGTTTCAGAAGACGGAATTTTTGCCTTTTTTGCTGATGGCACTGGTAGAAGAATAAAGAAACATAATTCACGTCAATAGGATTCTCAATTGCGAATACATTTCGTACGTTTTTTGAGTGTCGCTCACGAATGTTGGACTCATATCAGGTTATGTTAATAGAAGAAACAAAGAAAATCCGGTGTATCGTCACTGTACCGTTTAGTAAGTGCGGTAGCATGACAGGGATAAATAACAACTACAGTTGCAAACACCACAGTTAAGGCGTTGTGCATTACGGGAAGACTTTCTGTTGAAATTCCGAGAGCGAACTTTTCAAGAGGAACCATGCTACATATTGAGCGCTCTCAAATACGTTTAGCGAGATGACTGCACTGAGCAAAACAGAAAAATAAGAGCTGTTTTGGAGACTTGCAGGCGGTCGTTGTTCTCATCCCCCCATTCGCGAATGTAACAGGAAGGGGGGAAATGACTTTTGTAACAGAAGTACCCTCTGTCCCATACCAACAGGTAGCTATCCGAGTATACATTTTCCACATCTCACTATGAGCCGCAGCGTCACGCCACACTGCAAGCATATTTCGAAATGTATGTATTGAAATTTGATGTGATCGGTTCATCTGGTCACTGATTTTACTCAAAATGTTCGTTTATGCACGATGTAAGATCACAACAGTGTCTGATACTTAGACATGCAATAGCTTTGAATCCTGTCATTTCTTACAGAAGTATTAGCGTTCATTTTCGGAAGAGTCATTGGATGAGTAGCTACAATTCAACGCTCTGTGCAACTCACTGGAGCGTAGGTCCAGATTTTCTTCCCTGCTGCAGGATGAAACGTTAATAATACAAGTTCAGTAAACATGTAATTCATTATGCTCATACTTGAAGATTTCGTTTCGTACTAAACGCATGATTATAATTTCAACAAGTTTTCAGGCGAAACGTTTGATTCGTTTAATATCAGTGAAATCGTCTTGTGATTATCATTTCAGCTGATTTCAATACCTTAATGCTGTAAATGCCTGTGTTTAAAAGGAAAAAATCGAAAATATATGATTTTTGAAAACGCTAACGACACAATAGGCAGAAAAGCATTTCTTAAAAAAATATCGATGTTATAAATAACGAATTGTCTCAAGAAAACACAAACTGAACCAATATTTAATTTAAGTAAGGTATTCCTCCGAACATGAAGTTAATTAACTTTAATTTGTAATCGTGATTACATTTTATTTCGTAATATGAAAGAGAAGATATTTTGGGATTTGAGTGCTGCAGAGATTCCTAGTACTGACATTCCATGATACATAGATACCAGAGCACACCCAGGCCTCTAGTAGTGCAGAAGTTCATACCAAAGCTATGCAAAGAGACATCATCCACTCGTTCAGAGGAATGGGTTAATACCATTGCGCTTGGCAGCAACAAGAAATCCACTCCACCGTTTTCGGCGCACTAACTGCAACGGAAGGTTCTGGCACTGGCCGTATGAGAGACATATAGTCGCAGCAAAATGTTAGTTAAAACTGTTCTTGTGTCGATATTAGCACCGTGCATATATAAATATGTCTAAAATAAATGCATTTTAGTAATAGAATCGTAGAATAATAGCTGCCGACTTGGATTGTATTGTATATACGACCAAGTGTATCACAAACACAAATGTTTATGTATCGGCAGCAAGAAAGCTATAGTGACAACACTTGAGGTCTCTAAAAATGTTTTAATTTCGTAATGTCACTATAGAATGCGAGTACCTGGAGAGAACGTGCGCAAACTAAACCGAGTATTTATTTTTTAACTATATGTTTAGAATATTTCTTCTGTTTCCCTGAAGTAAGTGTATGAATTGCACAGAGCTGCAATTCAGGAGTGACTGCTGAATGTAAGGACTATAAAATCCAAACTGTCGTCAGCAATTGCTAACATCTCGCTTATACATATCACATTACGTTCAACGTAATTAATCTAATGATCCTCAGTAGTAATCGAACCTGTGCCGAACATAAGTTACGAGCACATCAATGGCAATTCCTGCTGTTGCGGAGGTACCGAATGCTGCACTACGATAATTACAAACCTTTTAATATTCCAGGATTATCAATTGTAGCCTTGTGTCAAGACACTTCAACTAAAAGTGATGTTATCCAAGAAAGCCTGGCTAAAATTCACGCGAAAGAAATGCATCTTCCAACGAACTCAAACACAGTTACGGCAATTACAAGCAAAGTGTTTGAAAGACACTGGTGCATACCAAACTTTTTGCTATAAGTATTGACATAATGAACCAAATTATCTTAGAAAATACCACCGAGCTTAAAGTAAACACTCAGGCGTAAGAGTTGCTAAAAAGAGAAAGAAGCAGGAACGGGTAACCCCAACAGATGATGAAATAAATGCATGTTATGCGTGAAAAACTTCTTGAGTGGCGAACATATAGTTTACAATAACACTAAGCCTACTGAATCCATACGATGGGCAGGGCTTCAATTAATTTTTACTATAAACCAGCACCTTATCAGCTTACATGAAGTTAGAATCATCATCTCTCAAGAAAAGGAACGTTTACTAGCGAAAGGGCCTCTGTTTACTTCTTAACATTCTAACGGTCATAATCGTAGAACTTTCTTAAGATACTGAATACATTGTTCAAGTTCCCTTTTATAAGGCTCATTTACTACTACCAGGATCCTTTGGGACAACTGTTAGTAGTTCCTGTTATGCACGTATGAACTTCATGGTTCATGATTCTGTTTTCAGATCACTGGTCAGTGGATATGGAAAACGTATATATCAAGCTAAAAGGCGTAGGTCAATGAGCAGGCAGAGAACGTAGCAGTTGGTGCGTTGTTTCTGCAATTGGCGGCACCTCGACCAAGAAATTAGAAAACTTACTTCAATTAACAGAACCGCAGAGCGCGACTTGCAATTTATCGGTATAAGGATTGTAATTACCCCAGGGTAACATATTCTATGCGGCCCATTAACACTTGTTAGACAATAAATATCTTGCTAGAGACTGCATCTCTGAGCACATCGGGCGAGCTGTACGTTACCTGCAACCTGGCTGGCCGTCTAACTCATATTATCCCATTTATTCCTTCTTTCAGTAATTTAGCACGTAAACGATGCAAAAATGCTCAGTGGATTAGTTCTGAATATCTCATGTAAGCAGTTTTTTTTTTCATTGCAGAGAGTATTTCTGCTGGAAATGGCTATTACTCGTATGTACTACTCATTTATTTACATTTAAACAATCATATGAAAAGTGTCTTCAGTTCCTGCTATTCACAGTTAATGTATTTCCTCTGAAATTGAAGGTGATTCCTCACGCAACGGAAACGAAATTGCTTTGTGCCAGATTGAATTTTAAATTGTTTCTCCGCCAGTGTTATGTGATGGATTGCGTTGCTACGATCAGCCTGCAGTTTTTTCTAGAAGAAACCTAGAGAATAGAGGAAAAACTCACCGGTTATACATTTTTTATCACGTGGAAATCAGCCACCATACTCATGCTGGTTCTCGCTAAAACTATTGAAGAATCAGGTAATTTGGTACTCTGTTTGTAATTCAGGTATCACGGTGAAGTAGGTTGATGAGGTACGCATAAAAACTACAAGAGTTCTTTCGGTACTGGGCCGTTGCGGCTTTGCATCGTTTTCTTGATTCTGTAACCTAAAGCCATGCTCCGTCTTGGCTGTCATTAAATCAGTTACTTGTAAGATACTTATAACAAACAGTAAGACAGCTCACTTTTCACGCCTCGTCGTTATTGATGAGATATATCGTGCTAGATTATAAACTTACACTAATGGGAAACAGCTCTTATGCTTGATAAATGACACAGAACATTGCACAGAGACATTTATAGGAAAAATTCTAAACAACGTTTCTGCTTTTTCTGTTGTTGTCAGGTCTTATATGGAGTTGGAAGGGGCGTACGCACGATGATAATTACTGTTAGAATGTGGGATACTTCTTTTCAATCTGTATTTTATAAATCTGTGTTCTCATATTACGCGGTCCACTTGCTAAAGATGATAACAGTCTCGACAAATTCATAGTGTGAAGCGAATACGTGAACTAAAAATCTCTCCAACCTTACACTTGTGTATCAATAGAAAATATACATCTTCTTCTTCTTATTGATTGTCATGCATTGTTGAGTAGTAGTTAGTTAATATAAAATGCTACAGATAAGAGTTTTTTCTTACCTTAACTTCTAGTCTAGAATGAAAAGTATGGAAGCAAGCGTGTCTGGAAGAGCAGAAGAATGTAATTTGTACTTTATAACAATTATTGTACAAGACTGTAGCGAAAAGTAACGCCTCAGAATTTTTTATATGGGACCCTCCAAGCTTTTTAATGAAACGAATTTTATAAATATTCTACGTCTTTATTCCCAGTGTCTACATATTTATTTCTCAACATAGTCACCCTGGGGACGAACACATTTCTCCAAACGAGAGACCAGGTTGTTGATGCCGTCACTGTAGACTGTTTGACTTTGTTGACGGAGCCAAAACGTCCGCTTCGTCACTATCTAAGTGAATTCCTCGAACGTGTTCTTTAAGTTCCGGGGACGGATGAAAATCGGATGGGGCCAAATCGGGACTGTATGGAAGATAATCGATGACATGAACACAAGGTGTCGGATTGCTGCAGATGTCACAGCGCTCGTGTGTGGTCTGGCATTGTCGTGTTGAAGGAAAGGGTGCTGCATATGTGGACGAACTCTTCGAACTCGCACCTTCAGTCTTCTGAAGGATTAAAGCAGGCTCTTTCTCACTCACCGACATACGTGGGTGACGCACTGCCACGCTGCACGCTGCAATTCGGAGCCCACTAGCAGTAGAGGGTTGCTACTTGTGTCAGCGAAGTGGGAATGCCAAAGAAGAAAGGAAGATTAAGTTTTAGTGTTCTATCGACAGCGAGGTCATTAGACACCGACACACGCTCGAATTACGACAGAATGAGGAAGAATATCAGGTATTCACTTTTCGAAGGAACTATCCCGGCATTTGCCTGAACAGATTTAGGGAAATCACGGAAAACCTAAATGTGGATGGCTGGACGCGGATTTGAACAGTCGTACTCCCGAATGCGGGTCCATTGTTCTAACAGTGGGAAAGTTGTCCGGTTAATATGAATGACATGTAATATTCTAATTGATGTTGAGAACAGAATAAAAAAATTAGGAGGTATAACTGCTCAGGACGCCCTCGTAGCAAGAGAAAGTTTACACTTGCTGAAGCATCCGTAAGAATTTTGCAAGAATTTCCTCAAGAAATTAATCTGATTTTTCCGTTTGTTACTGTTACTACGAGTATGCTCTAAAGTATGGGAGGTTTTACTGAAGTCGTCGGTAGATGTCAAATACAGCGTTTCAACAAGCTTTCTTCAGGAGACTATAAGAAGTTTCCACCTCGAACGTAAAAATGTAGCGCAAAGCATAGTGATAAGAGAGGCTGCTCGTATCCGAAGGTGGGATTCAAACTCCTGTATAGCTCATCCCCTACGTGTATTCCAGTCTATGAAACTTCCTGGCAGATTGAAACTGTGTGCCGGTCCAAGACTCGAACTCGGGACCTTTGTCCTTCGTGGGCAAGTGCTCTATCGACTTTTTTTTGCATTTTGTTCGTTGTTGATAGTTGTTTTTGGTCATTGCGGACATCACATGACATCCGATGAAGTTCGTTTGTTGATCCTTCCACTCAGCTTTTTTATTACAGAGGCCAATCAGCACTCTGACCGATCACGCGGACCTACCCTGCCGGCTACCAACTGAGCTACCCAAGCACGCATCACGACCCGTCCTCACAGCTTCAATTCCGCCAGTACCTCGTCTCCTACCTTCCAAAAGTTTCATATCGGCACACACTCCGCTGCAGAGTGAACATCTCATTCTGGATTCCAGTCTCTGTAAATAATGTAAGTGAACTAAAGAGGTGGACTCTTCATGGCCATTGCCGATAAACATCTCCATATTATATCAGGCAGAACTCTAATGAGCTAAACGACAGGCGGACTTCAACTTTCAGCTTCTTTGCTTTTCCACTTGAGACCAGTCTAAAATGGTTCAAATGGCTCTGAGCACTATGGGACTCAACATCTTAGGTCATAAGTCCCCTAGAACTTAGAACTACTTAAACCTAACTAACGTAAGGACATCACACACACCCATGCCCGAGGCAGGATTCGAACCTGCGACCGTATGAGAGCAGTCTGCTACATTATATGACCTGTAAACATCTTAAGGCATAGAAAAGGAGTAACAGTAATTATTACACTCTATTTTGGCTTATTGCGTTGTACACTGTCTGTTTGACTGAGCAGCAGAGTAGAACGAGTGGTTTGACTAATTGTCGGAAAAGGGGAACAAAGTGAGCAGTAAGTAACGTAAAATGAAAACGTTTTGTGGAAGATGACATTCTATTTCAGTTCATCTTTTATATCATAACTGATTTATTTTCTTAGGAAGATTTGACTTTCATTGCCTGCATATCAGACGTCGTTCTGTCTTAAGTGCAGCTACAGATATTTCAACGTGAGAAACACGATACATATAAACTATACATCGTTATCAAATCATCTCACTTACAATGACTTTTATTGTAGCCAAACTTAGAGAAACAAACGAGAATAAGGAAATGAGAGAAAAGTAAGAGCTAAGGAGTTAAAACTACCTGGCACTTTGTATTTCAACAGGGAGCCTGTAAATCTTGATGCATATTGACTCAGAGTGAGAGAACGTTAACGGTATAGGTGTTCAGAGAGATGGAAAATTAGTGTAGTTTCTCAGTTGCGGAAATCTATAGCTTGGTATCACGCGGTAGGTAACGTCAAAGTTTTCTGTTTGTAACACAAAAGCACCTGCACAAACATTTGTGGTATAATTAGGACTGAAAGTAATTTAGTAAGCATAGGTCAGCTGATCCTCGATTGTTGTAGAAATGGGAATGCCATATTTGAAGAGGAATATATGGGACTGTAATTATGAACGAATCGATAATGGCTTTTAGGCTCCATGTGACTATAACATTTTCCAGTGGTGAGGGTGATGTGAACATAAAGTAGCTTGGAGGTAATGAATTTAGCGTGAGAAGACAGCCATAAGTTGATGCACAGTAAAAATTTCTAGTGCAAAAAAACAACAATAAAAAATGCCAGAAACTGGCCTCAGGAACATTATCGTTTCAGTGTTTCTAGTAAAAATATTTTTTGTGTTATTGTGAAATATTAAGCTTCACAAATGCCTTTAGAAAAAAATATTATTTTCAATTCAGTTTAAATGCTAATTCGTTGTGAACCAAGATTTCTAACTGAGAACATAAAGGAATGTCTACATTGTTTACATGGACCTATGGAATTGATTCTCACTGATGTGATCATATGAGTCATTACCGTACTGTGGTAATTTATTACGGTTCTGCTAGGCTTTTAGTTTCGTGACCCATTCAAAAACAGCTTAGAGATGTCCGTTGATGGAGTCTATAGCCGTCTTCAGACTTTCTTGTCTAGCGCTCAGATATATTGTAAATCATCCGAAAAAGACGGTAGTTTCAATATAAAAAAGTAAATCAGATTTTAACGTTTCATGCACGATGGGGCCATTATAGTCGGATCACTATCGGTTGCTGGTAAAGGATGAGGAAGGAACTCCACCGTGCCTTTTAAAAAATTGCATTGCACGATTTAGGGAAACAACAGAATACGTAAATCTATGGCACCGGCTGAGGAGTCGAACGTTCGTCTTCCAGAAGACAAGTCCAATATTTAGTACTGCGTCATCAGATACTGTGCGCTTCCGCAGTGACAGGGTATGGGCGATATGTCATCAACATGTAGGAAAAATGTCATTAGTCTGATCAGTCACACTGTAACGACCTCGGATGTTTCGTCTCTGTGATGCTTAATGTATGTTTCCATCATTCCACCCGTCTGGGTCGTGACGGAGAATCAAAAGCTATACGTTTTTATTTTCTGGAATAGTAGAATGTTATCATTGGCAACAACCCATGAGCATGGAATTTCTTACCAAAAGTAAATTTATTTTTTATGCACTTCCTAGTGCAAAGTGCGTAAATAAAGTAGATAAAACGTTCACTGTCATCTGCTTTTACTGCTACAAAAGTGATTCAATAGCAGTTCCAGTTCCATTAAAACATATGTACTGACACAACCAGTTTCGGTCAGCGGACTGTTTTGAAATGAGCAATTAGTTGGAAAGGCTGCCGCTTCCTTGCGAAAGCCTTTTCTCATATCATAGGTCTCCAGCACAAACTGTGTTAGTCACTTGCTGATAGTAGAAAGTGGATCCGCCAGTCGACTTGTCCGGTTATGTGATATATCTTTGTCAAATCACTTTCCGACTGGAGTCGGCCACTGGGAATGCGAGTGGTTTCAGAACGCTGTTTGAACCACGCAGCATTCAGCACTTATAGTGTCGTCTTTCACCTCATCAGCGCTCAGGTAACAGGTAGTAATCCATACATTTGCCTTGTGCACAAAGTGGCGGCTTCTGACCATCACACCTCCATCTAAATGAGGATACGCATAGAGACGCACACAATGCAGTTGCTTTCATATGAATGAGATTCGTAATAATAGTAGGTTCAGAAAGTGTGGTCATTACAGTGGCTCATGTGAATTTTTGTATACCATCATGTGGTGACATTGAATGAAGTCACAGACTGATCACATGACTTCATGATGCGCTACACCCGTCTCCACCTCTCTTCCTATCCCTTCACCCACCAACCCTTCTACTTCGCTTCCCTCCTCTGCCCCTCCCCACATCTCTGAAAAAGAAACCACAGTGTAGTGTTTTAGCGGAAATTAAAGTGAAATAACCAAACACGATGTCAAAAAGGATCTGAAATTTTTCTGTGTGATGTTCAAACATTTGTGACAACACACGATTTCCACCTCTGCATTATTTAACAAAAATGTTTATGTCGAATGCCCTACTTACCTCTCACATGCGCGCATGCAGCATGTAAGCTTTACATGAAATGCGTAAAAGAGCGTCCTGTTCGAAACCAAAGATCTTGCCAATACTAAAGTACTGGTAAAGACTACGTAAGTTTCTCCACCTGTGTTGTGTAAACTGGCGCTCTTGCCCACACACACATACATACACACACACATGATTGCGCCACGAACTTCTTACAGGTTAAGCAGCACTAAGGAAAGTTTGTATTTCGGTTTACGAACTGTACTTGGTCCGTGGCATAATGGAACCTCTTATTAAATATTTCCAGACCATAATTGTTTTGTAAAATACCAGAAACCTGTCAAGAGTCACATTATTAATTGAACGTCTAAAGTGTCAGCAAAAATACTTAAATTTCTGAATCAACACTCTTATTTAAATATTTAAAATATCGAACAACTGTGATGCTTAAAACATGACTGTGGACTCTCAAATTAATTTCCACGATGGTCACTCCACATCTAAATTGTTCTATAACTGTAATTTTCTCGGGGAAAGAGACAATAACACGAGTGTGGCAGTGGAATTTTCAGGTTTAAAATGTCCGTTAAAAGATATGAAGAGTGTTTCTCGGTCTAAAATGTGTGTAAAAAAATTGCAGGAGTTTTTCAGTTACAGCGTGACATCACCAAAGATCATTTTAAGGGTTAAGAAGGTAATGATTTTTATTATATTTAGTGTAGCCACTGAGGCTATGCACAGAAAAAAATTTACAAGAAAGACTGGGACATTTACCGATCAGAATTAGTTGACAGGGCTCTCCAAAACGTATATTATTTCCATGATAAACATTAAATAATAGCATAATTTAACAATTATTCTCCAAAATGCAAGATGTAAGAACACACAACATAGTCAAAGACAAATGAACAGACCAAGCACTACTTTAGGAGGGGCCGAAGGCATTTTGAGGAGATTTTTATTGTCTTGTGACACTTAAACTGTATATTTACGTAATATGCTAGGAGACTTTCCAAATGCACAGAATACGAACGTAGACGTGGCGAAAGTCGATGGTGGAACAAGGTTACAGACAAAGAGGCGAAACTTCAATAACTATTATTTCTAAAAGTATTTTATATTTCGAGTACAAAACATACGAGGGACTACTGTAAGAACTTACGTAACATTAAAAATGCGGTACTGGTGAAGTTTACTTATTAGGGCGATGATAAAATTCCAATTATTCATATCGCAATGGAAGGCACAGATAAAATATCCCACCATCTAAACTGTCTCTATAACTTATCAGAATTCGTGTGGGACACTTATTAAGACTACAGAAATAGCTTGCACGTTAGTCAACGAGCTTAATTCGATCTTTGTACAATGCATTAAGTAAACCAAAATGCATATAAATAGGCTGTATAGCTATACAGACACACAATGTGTTACTAGTGCTGAACTAACGTGCAGCTTAAAGTGTGCTTATTGAATTGAATAGCTTGTTTTTTGTACCAGTGTAAACAATGTTATTCACTTGGTATTGCATCTTATGCTTGGAAGAAGCAGCTTCTGCTAGTCCACCACTGATATGTACGCCTACCCATGATTCAGATACATTTGGGATACTAATATGACCAGAATGCCTACCGCAAGAAAGTATTTTTTGTTGATACCTTGGGTGGACAAAACTGTGGCAGCACCACGAGAAATGAATGCTTCAACGGAATTGCACATACTGGCCAAGCCTGCAAGTTGTGCTGTTCTATTTGACAACGAGTGACAGTTCTGCAGAATCCTCAGTAAGTTGCAGGTGTCCAACGTGGTCAGAACAGTGTTCTGTGTAGCTGTGAGTGCACTGAGCTAAGTGAATGAGAAAGCGCTCAAATTATTGGTGTCCGCTGGTGGGTGCTTCTGTAAACAATGTGGCAGAAATGTTTGGTGTTTCAAGAGGAAAACAAGTCGCAACGTGGAGGAAACTGTGTTTAGAGTGACGGTGATTTGCGGTCATTGACAGGATTGAGACGACAAATAATAGAACAAAAGCTGTAAAAGTCACTGCAGAACTGAATGTTACACTTGCAAACCATGTCAGCACCACAACAACATGAAGACGCTCCAGAAGCATGGAAACGCAGGGCGAGCCGAAATTCCGGAACTAATCATCAGTGATGCATATGTCCGTAACAGGAAAATGTGGTGCCGAAGACATAAAAACTGGACTGTGGAGCAATTAAAGAATATAACTTGGTCAAATGAGTCTTCTTTCACACGTTTTCCAACTCTGGGCTGAGTTCACGTCACAAGAGTGAAAAATGGTGGGGATTTGAGAATAATTTGGACATCCATATCATGTTATTCTATCGGCCCCATTGTTACTCCGTAAAGACGCATTACTGCCACGGGTTATGTGATCATTTTAATTGATCAGGTTCATCCCAAGCCACAGTGCGTGTTCCCGAATTGTGAAGCTCTGTTCCAAGATGACAAGGCATCTGAACACTCAGCTGGCATCCAAGGACTGATTTTATGAGCACAAGGATGAATTTTCGCATCCCCCATCGTCACCACAGTAACCAGTTCTCAACATTATACAGCTTCTGTTGTTTGCTTTCGAGAGAACTCTATTACTGTTGCCTGAACCTGCCACTACTCTGCAGGAAAACCGTACATGACCTGTATTTATCAAACGCACAACGATTGGAAGCTGTTTTGAATACTAACAACTGTCCTACACCATATTAGGTACAGTGATACGTCGTGCTTGTGGTGTTTCGATACTTTTGTCACCCTCTGTACGTCAAATCGTGATTGTCTACGCAGGTAACAAAAACTTCTACGATGGAGGAGCCGTTGATAGTCATGGTTGCTAGTGCATCACACTGTAAACCGACCAAAGTTTCTCCCAGGCCTTAAACCAGGGCCGACCAAACGCTGCACAGTGTGCAGACGTGCGGAAGTGCTGCACATGTGCGCACGTGTGCGACAGCGACATCTTTTATTAGACATGTGTCCTAAATGAACGGCGGCGGCTCCACTTCCCTGTGGTACAGGCAAGAGCGCAACATATCCAGTCTCGTTTACCCCTGGTGACCGTAACCTTAACAGAGAAGTACTGAGAAATGGTAAGTACTGTGAAAAAGCAAAGGACGGGAGATCTATTTTCTCAGTCGTTTAAAAATGACTGGGAACTGCAATTCTTTTTTGTAGCCGTTGGTGAAAACTCACAGTGTTTGCTGTGCCGCCGAATAATAGGCGTCCAGCATAAGTTTTCAATTGAAAGACAACACATATCACAAAGACGAGTGTAGTGTACTCAACAGTGAAGAAGGGCAAGCAATATTAAATATCCTTCAGAAAATGGATGAGACACATCAGCTCAATTTTACTGTACGTCAGAGTAACTGACACTTCTTGAACTCTTAGTTTCTTGTGTTACATTTATGTCTGTTTTACTGTACGCTGTACAATGTACTATTTTCAATTTTCCAGAATGACAACCACTCTAAATCTTCACTGCGAGCAAGATTTAAAATCGCATTAAGAATTGCACAATCTGGGAAACCCTTTTCCGAAGGGGAGTTTGTGAAAGGGTGTCTGATTGATGCTGCAGAACTTGTGTGTCCGACGAACGTTATCAGGTTACAAGAAATCAGTGTATCCAAACAAACAGTGACAAGACGTATCAGTGCTATGGCCTGCGATCTGCACAGGCAGCTAATAAATAAGGCTAAATACTTTGTTGCTTTCTCTGTTGCGCTCGATGAAGCAACAGAACTTATAGTTACAGCCCAGGTTGTGATATACATACGAAGTGTTGATAACGCAATTTGTGTAACAGAGGAGCGACATCTGTGCGTAGAAAACTGCACTACATGAACGCTGACGGCTGCGGCGTGCACGCTGTGACCCGGAAGTTGCACATGTGCAAGAGCACCGCACGCGTGCACAATTTCTGGCCTGACCTGCTTTAAACTGACGTCACTGTGCTAACCTGAAAACTGACCACCATTGCTCCATTCTCAAATGTTCATCACTGCCCCAATTTTATTCTGGCTAGTTGCTGTCACCATACATCACCTGACCATCAATGCCCCAACTGCATTTAATGTAATGGTAGTCACCTCCCTCTTGTGTATGTTGTGGGAGGCCGTATAACCGTGGTTGAACCGGAGCTCTGGGGTAAAGCCTTTTTATCAGGTCCTGGTTCAGACCTGAGTTGTTGAGAAGACCGATGGTCTTTCTAGTCACAGCTGTTGTAGGGTCCTTCTCCACTTGTTTGTAGGCCTGGTCCTGCAGCAGCGAATTAATCTTGTCCCAGTAGTCAGCCGCTCTTAGCAGCACCGTCACGTTCCCTTTGCCTGCTGTTAGAATGACAGTATCCTCATCTTCTCTGAGGCTGCGTATCGCCCTGCGCACAGCAGCCGAGATGTTGGATTTCGGCATTCTCGCTTTGTCTAGGATTCTGCAGATCTCCTTTCTCAGCTCTTCAGTGGCTTCAGATCGCAGCCCACGTATGGCCTGTTCCACGCTGCTGCTGATATCTAGATTTGGTAATGTGCTCGGAACCGGTGCAAGTGGAGAAGGAATTACATGTTTGCACCTGTTACTGTCCTTCAAAGTAGTCACCAGCGCTGTGTAGAAACCGTTGACAGCGATATGGAAGGCGTAGTATACCGTTAGTAGAGCCTGTTGGGTTGGTGGTGCGAAAGGAGCGGTCAACTGCCTGTCGAATCTTTGGAATAGTTCTGAAGCGAATGCCACGAAGTAGTTCCTTCATCTTCGGAATCAAAGCAAAGTCACAAGGACTTAAGTCCGGGAAGTATGGTGGAAGGTACAGTACTTCCCATTCCCATCGACTGAACAGAGCAGCCACAGCTTGCGCTGTAGCCGGCCGCGGTGGCCGTGCGGTTCTGGCGCTGCAGTCCGGAACCGCGGGACTGCTACGGTCGCAGGTTCGAATCCTGCCTCGGGCATGGGTGTGTGTGATGTCCTTAGGTTAGTTAGGTTTAAGTAGTTCTAAGTTCTAGGGGACTTATGACCTAAGATGTTGAGTCCCATAGTGCTCAGAGCCATTTGAACCATTTTTGAACCTTGCGCTGTATGCGCCTGCGCATTGTCGTGCAAAATAATGGGTGGGTTGCGCAGGAAGTGCCGCCGCTTCTTTCAAAGCTGGTCGCAGGTGATGCTCCAGAAACGAACACTAATGCTGAGCATTGACGGTCTGCCGTGGAGGAACGTAAGTCGTTGGGGTAACACCATCATAGTCGTACACGAGAATCACCATAACTTCCATCATACTAGGGTTCTGACGCACTTTCGACTGTCGCGGCGACCCAAAATGACGCCATTCGTTGGTATGGCGTTTCACTTTCGGCTTCGTGGCATTCGCTTCAGAACTGTTCCAGAGATTCGACAGGCAGTAGACCGCTCCATTCGCACCATCAACATAACAGGCTCTGCTAACGGTATACTACGCCTTCCACATCCCTGGCAGCGGGTTCTACACAAAGCTTGTGACTACTTTGAAGGGGAAGTACATTAACAGGTGCCAACATGTAACTTATTTGTATCGGTTGTGAATAAATAGTTGCCACTATTTAAGTTCCAACCCCCGTATATGTGATATGCATCCTAATATGTCAGTTGATTGTAAAATATTTATTTGCTGGTGGCAACAGCTAGATAGTGTTGGTAGTGAAGGATGTTTAGTGCAACATAGGCAATGCATCAAATAGTGCAGTTCAGGACGTAAGTTGATGGCTTTTAGAAAATAAATGGATGACAAATCACAGTAAGATTGAGATTTTACAGTTTCTAACACACTACAACTAAAGTTAACTCCGTCTGAACAGGTCTATGGAGACCCGACGGTACCGACCGACCGCCGTGTTATCCTCAGCCTACAAGCGCCACTGGATGCGGATACTGAGGGGCGTGTGGCGAGCACACCACGCTACCGGCCGTTGTCAGTTTTCGTGACCGGTCCGCTACATCTTATCAAGAAGCTCCTCAGTTTGCCCAACAAAGGCTGAATGCACCCTCTTGCCAACAGCACTCGGCAGGTCTGACGGTCCCTCATCCGAGTGCTAGCCCAGCCCGACAGCGCTTAGCGTCGGTGACATGACGGGAACCGGTGTTACCACTGCGGCAAGGCCATTGGCCGTTCCTAACACGCAATTGGGCTAAAACAGACATTTTAATTACTCAGAGTTGGCATATGATTTATGAAGCTGAACAATCCAATTTCCAGTGTGTTCCAATAGATGGCAAGCTGTTAGTGGAAAGCCCATATTCAGGATCTTGTTCAAACACTTAATGCTGCTATATTTACCATTAGTACACTGTCTGCAATAAGTGACGGTCTAACATGGAAATAAGTCTATTGGTTATTTTCATTCGCTTATGACACACGGCGTTAGTAGCTGGGGTAACTCTTCCTATTCAAGGAAGAAATTTTTTGCTCAGAAAAGGGCAGTTCGGGTAATATGTGGTGTAAGTTTGCGAACTTCATGTCTACCCCTGTCCGGGGGTCTATTAATTCTGGCACTGGCCTCTCAAACTTTATTTTATTTAATTTCGTTTCTTTTTAACACTATAAACTTATTCCCAAGAATGAGCAGATTTCACTGAGTTAATACAAGCCAGAATTCTGTCTGCATTTGGATCGCACCTCCACGACTCTTTTGCAGGAAAGCACGCAGGATTCTGCTGATTCCATTTTCAATAGGCTATTACAAGGATTTTTTAAAAAAATAGCAGTAACCCTCGCACATTCAAATCCAAACTGAAAAATTTCCTCATGAATAACTCTTCTGTTCTATCGGGAAGCTTATGTTAATTTCGTGCACTGACTAGTCTCGTGACTATGGAGATTTGCTCCTCAGTTAGGTCGGAACTAGACGTGTAAAATGAAAAAATATTAAACCACAATAACTAGGCGACCCTCGTCCAATTTTTTAAATTAAAGTTTAGGATGAGTAGTAAACTTGCACTGTATCACAGTACAAATGCTTCTTACCCCGAATAGCGATTTACCTCGTTATACATGTCTACTCCACAACATAACATTCATGTCTTATTTTACTATGAAAATAGTTCGTTAATTTCTATACGAAGACGGACTACAGACATTATTAGCGATAGATGAACATGGACAGCATAATATCGCCTCTGGGTGGAATTTTACCATTTTATGTGTTACAGTAAACGTGTTACGATATTTTTAACAACCTGTAACACTACAATCGATATTGTAAATAATTTGTACTGATTAATTCTGAGTAATGTAAAATGTATATTCACTATTATGAAATGTCTTTGATCTACTCTAAAGCAGTAGAGTTGTGTGAAATGTTTACTCTTTGCGAGTTAAGTTCCTTGTATTAGTTGACTTCTTAATGTGTTTAAATGATGAGATTTTTTGAAGTATGTTTGTTTGTAACTATGTAATAGTTGGTTCATACCTAGAGACTTTGCATTAGATAAAGTAAAAACAAGAGTAATTCCCGTCTGCAATGGAAGTGGTTCGGCGCGAGCAAAAAGGTGGTATTGACGCTCAGCCTGGGCGGCAAACGAGAGAGCAAAGTAGTCAGGCGGCAGCCTGCAACCGACGAACGAACAGCGCAGGTGCCGAGAGAGGCGCACAGTACTGCAATTGAGATGGAATGGTCTCGGATGTAATTTGTGGCTGAAAATAGTGCTCTCGCTTTGGGAAAGGCTCTAAAAATGATATCAACGACGCCAAGAAGAAGAAAATAGAGCTTATTGATGCCAACGTATAGACCACGTAACCGCGACAAGCTCGCCACCACGTTTGCGCAACCACTTCACCACACATACGAGAGGTTAGAACTGTATAACTGTATGAACCAGTACTTTTGTGTTTGGTTTGGCGAAATTACAATTCTAATATTGAAAAACTGTGTTTGAACAGTTACGTCCTGTGCACTTATCCAAGTAGCAGCCTCTCCTTGTAAGTGATGATATCCGAGTATACTCGTTATAAATAACTGGTTAATTTTCTAATTTACTTACCTCTGCTAATTATTTAGTGAGAAAATATTAATATGTTGTTGATTAAATTAACTCTTGCATAGACAAAGAAAGGCACTTAATTATTAACTTATTTGAAAGTTTTAACAGCTACACATTGCTTTCAAATTGTGTGTGACAAAAATTTTTGTGCTAATACACTTAATATGCTTGGTAAAAGTTACTTGTTTCACATGCAGATAAAGAGAGAGTCTTTATGTGTGATCATTTTGAATCTTAACCATAAATAGAACTTTAATATAAAATCAGGGAAGAGTATTACCTGGGGAGAAGTGTTTTAAAGTTCATTTACATTAAGAAGTGTCAGTAAAATTCACTTGCTTCACAAGTGATGTAAAAAGAAAGTTGATTTAGGTGTTGATGAAAGCTAAACTTTCACTTGAAGTCATGTTTATAGTAGTAGATAGTGTTGTCAATGCTAGTAGTGTTGAAACATTGCAAGATTAAAGATCTCAAATGGGGGAGTAATCTGACTTTTACCATAATACCACCTAATTCTGAAAGTGTGTATAATTTTGCTTTTATAATGAGGGGATAGTTTGTGGGACCACATTTCATTGTTTTATATCAGAAAAATTAACCAGAATAACTGTTTTCTAGCCAAAGGAACTTAAAGTGATTCTAGAAAAAGTGAATCTAGAACGTTGTATGTAGTGACTTTATTGTTGTATACTGTAAATGAGTGTTATTTGAAATTGACTATTATCATGTGCTGTATTGTCTGATGTGGGTTGTGAAAATCCAGTTTGGAAAATTAGTTAAAGGCAGAAGTGATGATTAAGATGAATAAGGGAAAGGTCTCATTTGCAAACCTGTAACTGCTCACCTATAAAATTGATAACTGCTGCTACCTACTGTGGTTGGTCCAGTTGTATGTATTCATAGCACTTCGCTAATCAGTAATTAATGAAAATTCCTCTTGCAATAGTAGGAATAGAATCTTTATAAATAATGTTTTCACGTTATTATGCCTAATTAGGCTGGCGACCTTACTGTTATTTCATTCACCAGTAATCTGTTACTGAAATTTCTTGCTAAATTTAGTCTTTCTGCAATCTGACAATTACTATAATTACGAAGTTAAAGTTCGAAGCCCTATTTCTGTTAAGAAAAGCACGGTAAAAACCAAAACTTCTCTCAGAGGGTAACATTTACGGTGCGTAGTAAGCCATATTTGGATATTAATAGCACAATGGACGCCAGTAGTGTTATAAACCCATCCAGAAAACGACAAGCTACAGGTGAATTGCACACTCGAAATCCTGATATTACTAATGATTTTCACATATCTATTGAATTAAGAGAAATGACCATCTGGTAGTACCCGAGGCAACAGAAACCAACAGTTATTTTGCATCTTTTATTGTTCGGAGAGTGGTCTGAAATGCTGTGGTTTTACTGAATGACTCCATGTGTATGTAATGCAAGGAAATAGAACACCATGTTAACTAATTTCCATATATAGGTGCAGAAAATAAGCTCCTTTTTTATCAGATACACATTCTAAACTTGGTCAGCGAACATGTAATCATTTGGAAGCTGGTAATCGACGGACGATGAAAGAAGGGTGTCGGCGGCGCCTTAGCGCGAGGGCTCGGCCACTTACAGGGGGTGGAAGGCTCGCGTGAGTCCGGTCTCGCTGGCCTGTCATTGGAATGATTAGGGAGATTTCCGCCCGGGTAACTGGGTGACAAGCGGCGTATAGCGGCACGCGGCACGCAACCACACTCTTAACAGCTCCCCTCCTTCGTGCTCATTTCATTTTCTTCTCATCCGCTTCATTGTTTAGCAAGTCGCACGAGTCGCATAAATAAGAAACTCTAATTATTTCGTCTCCCTCCTACATGGGAAAACGTTCCTACTTCTTAGCAGTACGCCAAGATATATTAAACAGCTAGAGTTATCGTGGCTAATCGCTGCATGATAGCAGTGAGGAATGAGGCTTCTAAATTTGATGCTCTCGCCGTTTCTTCTTACTTTTGGCCCCTAGTATAATTTGTCTCATGGTGGAGCCAGGTCCATTGTTTAGTTGAGTGTTTCATGTTGTAACACGAAACGTTATCCTGGAAGAATTATCTATGTAAAATAAATAACCTGAAATGGATTTAATGCCTGACTATGCGGAGATAGTACATTTAGATCTGCTATAACACTTAACAGAAGAACTGAAACCGGAAGTAATATATTCGTATCGAATTATCCTTAAATTATCTTATATTTAAATCTTATTTTATTTGTCCTGGATCTTACAGAATTTTATGGCTGTTATTGAGCTATAGACTGTTAATGGAGAAGGCAACCAGCCCAAATACATGTAAAAATTCTTTATTTCACTGCTGTTACCGGTTTCGTCCATCACGACCACCTTCACGTGGCTGCACTTTTTGTAGTACAGTATCATATTCGTCAGCAGTATGTCCACTTCCACACAACATAAGACTGTTTTCGTAGTAGGTTAGTACTTCCTATAGCTTGAAAACTTGCTAAGGTTACATGCATTAGTCATCCTCACACAAACCTGTGTCGTTCGTTATTTCTAATTACCTCTCTGCTATTTAGCTACACACGGAGTTGAACTCGTAAACTTCACATTCCATGTAGTGAGCTGTGTAGGAAGTTTGATGTTATCGAATTTTTTCAAGCAGATGTTACGTAGCACTTAAAAAATATTTCAGAAACTATCAACAGACAGTGTCGGTTACTCAAAGAGACGTCTACAGTCGTGGTCACCTCCCTTACACAAGACGAAATACACTAGAGTTTCTGAATATTGCAGTGCTGTGAACGAAATACGAATGTGGTATGCACTCACTGGTGGACCAAATCTCTGAGAGAGAAAGAGAGAGAGAGAGAGAGAGAGAGAGAGAGAGAGAGAGAGAGAGAGAGAAGAAAGACTATTGGCTTTACGGAACGCTGCCGCAATCCTTGGCATCTTCGTCGTCGACATATAAATACTACACACGAAAGTAGTATACCGGATGTGAAGATGAAACCTAGACATATCCCCTACTTAGCGAACATAATATTTATCAATAAAGTCCTGGCAAGATACTAGATTGCAGCCATTTGGCAACGAGAAAGGGCAACAGCAAGAATGATCAAAGCCGTCGTTTTTTCCTAGCATCAGGAATTCGGAACTTGTCAGTCCTAGTGAGGACGTAATAATTGCCTTATAGTTCACACAGCTTAACCCCTTGAGTATGTAACGACGGCTGTAAAGCGCATGTGACTACGATTACGTTAGCATGACAAATTTTTCTGTGTTCAGCAGTCCTCAGGCAAGACTGTTTAGGATATCTATGAACAGAAACTATCTAGAGACTGAACGCATATGCATAAAATAGCTAATTCCGTATGCAATACAAAGCAGAAAGCCTCGATGCACGTAATGGTGTACGAAACAAAGTATTCTGGGACAGTCTGCAATTCAGCAGCACTGAACGCATCTAAGGACAGCCGCCCTCATCGCAGCCAATCGTGAACGTCAGTGCTGCCACTGACGACAAACGATAAAGTAAGTATCAGTGATACTTTAAGTTTATTCATACTTACAGTACTCCTGGCATGTCACTGACGTAATGTTGTCACGTACTTCGTTCGTAAATTTAATTTTGTATAGACGTATAAGTCTGTGACATTTCGACATGTTGTACCAGGTTTGTTAAAATACTCTACGTATTTAAGATCTCATAACTGCATTATAATTGTTCACTATGTTTGTTACTTATGTCTACACTCCGCGAACCACTTTACGTCGTACAGCACCATAACACTCCCATGCCTTTTGCCGTTGTATTTTCTAACTGTGCTCTATAAAACGACTGTCGATCAACTTACCTATGAGCTCGTATTCCCTGATTTTACCATCTCCATAAATTGGCATGGCGTCTTGGGAGGAGGTAACATGTTACCAGGCCATTTTCGGAAAGTACGATCTTAGAATTTTAACAATAAATCTCTCCTAGGCACACAACGCGCTGAATTTCTTAAGATTTGGTGTGTTTATTCCACCTAGTTATTCACAAGTACCTGGGGGATTTCAGAAGACGGCTGCGCGAAAAATTAAAGGCATACAGGAAAATGCCACATATGGGTGGATAGATCATCTCTCCCAATTTCGCCGGCCGGAGTGGCCGTGCGGTTCTAGGCGCTACAGTGAGGAACCGCGCGACCGCTACGGTTGCAGGTTCGAATCCTGCCTCGGGCATGGATGTGTGTGATGTCCTTAGGTTAGTTAGGTAATTTAGTTCTAAGTTCTAGGCGACTGATGACCTCAGAAGATAAGTCGCATGGTGCTCAGAGCCATTTGAACCATCTCCCAATTTCATTCATAATACCTGCAGTGACGGAGTTCCAGAATGTCACTGCACGCAGACCAATCATCCACTCCGTATTAATTCTCATCTGTAAAAAGGCAAGCCAATCAACAGTTTTCCAGAGTGGATAGATTAGCGCCTTCCCACAGAAGAGCCTTCAAACACTTGTACGCCCATATTGCCGAGTGCCGCATCACAACCGGCGACTGTGATGAGGACCTGTAATCTACGTTACAAACTAATGGAAAGACTCTATCCACTGACATATATATGTATACTTTTTGTATGTCTCGTAGTTTTGCCACAGTCATCTTCTCACATCCCAGTGTCACTTATGAATAACCTGCATTAATCTTACGTAGTACATTGAGGCGAAAGAAGTCATGGGATAGCGACATGCACAACATACAGATGGCGGCAGTATCCCGCACACAAGGTATAAAAGGGCAGTGCATTGGCGTAGCTGTCTCTGCTTCGCCCTCCGTATACGCCTCCCGTCCCCCACGCGGATCCTCTATGATCTCATTCCTTTCCCCCATCTGCTCCTATTCCTCGAACATATCCGCATCGTCTACACCTCCCGCCGTCTTGAACCCCCTCACCCCCTGGTTGCTCCTCTCCTCTCCAATCCCCACCCCCTGCCACGTCGTCACCGTTGTGTCCGCCCTACCCTCCATCTCTACACCCTACATCTCCTTTCCCAAGGTGCCTTCCATCAACTCCCCCTCCCGGATGATGCCCTCTCTCCCTCCATTTATCCCTCCTATCAACTCTGATCCTCACTCCCCCTCCTTTCCTCTGTCCTTTCCCTGGGCTCCCTCTTCCCCCCTTCTGTCCTGTTTTCTCCCCACTAAACCTCTCCCTACCTCCCTTCTCCCCCCCCCTGAGTCCTTTTGTATTCCCCTCCTCTGCCTACCCCACTCCCTGTCTCGTCTGCCCAGCGCCCCCCACCCCTCTTATGGGTCCTCATCCTCCATCAGCTCCTTTCCCGGCTCCCCCCCTTTTTTATTTTCCCATCATTTGTCCCGTCCCCCCCCCCCCCACCTGCTCTCGGCTGTGGTATGTCACATTTGCCAACTTTTTAGTGCAGTGTTCCTGTGATTGTCGCTGGGTGTGAATTTTATGTCTTTTGCGAACAGAAACCAGACTATCGCTGTGTTTTTTTAAATTGTGTGTCTATTGTTTTACCTGTCTGCTTTGTATGTACTTTCTTAGCGTCATCATCCCCCTGTTCTTTGTTTTACGTTCCACGATTTCTTTTCGCCGTGTTACTCTTTAAGTCTCCGATTTTATTGCCTGTTTTTATTATTTATTCTCTTCATCTTTCTAACAAAGTCTGTAGGCTGAAGAGCGGCATACTAAGCTGCTGCCAGCCCGCCCCCTTCGGGGGGAATTGAAATTCAATAAAGGAAAAAAAAAAACGTCGCTGTCATTTATATTCAGGTGATTCATGTGAAATGGTTCCCGTCATTACTGTGGTCGCAAGGCGGAAAATAACAGACTTTGAACGCATGCAAAAATTGGAGCTCTATGCATGGGTTCAAAAATGGTTCAAATGGTTCTGAGCACTACGGGACTTAACATCTTAGGTCATCAGTCCCCTAGAACTTAGAACTACTTAAACCTAATTAACATGAGGACATGACACACATCCATGCCCGAGGCAGGATTCGAACCTGCGACCATAGCAGTCGCTCGGCTCCGGACTGAGCGCCTAGAACCGCGAGACCACCGCGGCCGGCTATGGATGGGACATTCTGTTTCGGAAATCGTTAGGGAATTCAATATTCCGAGATCCATAGCGTCAAGAGTGCGCCGAGAATATGCAATTTCAGGCATTCCCTCACGCCACAGACATCGCAGTGGCCGACGGCCTTCACAAACGACCGAGAGCAGTGGAGTTCATGTAGAGTTGTCAGTGCTAACAGACAAACAACACTGCAGAAAACAATGTGGGACGTACGACGAACACATCCGTTACGACAGTGCGGCGAAATTTGGAGTTAATGGGCTACAGGAATAGACGACCGACACGATCGCCTTTGCTAACAGCACGACATCGCCTGCAACGGCTCTCATGGACTCGTGACCATATCGATTTCCCCAAGACGAAAAACGCGTGGACTGATCAGATGAGTCCCGACTTCAATTGGTAAGAGTTGACGTTAGGGTTCGAGTGTGGGTCAGACCCCACGACGCCATGGATCCAAGTTGTCGGCAGGGCATTGAACAACCTGGTGGTGGCTCCGTAAAGGTGTGAGCTGTGATTACATGGAATGGACTGGGTCCTCACGTCCAATTCAACCGATCATTGACTGCAAATGGTTATGTTCTACCTGGAGACCATTTGCAGCCATTCAAGGACTTCATCCTCACAAACAACGATGGAATTTTTTCTATGACAATGCCCATATCACCCGGCCGCAGCTATTCAAGTTTAGTTTGAAGAAGATTCAGGAAAATTAGAGCGAATGATTTGGCCATGCATAACGCCCGACATGTATCCCATTGAACATTTATGAGACATAATTGAGAGGTCAGTTCGTACACAAAATCCTGCACAAGCAACACTTCTGCAATTACTGGCGGCTATAGAGGAAGCTTATTTCAATATTTATTTAGGGGACTTCCATCGCCTTGTTGAGCCCGTGCCACATACAGCTCCTGCATTACGCCTAGCAAAAGGAGGTCGAATCCTGCCTCGGGCATGGGTGTGTGTGATGTCCTTAGGTTAGTTAGATTTAAGTAGTTCTAAGTCTAGAGGACTGATGACCTCAGATGTTAAGTCCCATAGTACTCAGAGCCATTTGAACCACTTTTTTTTTCTTTTTTTTTTAAAAAAAGGAGGTCCGACACAATATTATGAGGTATCCAATCACTTTTGTCGCCTCACTGTAAGGGCCGTACATTTGCAAGCAGTATCTGAGAGTTGGTTAAACGAGGGTTCATAACATAGCTCCCTGGTAGGTAGAACAAATTTTTTTCACATCCTTCTAGTGAATTTGTAAGAAACAGTAACTCTATTGAGTTGCGTATTTCTGTAACTTATAGCGGAGAATGTCGCGATTATTCTGACACATGTAAGTAAATTTTAACACTTATGGCTACTGAATTATGATCTCGATTTTCTAAAAGGAGGTCTGTGGTCTGAGTAGATGCACTGAATCTGATACAAACCAAGTAATGTATGGAAAGAGTAGCAGGATATCAGTGCCGCAAGCCAACGTCCACCAGTAAGGAGACTTGAGCAAACGCCCAACTCAAACAGGTTTCTGAGATTGAGCCTGCGTTATAAAAAGCTCACAACTCATTCAGCAATGATACTTGCCATAAATCAATTCAGGGCAGATAATAGTGTCCGTTTAATAGAGTCTGGACGTAAAACAGCGCAGGCTCATCTGATATGGCATTTCGTGTCTTCGTAAGTCTCATGTGTTTCCTTGTAGACCTGCTCGTTCAATAATTGTTAATTGTCACCACAGATTCAAGTCCAGAGGGGTTAGGCCTGTTAACAGTGCAGGTAACTTTGTGTATCCAGTACGACCGATCCAACAATCTCCAAATGTTTTGTTAAAAATGTCTGTCATCAACACAGACTGGGAGGGACATTCATCATGTTTGTACCACATACACAATGTGATAAAAATATATGTACACGCCCAAAAACATACGTTTTTCATATTAGGAGCATTTTGCTGCTACCTACTGCCAGGACCTCCATACCAGCGACCTTAGCACTCATTAGACATCGTGAGAGAGGAGAATGGGGCGCTTCGCGGATCTCACGGACTTCGAACGTGGTGAGGCGACCGAGTGTCACTTGCGGCATACGTCTGTAGGCGAGATTTCCACAACCCTAAACATCCCTAGCTCCACTGTTTCCGATGTGATAGTGAAACGGAAACGTGAAGGGACACGTATAGCACAAAAGTGTACAGGCCGACCTCGTCTGTTGGCTGACAGAGCCAGCCGACAGTTGAAGAGGGTCGTAATGTGTAATAGGCAGACATTTATCCAGACCAACACAGGAATTCCAAGCTGCATCAGGATCCACTGCAAGTACTATGACAGTTAGATGGTAGGTGAGAAAACTAGAATTTCATGGTCGATCGGCTGCTCTTAAGGCACACATCACGCTTGTAAATGCGAAACGACACCTCGCTTGGTGTAAGAAACGTAAACATTGGACCATTAAACAGTGGAAAAATGTTGTTTGGAGAGACGAATCACGGTACTCAATGTGGTGATCCGATGGCAGGGTGTGAGTAGGTCGAATGAAAGTTATCTGCCAGCGTGCGTGCTGCCAACAATAAAATACGAAGGCGGTGGTGTTATGGTGTGGTCGCGTTTTTCATGAAGGGCGCTTGCACCCCATGTTGTTTTGCGTGATATGTTAGGTGTTGCGAAACAACTCAAATCACTTGAGAAAGGCAAGTCTTCCGGTCCAGATGGTATACCAATCAGATTCCTCTCAGAGTATGCAGACACAATAGCGCCTTTCTCAGGAATCATATACAACCGCTCACTTGACGAAAGGTCTGTTCCTAAAGACTGGAAAGTACCACAGATCACACCCATAATCAAGAAAGGAAATACGAGTAACCCATTGAATTACAGACCCATATCATTGACCTCAATTTGCAGTAGATTCAAATGGCTCTGAACACTATGGGACTTAACATCTGAGGTCATCAGTCCACTAAAACTTAGAACTACTTAAACCGGACTAACCTAAGGACATCACACACATCCATACCCGAGGCAGAATTCGAACCTACGACCGTAGCGGTCGCACGGTTCCAGACTGAAGCGCCTAGAACCACTCCGCCACTTAGGCCGGCTTTGCAGTAGGATTTTGGAGCATATACTGTACTCGAACATTATGAATCACCTTGAAGAGAATGACTTATTGATACATCACCAACACGGATTCTGAAAATATCGTTCTTGTGCAACACTGCTAGCTCTTTATTCCCATGAAGTAATGAGTGCTGTCGACAAGGAATCTCAGATCGATTCCATATTCCTAGATTTCCAAAAGGCTTTTGATACCATTCCTCACAAGCGACTGTTAATCAAATTGCGTGCATATGGAGTATCGTCTCAGTTGTGTGACTGGATTCGTGATTTCCTCTAAGAGAGGTCACAGTACGTAGTGATAGTCGGTCAATCATCGAGTAGAACAAAAGTGATATCTGGCGTTCCGCAAGGTAGTGTCAGAGGCCCTCTGCTGTTCCTGATTTATATAAATAGTGTAGGTTATAATCCGAGCAGCCCCCTTAGATTGTTTGCAGATGACACTGTAATTTACCGTCTAGTAAAATCATCAGACGATCAATTCCAATTACAAAATTATCTAGAGAGAATTTCTGTATGGTGCGAAAAGTGTCAATTAGCACTAAACAAAGAAAAGTGCGACGTCACCCACATGGGTACTAAAAGAAATACGATAAATTTTGGGTATACGATAAATCACACAAATATATGGGCTCTCAATTCGATTAAATACCTAGGAATTACAATTACGAGCAACTTAAATTGGAAAGACCACATAGATAATATTGTGGGGAAGGCGAAAGGAAGACTGCGCTTTGTTGGCATAACACTTCGAAGATGCGACAAACCCACTAAAGAGACAGCCTACTTTACAGTTGTCCGTCCTCTGCTGGAATATTGCTGCGCGATATGGGATCGTTACCAGGTCAGATTGACGGAGGAAATCGAGTGGGTGCAAAGAAGGGAAGGTCGTTTCGTGTTATCGCTATGTAGTGGTAAGAGTGTCACTGATATGATACGCGAGTTGGGGTGGCAGTCTCTGAAACAACGGCGGTTTTCTTTGCGGCGAGATATATTTACGAAATTTCAATCATCAACTTTCTCTTCCGAATGCTTAAATATTTTGTTGACACCTACCTACGTAAAGAGAAATATCATCATAATAAAATAACAGAAATCAGAGCTCGAACGGTTTAGGTGTTCCTTTATCCCGCGCGCCATTCGAGAGTGGAACGGTAGAGAAGTAGTATGAAATTGGTTCGATTAACCCTCTGGCAGGCACTTAAGTGTGAATTGCAGAGTAACCATGTAGATGTAAATGTAGATGTAGATCACAGCACAGGCCAACATCGATGTTTTAAGCACCTTTTTGCTTCCCACTGTTGAAGAGCAATTTGGGGATGGCGATTGCATCTTTCAATACGATCGAGCGCCTGTTCATAATGCACGGCGTTTGGCGGAGTGATTACAGGACAAGAACGTCCCTATAATGGACTGGCCTGCACAGCGTCCTGACCTGAATCCTATAGAATACCTTTGGGATGTTTTGGAACGCCGACTTCGTGTCAGGTCTCACCGACCGACATCGATACCTCTCCTCAGTGCAGCGCTCCGTGAAGAATGGGCTGAAATTCCCGATGAAACCTTCCAGCACCTGATTGAAAGTATGCCTGCGAGAGTGGAAGCTGTCATCAAGGCTAAGGGTGGGCCAACACCATACTGAATTCCAGCATTGAGCCACGCTCTAGCCCGAACTGTACATTTCTGCATTGCTTGGGAATTTGTAATATTAATGTGGCACATCTGGCTCTCTTGAAATGTAGGGGATATTACAAATTTCAAATGGTTCAAATGGTTCTGAGCACTATGGGACTTAACATCTGTGGTCATCAGTCCCCTAGAACTTAGAACTACTTAAACCTAACGACATCACACACATGCATGCCCGACGCAGGATTCGAACCTGCGACCGTAGCAGTCGCGCGGTTCCGGACTGAGCGCCTGAACCGCTAGACCACCGCGGCCGGCCATTACAAATTTGATTGGTCTTGTACAGAGATCAGTATTACGATTATAGGGTGACTTACAATCTATTCTTTGCGAAATGTAACAGTACTGTGTTAACGGTGTGTAGCAAGTGTACGTCACTGTGATGCGGGCGTGCAGTATTCTAGTGCCGCGTCAAATTAATAAAGGAAACTGACCCGAAAGCCGCTGATGGGGAAGTGTCACTAAGCACCTTTTCTCCTCATGTCGTCCAAAAACTGAAGTTGGAAGTTTCGATCACGACAAGGATTCGAAGCGGCTACCTCCGAATAGAGCGCCACTGCACTGGCTTGGGTTAGAGATTCGCCATGGAGGTGAGTTGGTAAGTGTGAAATGAAACATAAATAGTCTTACTCGCATTTTGGAAAGACGTAAATGATTATGTTTCAGGGGAAATTACTAATGAAATTACTGAAAACAACCGTTAGAAAACAGAATAACTCACGTTTGCTCCGAGACACTTATATAGTGTCTTTCAGAACGTAACAAATATTCATTGTACGCCATGTAGAAGAGGCAACTTTTGTCATGCCTAGACGTTCAATACGGCGGTTCCATCGCGTCCGCATTGTTACTTTGTGCCAGGAAGGGCTCTCATCAAGTGATGTGTCCAGGTGTCTCGGAGTGAACCAAAGCGAAGTTGTTCGGGCATGGAGGATACACAGAGAGACAGGAACTGTCGATGACATGCCTCGCTCAGCCAGCCCAAGGGCAGTGGATGACCGCTACCTACGGCTTATGGCTCGGAGGAACACTGACAGCAACGACACCATGTTGAATAATGCTTTTCGTGCAGCCATAGGACGTCGTGTTACGACTCAAACTGTGCGCAACTTCGCTCCCGACATCCACGGCAAGGTCCATCTTTGCAACCACGACACCATGCAGCGCGGTACAGATGGGCCCAACAACATGCCGAATGGACCGCTCAGGATTGGCATCACATTCTCTTCACCGATGAGTGTCGCATATGCCTTCAACCAGTCATTGGAAACGTGTTTAGAGGCAATCCGGTCAGGCTGAACGCCTTAGACACACCGATCAGCGAGTGCAGCAAGGTGGAGGTTACCTGATGTTTTGGAGTGGCATTATGTTGGGCCGACGTACGCCGCTGGTGGTCACGGAAGGCGCCGTAATGGCTGTACGATACGTGAATGCCATCCTCCGACCGATAGCGCAACCATGTCGGCAGCATGTTGGCGAGGCACTCGTCTTCATGGTCGACAATTCGGGCCTCCATCGAGCACACCTTTCGAATGACTTCCTTCAGGATAACGACATCGCTCCACTAGAGTGGCCAGCATGTTCTCCAGACATGAACCCTATCGAACATGCCTGGGCTAGCCTGAAAAGGCTGTTTATGTACGACGTGACCCACCAACCACTCTGAGAGACTTACGCCGTATCGCCGTTGAGGAGTGGGACAATCTGAACCAACAGTGCCTTCATGAACTTGTGGATAGTTTACCACGACGAATGCAGGCATGTATCAGTGCAAGAGGACGTGCTACTGGGTATTTGAGATACCGGTGTGTACAGCAGTGTATGGTGGCACAACATGCAATGTGTGGTTTTCATGAGCAATAAAAATGGCGGAAATGATGTTGATGTTGATCTCTATTCCAATTTCCTGTACAGGTTCCGGAACTCTCGGAACCGAGGTAATCCAAAACTTTTTTTGGTGTTTGTAGATTACCTGGAGACATAAATAAAAACAAAAAATAAATAGAATCGAGGGAAGCATAGGAAATCAGTATCTCATTTGCGAAACCAAATCAGCCACTTCTTCATTTTTGGGGTAACTAGATCCACCGTACATAGGACGAACTCCGAGACAAACAAGTAAATATCTGTGGCCCAACGTAATGGATCCTTCTCCAAGGACTACACGTACATGTAACGTGTGTCACTGATGTGACAATTTCACTGCGAAAGAACTGTTTGCGTATTATTGTTTCGAAAGACAGTCCAGAGTACGCGCAGGATCTTGCCCCTCTTCTTGCAGCGGTGTACCGTAGGTCTCTAGATGAGCGTAGCGTTCCAAAGGATTGGAAAAGGGCACAGGTCATCCCCGTTTTCAAGAAGGGACGTCGAACAGATGTGCAGAACTATAGACCTATATCTCTAACGTGGATCAGTTGTAGAATTTTGGAACACGTATTATGTTCCAGTATAATGACTTTTCTGGAGACTAGAAATCTACTCTGTAGGAATCAGCATGGGTTTCGAAAAAGACGGTCGTGTGAAACCCAGCTCGCGCTATTCGTCCACGAGACTCAGAGAGCCATAGTCACGGGTTCACAGGTAGACGCCGTGTTTCTTGACTTGCGCAAGGCGTTCGATACAGTTCCCCACAGTCGTTTAATGAACAAAGTAAGAGCATATGGACTATCAGACCAATTGTGTGATTGGATTGAAGAGTTCCTAGATAACAGAACGCAGCATGTCCTTCTCAATGGAGAGAAGTAAGAGTGATTCAGGTGTGCCGCAGGGAAGTGTCATAGGACCGTTGCTTTCACAATATACAGAAATGGCCTTGTGGATGAGATCGGAAGTTCACTGAGGCTTTTTGCAGATGATGCTGTGGTGTATCGAGAGGTTGTAACAATGGAAAATTGTACTGAAATGCCGGAGGATCTGCAGCGAATTGACGCATGGTGCAGGGAATAGCAATTGAATCTCAATGCAGACAAGTGTAATGTGCTGCAAATACATAGAAAGATAGTTCCCTTATCATTTAGCTACAAAATAGCAGTTCAGCAACTGGAAGCAGTTAAGTCCATAAATTATCTGGGGGTACGCATTAGGAGCGATTTAAAATGGAATGATCATACAAAGTAGATCGTCGGTAAAGCAGATGCCAGACTGAGATTCATTGGAAGAATCCTAAGGAAATGGAATCCGAAAACAAAGGAAGTAGGTTACGGTACGCTTGTTCGCCCACTGCTTGAAAACTGCGCAACAGTGTGGGATCCGTACCAGATAGGGTTGATAGAAGAGACAGAGAAGATCCAACGGAGAGCAGCGCGCTTCGTTACAGGATCATTTAGTAATCGCGAAAGCGTTACGGAGATGACAGATAAACTCCAGTGGAAGACTCTACAGGAGAGACGCTCAGTAGCCCGGTACGGGCTTTTGTTAAAGTTTCGAGAACATACCTTCACCGAAGAGTCAAGCAGTATATTGCCCCCTCCTACGTAAATCTCGCGAAGAGACCATGAGTATAAAATCAGAGAGATTAGAGCCCACACAGAAACATACCGACAATCCTTCTTTCCACGAACAATACGAGTCTGGAATAGAAGGGAGAACCGATAGAGGTACTCAGGGTACCCTCCGCCACACACCGTCAGGTGGCTTGTGGAGTATAGATGTAGATGTAGATGTAGATTTTCACAATGAAATTATTGGTATGAGTGTTACGTGCAACCTACTTATCCGTTATCTAAGCAACTTAAATGACATCAACAACACTTAAACGTCGTTAATAATTTAAATTTTCGAGATTTTTCTTAACCTGTAGCGCTTTGTTAGCAGCAAAGTTGTTCACATGTTGAACCGACCGCTTGCCACACAATTTATCCCTCTTCCCCAGCCCGATTATTTCCAGATAGTCGGCCACGTGTTGTGATCACATTTACGAGCCAGCCGTGTCATTAATGGACTTGCGGGCGCTGCTAGCGGCGTCGGGCCATTGAAACCTGCTGCCCGCTACACCGCTGCCCACAATGCCCCTGATGAATTTATGAGCCACACGCGCCTGCTTTTGTTGGCAATTTCATAGCAATTTTCAGTTCCTGCGACGTCATCAACATTTTTCTGTGTTGCATTTGCTGCCACAACGTACCTTATATGAACCGTATTTTATAGAATTTCTTTTCCCTTCCATAAAGTCAACGAAGCAAGATATGGTGAACAAGAAGTAAGTGACACAATATTTAAGAAAATGAAGGATAAACGGACGGAAACGCTTCCACAAAATATTGTTCATTTGCAATTACGCGTTTATATTCATTTAAAATACGAAGGAACAATTTCAGCGACTGGTGTATCGTTTTAGAACTACTGTTCCCCGTAATTTTTTTTTCTTTCCATAAATATTTACTTATTGATTTACACTGGTAAGATTAGTTGAATCGGGTCGTCTGTTACTAGGTGGAGCAGACGTAATAAACCCAACTGGTGTTCCGCAGGGGAGGGGGCGCTCAACGCCACGTTCGTCCATACAGATTTAGGTTTTGCATGATTTCCATGAATGCGAATATCGTAATGGTATATTGATACTGCATGGCAGATTTCCTAACCTATCCTTCCCTTATTCAAGTTTTTTTCTGCATCTCTAATGACCTAATCGGTGACGGAACGTTAAATCTTGGAGTTCCTTACTTTAGTACTATTGTATTTAACCAGGCCTCAAACATATTTTACGTTACATACAGTACAACACACGTGTCTGCGTAGAGAAAAACGCTACAAGCTTGCTGTCCAAACGTCAGTCGAAGCTATTCTTACCACATAATATTAAAATTATGAACATTCAATGTGGTTACCGTACACTGTAGGGAGCGTCTGATACGCTATGGGAATCCTGCATAGCTGTCCACTGTCAGATACTTGTGAAGACGGATTATCATCGCTTCTACAAACCTGTTACGAAATGTCAAAAGTAAATAGGTGTCGTGTGATTTTGACGAGTGATTGTATACTGAGATGAAGTGAGGATTATATGGAATTAGGGAAACTGCGAGGATAAAATATTTTGCCTTTTCCTCACTAATATAACCAAGGAGACAGTCCGCTAATACTGTAATATGTAATCATCCGATGGGTAATTCATAATCCCTATGCTTTCGCATCATGGGTCTATGAAGAGACGTTTGGAATTTAACCAAGAGTTCTGACAAGTTGTCATATCTCCTTTTCTTTCATGGGAAATTTCAGCGATATAAATTTCTTCCAGGACAAGAAACGAACAAAAAATCTCCAACAAGAGCTCGATTACAGAAGAGAGTAAATCATTGACTTATAAAACAAAACTGGCTGTTATACAAAGACTAGCTGCTGAATTTCTATTCAAATATGCATATTAACTATTATTGTGTCCGCAAGTAAACTTAACTATCTGGAAAACGATCGATAACGGATACTTCTTATTACTAACAGGTCTGCAGCGTTTTTGTATTACACATTGTAGTGAGGATTGTTATCCTCGTATATTACATCGGGGATGTACACCAGACCATGCAGTAAGAAAATGCCTCTCGCATATAGAAATGATATTGTGACAGAACTTAGATTATACAGACCCACCACGCAAAAGTTTAGTACTTTTGCCCAGGATGTAGTCCGATTAGTTATGTGTACAAGCAGAACAGAATTTTGTAAAATTGAATACACATCACAAGAAATTCGTTTTCTGAATGACTGGGACATGATGGCAATAGCCACTCATTTGCAGATCTACGAGGCTTACTTGGGCTAGGGAATGAGTAAATCAATAATTGGCATGTGAATCAAAATTCTGGAATGTCCAAGTTGAAAAGCCAAGGGGTAGTTCGTAAAAGCTACGAGAATCTGGCGCAAAGTTGTGGTGTGGTGAGACGGCACACGTCGCTCACATGCGCCTCTGTGCCAGTGGAAAGACTGCCGCCAACTGTTTACCGTGTACGTGCTATGGAGCGCTCCCACAACTCTGCGCGGCGAACCTAAATCTAATTCTAGTACCTGTTGAAGCACTTAATCGGTATTTCGCAACATAGTTAACTTCATTTGGCCAACACTAAAAGCCGTAAACAATCGGGGCCACAACAATGTGGTAATCCGCAGAGTTAGCAACGTTTCTCCTTAACTGTCTTTGCAGAATTCAATCACACGGATTAGTTTTGTAGGCTCATACTACAATCAAATCTAGACATAATTGTCTCAATGGGAATTCCGCCATCGTTCATTAATAAAATATGGCGTTTCAGTCTTCGATCGCTATACTTTATTTTCAATTACCGGTTTCGGGCTAGCTGCCCATCTTCAGATCTGTTAGACAAAGTTAAAAATGTAATTAATAAAAGAGATACTGTTAGTGATAGAAACATCTTAGTTGACAAAAAGAAATTTTGGAACGTATTAAATGCCAACATACCATATATTGTCGTTACAGAGTAACTTGTCCGTACAGAACACTCGGTTCGCTATCATAAGTAAAGTAAATTTCAATCTGTTAAAACCTTGTATCGCAGTTTTTAAGAGTAATCTTATTGGTAACAGTAAAAAATGCCCTCTACCTATAACAATTGTGTATCTGTTATTATTTGAACGTATATATTAATGGCGAATATTCTTTTTAATAAAACAATTAATGAGCAAAGGGATTTTATGGACAGGAATTATTATGAGATTTTTAAAGACCTGTTTTAGGCTTACTCTTGAAAGCAACAGCACGCCCCACTAAGAAACAGCTGCAGTTGAACGACCCTCAGCGTACTGGCGGCGAGGTGAATTGGGCCCGGCTGAAGAGGACTCGGCGTGGTGTTGTATACGTTCTGACGTAGGGAAATCCACTCCACCACCAATCAAAACAAAGAAGAGGATACGCACATTTTCGAAACAATATCTACATTTTAATTATATTTTATGTTTCTTTAAAAAGAAATTTTAAATTAGTGTAAATTTTTCGTTTCATGGTCCACTCAAAAAAGATTATTCATATGTTATTGCCTTAAAAAATTGTTTTATTAAAAAGAATATTCGCCATTAATACATACGTTGAAATAATAACAGATGCTTAATTGTTATAGGTAGAGGGCACGCTGTAACTACAATATATGGTATGTTGGCATTTAATACGTTCTAAAATTTCTTTTTGTAAACAAAGATGTTTCTATCACTAACTGTATCTCTTTTACTAATTACATTTTTAACTTTGTCTAACAGATCTGAAGATGGGCAGCTAGCCCGAAACCGGTAATTGAAAATAAAGTATGGCGATCGAAGACTGAAATGCCATATTTTATCATACTACAATAACCTTATTAAATAGTTTACTGAACGTCTGCTGCCTACAGTTATCATCTTTAACTAGTATCTTACTGACACCGTTCTGTGAGTACGCCTGACAACAGAAACCTATAAATCATTACCCAAGAAGGATTCTACCACAGAACCTTCAAGATGCACCCCCGTTTATCTTCTACCAGTACCATGCAACATTATAGAATACTCTTACACAATTAAGGACCAGTTTGGTGGCAAATCAATAACAATTAAAATTTTAGATGAATGATAGACAATCTAACTATACCACCACTTGCAGAGTAGGTTAGAAATCAGATTAATAATGTTGCTCACGCAGCATATGTTCGCTTTATCGGACAATAACAAAGTTATTGACTGTGGATGGTATTGTCAGAATGGAAATAATGAAGACACTGTAAAAAAGTCATTAATTTCGGCACTTATCTTGAATGGATTCCCACGTACATTTCGTCGAAGTTGTTATGGCTCATCTTGTTGATTCTAGGCTGATTCCACTTTGATTGCTACGAGGTCCAGATCTGTATTTTAGCAATATTTGAAGACATAACAATTGCGTTTTTCAGGAAATTCTTAATGATCAAACAATCCCAGATCAGAAAAATGGTATAGTAGAAATAATTTTTGACTTGGTGTTCACGATCTACATTTTTATTAAACTTCTTGTAAATTCACATATACTTCTTCTTCATTGTCACATCATCAAGAAAAAAGTTTTGTATGAACCTTCATATATTTTTCCACTTTAACCAAACACAAGACTTGACTGTTCGTTTACAAAGCGAAATAACAACTTAATTTCTGCAAAGTGAAACAAAGACTGCTCTGTGCGCATTCGTGCCAAAACGGTGACAAGTCAAAGATTATAACAGTCTCACAGAAATGAATACACACAAGAACCATATCACTGTAATATATCGACACATCGGAGTACCTATACATTAATAAAACCAAATGTGAATATTGTCACAAAAATATGTCTGTTACTTCGCAGAAAAGTAGTACGATATTACTGGTATCGAGAACTGGGGTTGGAGTGCCGTAATGGTCACGTAAATAAAGAACCATTGCAACAAGCACCCATAAACATTTCAGCACAAACACTGCTCTGTACTCTGATAAAAGATACGGTCAATCATATTAATGTGACTATGCATATTAATGTGCCTATTTCCGACGCCAAGTGCAATAACCACTCACAGACGACAGGTGGAAGCAATAGCAGTGAAGGGTATATGAAGCGTGTCGGAGGGAGGAGGAGGGGGGGGGGGCGGGAAACAGTGCGGTAGCTGTAATGTGAAAACGGAGCGATTTATCTGACGTTCAAAAGGACATGATCATTGGCTTTCTGGGCAAGGCTGGAAGCATTTCCAAAACTGCTACGATTTTAAACAGTTCTCGTGCCGCCGTAGTTAGTGTATATCCTGCATGGCAAAATGGCGCTATCTTAACGGGTTCCGAAGCAACTGTGGTGCACCACGGGCCGTAGAAGACACAGGAGAACAACGGCTGTGGGATGTGTGCGGGAAAACAGACGTGCAACTGTTGAGTAGGTGACCGTCCAGATGGACCGAGAGATAACCGACAGTATCTCCTCGAGGAGTGGTCAGCAAGCGCTGCTGTGTATGCGACTCCGCAGCAGGCGCGTGGTTTATGCGCCCAAGCTGTCTGCTGCATATCGGAGACGAAGGCTGGATATTGCACACCAATACCGCAACTGGACATTCACTGAGTGGTGACAGGTATCCTTGTCAGTTTTAGGCTCCATCGGGCAGATGGCCGCTATGTCGGCAGAGTCCAGGCCGGAGGAGGAAGCGTTATGATCTGGCATTTCCTGGGTGATGTCGGCATTCCAGAAGGCACAGTTAATCAACGCGTGTATGCATCTGTCTTTGTGGCTCATGTCCATCTCTACTTACAGTTTATTTTTCCTCGGCACAATGGTGTCTACAAGCAGTTCCATGCAACGTGTCACACATCTCGCGGTATACTTGCGTGGTTGGAAGAGCACCAGGATGAGTTTGCCGTGCTCTCGAGGCCACCAAACTCCACATTTAAACCCAATCTACAACCTGTGGGACCATCTCTTTTTTCGGGCAGTTCACCCCAACCGCAGCTGGCCACGACACTGGAGTCGACATGGGTCCACATCCCTGTCGATACCTTCCTGAATTTCACTGTCCATATTCCTGCACGTCTAGCAGCAGTCCACACAGCAAACAATCGTTATTGAGGCTTTTGGCAGCGATCATACTAACGTGACTCCACATTGTAGATATAAAGAGAAAAGCCGGTGTTTTCCTGACATCATGAAAGTTCCTGAGACTGGCCGGATTGAAAGACTACTTACGACACTCACAACCTTATTTTTTATCAAATTTTTGTATAATGGTTCTGCTTCTATCTTACATCGCGCCAAAAGTGTTATGCCTTCGAAATTTGTCAGCCAGATTCTTCTCCAATTGTATCTTGTAGTTGTGAGAAGGTATCATGTGTGTCAAGGAAGTCTTTTTTCTACAGAACGAGCGTTAGCTCTATTGAGTAATTCTTTTTTTACTTTGTCGGCTTAAAATCTGTAGTAATAGTGATTTAGGGATCACTGCAAGTCTATCTTCTGGATGTTTCAGTGCTACCCTGAAACAATGATAACTACTTCTTGTATAATTATATTTGATCACTAGAATTTATACTTTAGAATATTGCACACAGTCAGCACTAGTGGTACAGTGGACACTGTTTCTTAGCAAACTTTCATTCTTTGTCGTTGTGTGTTATAATATTTTGGAGATACTCATTTAAGATGTGCTGAATATTTTTACCCAGCTCATGTATACCTCTGCTGAACGAGTCGTGTATCCTTGCATCATCTGAGACACTCTCTGACCTTCGTGGTCTGTTTGTGTACAGATCTTACGCCGTGGGTGGTGCAATATACGACAAGTTCTGCTATTCACTCTGTGAATGTGCAGCAGAAAGCCCGTATATAGCACAAATATGGCGTGAAGGTTTTGTACAAATTGACCAAGAAGATTAGAACCAGTTTCAGGCTGATGCGTTAACAAAGGACAAAGGGGCCAATTCTTAGTGTCGGGCGTATACCACATATCGCGTACATGTGAAAAAGTCTACTTTTGAGTTATGGGACGCCCCATCACTACTACGATCGTCGAACATAACGGCAGCAGATAGAGGAATCGACTGAAGTGGAGCATGGATTTTGAGAGTTTGAGCACGCAATAAAATTCGCTGACATGCAAGTGTTCGCTGTGGAGAAGAACTATCACCACGCAAATTAATAAGCACATCAGCAGTTTCAACAATAACGAAGATAACGAGAGCTTGAATTCCCACGCTGTAGCGGACAACCGTTGCTGGTAACAAGGGGAGAACTAGAGCGGTGATGACCCTTAGACGTTGGCGTGGCGAGTACTTGTGTAACCTCCGACCGCGGGCGCGACTCCCTTCCGCCTCCAGGAATGGTGGCTGAAAGTCTGACAACCGCTGGCCACTCGTGCTGGCGAAATGTAAGAAAAAACACTAAACGCTCGTCGACCGATGATCCCGAGACGACCGCTAACAGCGCTACGTATCACTCCTGTATGGGCCGTTAAGCCAGTTACAGCGAGTACAGAGGCATTTAAGAAGCAATTCCTCCCTCGGTCCATACGCTAATGGAACTGGAAGAAACATTCATCAGTGAGTATGAGTATATCTAATGAACATTCTTGTTTTCAACAGTAATATATTAAAAGAATGACAGCACCCATTAACTGGACTGAAGCCAAAGGAATACCTTCATTGAGAGCGCACATGTTCGGTATTATTCAACGAATTACGAAACTTTCTGCGAAACATACGTTCACTGAACTTCCTTGAGTATGTTAGCTACAAGCGCCGGGGTTTTCTCCTGGATAACTATTTATTCCATGCAAGGAATATTTTAGATGCACTTCATTCTGTTGTGGGAATGTAAGTCACAAAAATCAGTGGAACGGTGACAGTAGGTTTGACAAATTGGTACGTGAAATTTATTTGACTGTGTTATCATAATCGTGCATCATTCAGATGCACAGAGAAGTTGAAAAACTGTTCATGCGAATAGTATTCAGGGTCCTTTTGCGTAATCCGGGTATTTGGTGGTGGAGGAGGTGATTATGTTTTAACATCCCGTCGAGAGCGAGGTTATTAGAGACGGAGCGCAAGCTCGTATTAGGAAGGATGGATAAGTAAATCGGCCGTCCTCTTTCAAAGAAACTATCCAGACCTTTGTTTGAAGCGATTTGGGGGCATCACAGAAAACCTAAATCATGATAGTCGGATGCGAGGTTGTACCGTCATCCTCCCGAATGCGAGTCCAGCGTGCGAACCACTGCGCCACCTAGTTCGGTCCGTGTATTTGGATTTGGCTTCTCCGTCGTAGTTCTAAATCACTTTACGAGGAAGCAGGAATGATTCACAGCAATAGGTACGCCGTCCCGTTTTTCAGCTACTTATCATTAAGACCTATAAATTCTTAAACTACATGTGTATTCTCCTTATTACTATTATTTGTATCATTTTTATTTCTAATGACCTTTTCATTCTGTAATTCATAATTTCATGTACTGTTAAAACGTTTTGACTGGTTCTTTTAATGGAGTTGAGTTTCTGTCATGCGTAATTTTCTGATATTTACACAAATTTCCAACTAAATAAAAATGAAAAACACAAATAAGTATGTAAATCTGGTCTCAAACGAGGATTTGATGTGACGGGGCAAAACATTTCTCTTTTTTTTAAATGACGTGGAACTAGTCTGACCTACTGCAAGTTCGCTGATGAGCCGTAAAGTGAAGATACTTATCCAGTATGTGAACACTGACTTAGCAGCCTTATCACAGACGATTTGGTCTGAAACTACGAGGGTAATTTTTTTCTCAAGGTTCGATTGTTCGCGAAATGTAAACCACAGTGAAAATCAAAAACATTTCATTTGCAACATTTATCTACAGCTTCCAGCTACTTCTCTATATGGTCGCCGCTCCGTCTTAGACATTTTTATAGCCTTATAACAACATTCCATTAGCCTAATCATGGAATATAGCCGCCTGTGCTTTCCGCCAAATCTCCACATTGGTCTTAGCTTATCTGTGACAAAATGCTGTCCTTACAGCCAGCGATTCTTGTAAGCAAACAGGAAGCCAAGTCTGGGTTTTATGATGGATGATCAATGACTATCCATCGAAAACACTGAAGGAGTGTCTTCGTTACACCAGCAGTGTGGAGCTGTGCTTTGTCATAAAGGAGGACGTCACCTAGTGACAACATTAATTTTCGCTTGTTCTGAGTTGCCTTATATAGACGATGTTCTCGAATCGCCTGATGCACTCGCTGAACAAGACACTCAGTTGGCACTCACTTCCTTCTCAGACGTCTTGATCGTCTGTAGGCGCTCTTTCAACGTTCCAGCGCGATTGCTGCGCTTTGATGTCATGCATGACCGTTACTTCATGTGGGATGCAGGAAATTGGGCGAACCCCGTCAGCTAAAAGACATCGAATGAGCGCACTCACTTCATACTTATTCTTCTAGGCATCTTTACACGCTGAATGTCGCTCAGAATTTAAAATTGCAACGTTACGTGATTGATTGACATACTAGAAACACTGTGCAACACATCTGTGCGAAGCTTCATCATATTTTCACTATGGTTTTAATTTCGAGACTGACTGGATACTGATAAAAAGGATCCCTCGTAAAAACATGTAACATTACACCAATTTTAGTCTCACCGATCCTCGGTCTTAACAGTTATAGAAGCATAGAAACTTGCTGAGTATTGAGCAAACAGCCGAACTACACTGCAGTTTGTATGAAAACGTAGTTTTCTCTCCAGGCCCTACGGAAATCATCTGGAACCGTGAGAGAAGTTCGTAGAATTACTAATACTTTCAACATTCGACTATGGTGATATACACACGTGAACCCAGACTGGTTGAAGCAGATGTTGAATCAGCGTAACGCATGAGTGATGTTTATATTTCAACCTAAATCATTTCAGTCTCCTTTCTGTTCAGTAGGATACAAATGGACTGGACGATTTTTCTGAATCATCACTGAAATCACGTACGTTCCCAGTTTCAGAGGAAGGGTAACGGTTTTTCTTTCATAACGATAGTATCCTCCCTCTTAAATTTGTTTGCAGCCCGATGTAATCTATCTTCAGTACCCTCCAACACACGTGCTGAGCCATTTATAGATACAATCTGCCTTCATTTCTCCAGCATTATCTACCACTGAAACTTATGATGGTACTGTTTAGATAACACTGTAGTCATTTCCATGATACTACAGATTTAACCATTACTTACATTCATAAAGGCTATTAAGATTCTTCTGTTATTACTATTGTAATTATTGTTGTTGTGGTCGTCAGTCCGAAGATTGGTTTTATGCAGCTCTCCCCGCTACTCTATCGAGTGCAAGGCTCTTCATCTCGAATAACTACTGCAACCTGCATTCTTCTCAAAGTGCTTGCTGTGTGTATCTCGTGGTCTCCCTATGCGATTTTTACTCCCCGACCCGACTTCTCACCGATACTAAATTGGTGATCACTTGGTGTCTCAGAATGTGTCCTATCAACATATCCCTTCTTTTAGTCACGTTGTGCCACAAATTTCTTTGATCCCCATTTCTCGTCAGTGTCTCCTCATTAGTTATGTGATCTACCCATCTAATATTCAGTAGTCTTCCCTAACACCACATTTCAAAAGCTTCTATACTCTTCTTATCTAAACTGTTTCTGTTTAACGTCCATGTTTCACTTCCATAAATGACTACACTTTAGAAAAATACCTTCAGAAAAGACTGCAAGAAGCTGAAGTCTATATTCAGAGCTAAAACATTTATCTCCTTCGGAAACCCTTTTCATGCCATTACCAGTCTATATTTTATGTCTTCTGTGATTCTACATCTACATCTACATCCATACTCCGCAAGTCACCTGACGGTGTGTGGTGGAGGGTACTTTGAGTACCTCTATCGGTTCTCCCTTCTATTCCAGTCTCGTGTTGTTCGTGTAAAGAAAGATTGTCGGTATGCCGCTGTGTGGGCTCTAATCTCTCTGATATTATCCTCATGGTCTCTTCGCGAGATATACGTAGGAGGGAGCAATATACTGCTTGACTTCTGGATGAAGGTATGTTCTCGAAACTTCAACAAAATCCCGCACTGAGCTACTGAGCGTCTCTCCTGTAGAGTATTCCACTGAAGTTTATCTATCACTTCCGTAACGCTTTCGCAATTACTAAACGATCCTGTAACGAAGCGCGATGCTCTCCGTTGGATCTTCTCTGTCTCTTCTATCAACCCTATCTGGTACGGATCCCACACTGGTGAGCAGTATTCAAGCAGTGGGCGAACAAGCGTACTGTAACCTACTTCCTTTGTTTTCGGATTGCATTTCCTTAGGAGTCGTCCAATGAATCTCAGTCTGGCATCTGCTTTACGACGATCAACTTTATATGATCATTCCCTTTTAAATCACTCCTAATGCGTACTCCCAGATAATTTATGGAGTTAACTGCTTCCAGTTGCGGACCTGCTATTTTGTAGCTAAATGATAAGGGATCTATCTTTTAATGTATTCGCAGCACATTACACTTGTCTACATTGAGATTCAATTGCCATTCCCTGCACCATGCGTCAATTCGCTACAGATCCTCCTGCATTTCAGTACAATTTTCCATTGTTACAACCTCTCGATATACTACAGCATCATCCGCAAAAAGCCTCACTGAACTTCGCTCATTATAGTTTATTTTGCTACCCAAATAACAAAACTCCTCTACTACTTTAAGTGTCTTATTTCCTAATCCAATTCACCCAGCAACACCTGATTTAATTCGACAACATTACATTATCTTGTTTTGATTTTGTTGATGTCCATTTTATATGCTCCTTTCAAGACACGGTCCATACCGTTCAGCTGCTCACCCACGCCCTGAAAGGATTACAGTGTCGTCGGTAAACCTCAATGTTTTTATATCTTTCTGTGAACTTTAATTCCTACGGCAAATTTTTCTTTGGTTTCCTTTGCTGCTTGTCCAGTGTACTATTGAATAACTTTGGGGGTGGGCTACAACGAAGTCTCACTCTTCGCTCAACCACCGCTTCCCTTTCATGCCCCTCAACTCAAACTGCTGTCTGGTTTCTGTACAAGTTGTAAATAGCGTTTCGCTGCCTGTATTTTACCCCTGCTACCTTCATAATTCCAAAGAGTTAGTTCTACTCAACATTGTCAAAAACTGTCTCTAAGTCTGCAAGAAATGCAGGTTTCCCGTTCCTTAACGCATCCTCTAAGACAAGTTGTAGGGTCAGTATTGCCTCTCGTGTTCCTACATTTCCCCAGAATCGAAACTGATCTTGCCTGAGGTTAGCTACTACCAGTTTTCCATTCTTATTTTAGTCAAAAAAATGGTTCAAATGGCTCTGAGCACTATGGGACTTAACTTCTGAGGTCATCAGTCCCCTAGAACTTAGAACGACTTTAACCTAACTAACCTAACGACACCACACACACCCATGCCCGAGGCAGGATTCGAACCTGCGACCGTAGCGGTCGCGCGGTTCCAGACTGTAGCGCCTAGAACCGCTTATTTTAATCGTTTCGATGTTCCTACATTACCCGTTCATTCAAGAGTTGCATATTTTATAATTCTTGAAGTTTCTATCATGATTGTGATAACATATTCTTTGATGTCGATGTCTGATAAACTAAGTTTTGTAAAACACGGAACTCAGAGTTTGATGTCGTTACACTATCCTCACTTACTCTACGAAATAGTAGTCATGTTGATCAAACAGTCTACGGATGAACCGACGGTTCAAAGTGCTATGGTGCCCAGGGACATCGTCCGCAAAACTACGCTGCACAGGGAGGAACGGCGCTGCTCGTGCACGCGGCCGCGAAATTGCTGGACGGATAAGTTACAAGTCTCCATGAGGCGTACCGGGAGCGAGCAGTAGCCAGAGGCCGCTGCAGTACCGCCTAGCCTGGCTCCTGCCAGTCACGTTGCGCTGCATCACTTCCAGAAGAGCGGATATTCAAGCAGACGCAGCTACAACAGCGGATAATTCAACGCAGGCAAGAGGCAGGCTTTGATATTCACTCGGAATCTGGCCGGTGCAGATCATGGGTGGTCCCATTCCATGGTCACGTACTGGTCGGTACCTCGGCGTTACATTGGACATGAGCCTGACGTGGAAGGCGTATATCCGGGAGGTGCGGGCGAAGTCGCCGGCCAAGATGCGAATTCTGTACCCGCTACTCAACCAGAGACGACGCCGCTACCCCCAGACTGCGGCAGGATAATGTACCTAACACTCATCTGGCCCTGTGTTGGAATACGTCGCCATATTTTGGGGAAACGTGGCCGGCCATCAGTGACGTTGCTCCAAACCGTGCAGAACAAAGCCCTCAGGCTTGCACTGCATTTACCACGTGATTTACTCACAATGGAACTTCACCAACTTGTCGGAATACCGCCGCTTAAACAGCGCATCCGGCAAGTAGCTACGAGATTCTATGCAGCGACGAGAGAATCCGAAAATCAACGCGTCAGTGGCCTGCGAAACAGAAGTCCACTGGCAGGAAGACCACACGCTGGTCGGGCTTGCTGTGCAAGTAGCGACTACGTATCGCCAGCAAAGGAAGAAACGCAGTCCAAAAACTGGTGACACTGAGAAGAAAAACCGAAAAGAGAAGTAACAAACACCATCGGCAGCTCTAGGAAGAGCGGTATAGGCTGCTTAACCTATGTCACACCGAGGCAAGAAGCCTTATGAAGTCACAACGGCGCACAGCGGATAGGCTAGAGCAGGCCACCTCGTACGCCGGCTCCACTGCAGTCCGTCAATAGCTGTCGTCGGCGTGCCAGCGAAGTAGACGATGATCCGAAGTGAAGCTTCGTTTATGGCGTTATCTGTGTAGAATGTATATTTTCTGTCCTACTCTTGAGCATGATCTAGGGTTCACATTGGTGGGCTATGTGTCTTCTCGCATGAGGAACGGAATATAGTTTCTGTTTAATTTTTGTTCTTGGTTGACCCTTCTGAAAGGAATAAAGAACCATTGTGAAACACCAGGGCAAGCACCAATCTAGCAGCGTTATAGATAGTGTGCTCCTGGTCTAGGGGTAACGTCTTTGATTCATAATCAAAACGTCTCCGGTCCCGGGTTCGATCCCCGCCACTGCATAAATTTTGATAAATCAGCATTGGCGGCCGAAGACTTCCGGCCAAAGAAGTCAGCCTCATTCTGCCAACGGCCTTGTCAAAGAGGGCTGAGGAGCGGATAGAGGTTCAGGGCACTCTCTTGTCCTAGGGGTGGGAAATTGCCCCTAAAGGCGGAAGAATCAACAATGATCAACGACATAAGGATGCAGAAGGCAATGGAAACCACTGCATTAAAGGCACGTAACGTGTATCCACAGGACATGTGGCCTGCAATTGAAGAAGTGTCATGATGATCTCTCCATTGGCAAAAGATTCCGGAATAGTCCCCCATTCAGATCTCCGGGAGGGGACTGCCAAGGGGGTGGTTACCATGAGAAAAAGATTGAATAATCAACGAAAGGATAACGTTCTACGAGTCGGGGCGTGGAATGTCAGAAGCTTGAACATGGTAGGGAAACTAGAAAATCTGAAAAGGGAAATGCAAAGGCTCAATCTAGATATAGTAGGGGTCAGTGAAGTGAAGTGGAAGGAAGACAAGGATTTCTGGTCAGATGAGTATCGGGTAATATCAACAGCAGCAGAAGATGGTATAACAGGTGTAGGATTCGTTATGAATAGGAAGGTAGGGCAGAGGGTGTGTTCCTGTGAACAGTTCAGTGACCCGGTTGTTCTAATCAGAATCGACAGCAGACCAACACCGACAACGATAGTTCAGGTATACATGCCGACGTCGCAAGCTGAAGATGAACAGATAGAGAAAGTGTATGAGGATATTGAAAGGGTAATGCAGTATGTAAAGGGGGACGAAAATCTAATAGTCATGGGCGACTGGAATGCAGTTGTAGAGGAAGGAGTAGAAGAAAAGGTTACAGGAGAATATGGGCTTGGGACTAGGAATGAAAGAGGAGAAAGACTAATTGAGTTCTGTAACAAGTTTCAGATAGTAATAGCGAATACCCTGTTCAAGAATCACAAGAGGAGGAGGTATACTTGGAAAAGGCCGGGAGATACGGGAAGATTTCAATTAGATTACATCATGGTCAGACAGAGATTCCGAAATCAGATACTGGATTGTAAGGCGTACCCAGGAGCAGATATAGACTCAGATCACAATACAGTAGTGATGAAGAGTAGGCTGAAGTTCAAGACATTAGTCAGGAAGAATCAATACGCAAAGAAGTGGGGTACGGAAGTACTAAGGAATGACGAGATACGTTTGAAGTTCTCTAACGCTATAGATACAGCAATTAGGAATAGCGCAGTAGGCAGTACAGTTGAAGAGGAATGGACATCTCTAAAAAGGGCCATCACAGAAGTTGGGAAGGAAAACATAGGTACAAAGAAGGTAGCTGCGAAGAAACCATGGGTAACAGAAGAAATACTTCAGTTGATTGATGAAAGGAGGAAGTACAAACATGTTCCGGGAAAATCAGGAATACAGAAATACAGGTCGCTGAGGAATGAAATAAATAGGAAGTGCAGGGAAGCTAAGACGAAATGGCTGCAGGAAAAATGTGAAGACATCGAAAAAGATATGATTGTCGGAAGGACAGACTCAGCATACAGGAAAGTCAAAACAACCTTTGGTGACATTAAAAGCAACGGTGGTAACATTTAGAGTGCAACGGGAATTCCACTGTTGAATGCAGAGGAGAGAGCAGATAGGTGGAAAGAATACATTGAAAGCCTCTATGAGGGTGGAGATTTGTCTGATGTGATAGAAGAAGAAACAGGAGTCGATTTAGAAGAGATAAGGGATCCAGTATTAGAATCGGAATTTAAAAGAGCTTTGGAGGACTTACGGTCAAATAAGGCAGAAGGGATAGATGACATTCCATCAGAATTTCTAAAATCATTGGGGGAAGTGGCAACAAAACGACTATTCACGTTGGTGTGTAGAATATATGAGTCTGGCGATATACTATCTGACTTTTTGAAAAGCATCATCCACACAATTCCGAAGACGGCAAGAGCTGACAAGTGCGAGAATAATCGCACAATCAGCTTCACAGCTCACGCACCGAAGCTGCTTACAAGAATAATATACAGAAGAATGGAAAAGAAAATTGAGAATGCGCTAGGTGACGATCAGTTTGGCTTTAGGAAAAGTAAAGGGACGAGAGAGGCAATTCTGACGTTACTGTTAATAATGGAAGCAAGGCTAAAGAAAAATCAAGACACTTTCATAGGATTTGTCGACCTGGAAAAAGCGTTCGACAATATAAAATGGTGCAAGCTGTTCGAGATTCTGAAAAAAGTAGGGGTAATTTATAGGGAGAGACGAGTCATATACAATATGCACAACAACCAAGAGGGAATAATAAGAGTGGACGATCAAGAACGAAGTGCTCGTATTAAGAAGGGTGTAAGACAAGGCTGTAGCCTTTCGCCCCTACTCTTCAATCTGTACATCGAGGAAGCAATGATGGAAATAAAAGAAAGGTTCAGGAGTGGAATTGAAATACAAGGTGAAAGGATATCAATGATACGATTCGATGATGACATTGCTATCCTGAGTGGAAGTGAAGGAGAATTAAATGACCTGCTGAATGGAATGAACAGTCTAATGAGTACACAGTATGGTTTTAGAGTAAATCGGAGAAAGACGAAGGTAATGAGAAGTAGTAGAAATGTGAACAGCGAGAAACTTAGCATCAGGATTGATGGTCACGAAGTCAATGAAGTTAAGGAATTCTGCTACCTAGGCAGTAAAATAACCAATAACGGACGGAGCAAAGAGGACATCAAAAGCAGACTCGCTATGGCTAAAAAGGCATATCTGGCCAAGAGAAGTCTACTAATATCAAATACCGGCCTTAATTTGAGGAAGAAATTTCTGAGGATGTACGTCTGGAGTACAGCATTGTATGGCAGTGAAACATGGGCTGTGGGAAAACCGGAACAGAAGAGAATCGAAGCATTTGAGATGTGGTGCTATAGACGAATGTTGAAAATTAGGTAGACTGATAAGGTAAGGAATGAGGAGGTTCTACGCAGAATCGGAGAGGAAAGGAATATGTGGATAACACTGATAAGGAGAAGGGACAGGATGATAGGACATCTGCTAAGACATGAGGGAATGACTTCCATGGTACTAGAGGGAGCTGTAGAGGGCAAAAACTGTAGAGGAAGACAGAGATTGGAATACGTGAAGCAAATAATTGAGGACGTAGGTTGCAAGTACTACTCTGAGAAGAAGAGGTTAGCACAGGAAAGGAATTCGTGGCGGCACGCATCAAACCACTCAGTAGACTGATGACCAAAAAAAAAAAAAAAAATAGTGTCCAGCGGTTACTTATTTCGGCGATTAGACGTGCCATTGTCAGGTACGCTCGAGAACTGACCACCTGGGGCCGCACGGGCAACTTACACTCGTGTTCAAGACTTAAGGATTAAAGTAACTTTCGCATGATGTGTCACTGCCAAGTGAGACACCGAGCTAGGTGTTGCAGTGGTATGCAAACTGGACGTGCCTCCGGGAGGTTGACTGTTCAAATCTGTATCCGGCCATCCAGATTTAGATATTCCGTGATTTCCCTAAATCGCTCCAGGCAAATATCAGAGTGGTTCCTTTAAAAGGTCACAGCCGATTTCCTTTCCCATCCTTGACACAATACGAACTTGTGCTCTGCCTATAATGACCTCGATGTCGACGGGACGTTAAACCCAATATTCCTTCCTTTCTTGCCAAGTAACATAAGTTGGTGAAACTGGAATCATACATAGATAAAACTGCTACAGTATAGTACACAAGCTAACTGAAAGAAATGCGAAGTGGGACGAATACAAATGACATTTTTATTGAACGACACTAGTTACAGTGAAGCCACCGGGATATGTGATGATCCGTTGGTTATTACAAAAAGTGGGACATGGTTATCAATTGGGTGTGTGGTCACCACGGATGCCAAAATACGCTCTACAACGTGCTCCAACGCTGGCCAAAAGGTCAGTAAGGAGTCCTTGTGGTGGGTGTTCCATTCCTCAAACATGGTGGTTGACAATTGCTGTTAGTTGTTGGTTCGTGTGGATGTGCTGTTCATTTAAGTGGCAGGAAAATTCAGTTTTCAGAGTGTGTAACCCACAGTTAAACTAAAACTGATGTTTTGATTACACAAATTGGCCTTGTGATTAGTGGCTCTGGAAAATTCTTATTTCCATGTATTAAAATAGATAGTAAGTTTCATGGCAAGCTCATGTTAGAATCTTGATCAAAAACCTAATGTTCTTATATTTATCATTAAGAACAGTATTAGAAATAATTAATGGTCCCATAAGAAAACTAGTTTACTTTGCTTATTTTCATTCACATACAACATATGGTATTGTATTCTGAGGTAACTCTAACAATACAAAAGGAGTCATTTCGGCTCAGAAACGGGCAGTTCGCGCGATGTGTAGTATAAGTTCGCGAACCTCCTATCGATCGCTGTTCAAGAGTCTTGGAATTCTGAGTTCGGGCTCTCAATATTTATTTTCTTTAATGTCGTTTCTGGTTAACAATATGAGCTTATTCACAAGAACTGGACGCTTTCACTCACTTAATACAAGGCGGAAACTAATATGTATTTAGCTCGCACCTCCTTGTTTCTTGTGCATAAAGACTTACAGTAACCTGCTGCACCCACTTTCAATAAAGTATCACAAGAATTAAAAAATATTAGCAGCAATCGTCGCACATTCAAATCCAATCTGACAAATTTCCTTATGGCTCGCTCCTTCTGCACTGTCGGGTGTTTATGGAATAAATTAGATTACCATAATCGTTGATTATGGTAAAACACAGGGTGAAAAGTATTTAAACCGACAAACTCTGAGAGGTTGTAGGTGACATCAAAACAAATATTTTTCCCTAATGTCATTTTTTTATGAGGATTATTTCAACCGGTGGAGGTCATATTACGCTCTTCAGTTGTTAGAGGCCATATTACGATCTTCAGTGTTAGAGGGGCAGCTGCTGTCCACCAGTGTAGTACTGCAATGTCTGTTTTTACTAATGGAGCGATACACGTAGAATGAGTACACTGACATGGTTGGTGCATACTACGTAGCGCACCACAACGGACGAGCTGCACAGCGGGTTTATCAACAACAATATCCTGAGATCGGGTCATTTAGCAGGTTACCTGGACAGGGACGCCGTCGCACGGTAAGAACGTTGCAATTTGAGGAAGCTGTCTTGCAGCATGTGGAGCGGGATCCTTCAACCAGCACTCGTGCAATTGCACGTAACATGGGGACTAATCAGACGAATGTAATAACAGTTCTTCGAGAGCAATTTTTACGTCCATTTCACTTACAGCGTGTTCACAACCTGGAACCAGTTAATTATCCACCCAGAGCACAGTTTTCGGGTGGTACCTGGAACAGTGCGAAAGTATCCTACAGTTCCATCCTCTACCGGTTTAAATATTCCTAATAGAAAAAAAAATGACATTAGGGAAAAATATTTGTCTTGATGTCCCCTACAACCTCCCAGAGTTTGTCGGTTTAAATACTTTTCACCCTGTATACTCGCAGCTCCTCATCTGCACAGGATTCGTCTACATTTCATTTTATCTTCGTTAATTTCAAACAGTCCCTCATTCCATGACCGTGCAGATTTGTTCCTGGGTTTTGTCCTATGGAACCACACGTGTAAATTAAAAAACTGACGCATCCTGCACGTGCTTTAAGTCGGCGGAACGGGCAAGCAAGAGCATTCGCAGAATAGCCTCTCCTTCCTGGAGCTCCGCTGATCGACGCGGCCGCGCATTGTCATCCATAATAATGAAGGGGAGCTGAATGCTCCCCTGAAAAGAGGCACGTGGGAAAGGAGTTGAGCGTCACGATAATCTTGAGCGATGAGTGTACCGTGTTCCAAGATCGGAAGCTAGGACGCCGATCAAAATTATGCCTCACCACACCATACCGCCTACACCACCAAAACGAAATATTCGGCATTGTTACTGGGTACTTTACGTACACTATTTTGGTCAGGTGGTAACATGCCGTTCATCCAGGAACACTGTCGCACATGATGTTCGGTAGTCTGGGGGTTATGGTACTGAGATAATTTTGCGTGGGCTTATTCACTTAGAGATCTTTCAACACTATTGTGACACTGTACTCCTTCCCCATGTGCGTCTTTTTAGAGTGGCTTCGGCCCTCACTTCATATCCTCGGATGACAGTGCGCGACCGCATCGAACGACCCAGGTGGGGGGAGGTCTTGGAACGAGAGGATATTCAGCTACTGAACTGGCCTTCCCGTTCCACTGACTTAAATCACATCGAACGCGTGTAGGATTCGTTGAGGAGACGTACTGTAGCATGCCCTACCACAAGAACCTCTTACGAACCTTGCGGCCAGAGTTGGAGCACTTTACAGAGCGTGCTTTGTCATTCGTTGTGAAGACACTCCCTATTGCGAACCACGTCCCACCTTTTGTAACATCCATGGGACCGACATAAATCACGGTGGCTTCAGAGTAATTATTGTCTTTGAATAATTGTATCATTTCTGTTTGTTCGATTGCGTATTTCTTTCAATTAGCTGTTCTTCCAGTATGAGAATTTCATTCTCCAGCGGAGTGTGCGCTGATATGAAACTTTCCTGGTAGATTAAAACTGTGTGCTGAACCGAGACTCGAACTCGGGAGCTTTGCCTTTCGAGGGCAAGTGCTCTACCATCTGAGCTACCCAAGCACGACTCATGCCCCGTCCTCACAGCTTCACTTCCGCCAGTACCTCGTCTCCTACTTTCCAGACCTTACAGAAGCTTTCCTGCGAACCATGCAGAACTAGCACTCCTGAAAGAAAGGATGCTGCGGAGACATAGCGAAAGGCAAAGGTCCCGGGTTCGAGTTTCGGTCCAGCACACAGTTTTAATCTGCCAGGAAAGTTTCAGTTCTTCCAGTGCATGTCCCAAGTTTCACAAAGTTATTTTACTTGGCAGTGCCACAGCATGCGAAAGTTACATTCGAAGTTAAGTCTTCCCAATCACTGTACTTGTATGTGCGACTTCCCCGCGATCCGCAACTGAAGGAGCCCGCTGGCGGCCACAGAGGCGACTGCGTCGGCGTCTGTGAACGGTGACATCCGTGGGGGACACTTCTGCTGCAATAGCATAGCTGTAGGCACCCCGTCTGTCGATTCCACAAATAGGAAAACCATTGTACGTCGAACATACAAATTTGTGTCCTTCGATTAAAAAACCATCGCTAGGGGCCCGCTGCAAGACTCTTATCAGTCTGAATGACACGAGATGAATGGCGATTCGGTTTCAGTTCTGTAGAGGGGATTTAAGATTGTCGCCCACCCCACTCCCCCCTCCGTAAGTTTTCACCGGTCGTGGATATTGTCAGCGGAGTTTAACCTGTCGCATCGCGACAACCGCCTGAAAAAACTGAAGAAGTACATCCTCAAATTTGAACCTAAGAACTCAAATAGGACCAGCAGCGAGACGGCAGCCACTAGGGACCTAAGACGATGTTCTGGCATTGCTGTCGTACCTGCTGACAAAGTCAGCCTGCTGTTTTCTTCACCCAGAAGGAGTACACTGAGAAGGCAGACGACCTACTAGATAACTACCCTTACAGAAAGAACAAGGCTGCCTCCAATAAGAAGACGGAGAACAAGAAGACCAACGCAGTTTACAGTTTTTGACAACCTCTTTTTAAATCAAATAATTGGGACCACAAAGGCCTGTACTGCAAAGACTTCATGGACTACCTAAGGTCCACAAAAGAGTGTCATTACGCACCAGTGTCAGCAACATCAGTGGTCTTATATTTCTGTCAGAACAATACTTGGAAGACAAACTAAACCGTTATGTAAATAACGCCATCACATCTGCAATTTTGTGGATTTTGTGAAACGCCTCGACACCTTCAGGCTGAACGAGGCAGGCACCGTGGTGAGATATAATATTACAGGGCTATTCTAAATGATGGATCCATTTCCAAAATGTTGTATTTATTCAAGTACAAATACAAATTGAACAAGTTTTATAACAGTGTAAAGAGGAAGTTTCAAAGAGTCTTTTTCATAACGTTTGATATAAATTTAATAAATTTAATAATTTGTAATTAGTTTTTAATAATTATTTAATGATTAGAAATGTGCTAAATGTTGTAAATGTTCAATGTGTCCACCGTTGGCTGCACAACAATCATAGATGCAGTAGCCAAACTCGTCCCGCTTACGCGAAAGCGTATCTGTTGATATTGAGTGTGTGGGAGTGATCTGCTTCCGTAGATCGTTCAGAGTGGTTGGTAGAGGCGGGACGTAAACATCTTCCTACACATAACCCCCTAAGAAATAGTTCCAGGGTGTGAGATCAGCAGATCTCGGTGGCCAGAAGTGCAGAGCCAGGTCCTCAAGTCCCCTGTGTCCGATCCAGCGCGGAGGAAGGCAGTCATTCAAACAGTCGAGTACATCACTGTGCCAATGGGGCGGAGCTCCACCCTGTTGGAAAATGAGGTCCTGGGAATCTTCCGTAACTTGAGAGAACATGTCCAGGTATGTAATTCCCGTTCCAGTTCTTTTCGCAAAGAAAAATGGTCCATAAACTTTTTTACGGGATATAGAACAGAACCCGTTGATCTTCGGTGAGTCTCTTTCATGTTGCAATGGTGAATGTGGATTTTCCAAACCCCATACGCGAACACTGTGTCTGTGGACTTTTCCACTAATGTGGAACGTCCCTTCAACGTTAAAAATTACACGCTGTATAAATGCGTCATCCTCAATCTTTGCTAGCACATAACCATAAAATGCGAGACGCTTCTCTTTGTCATTGTGGTTGAGAGCCTGCACAGGTTGTGATCGGTACGGCCTGTACAGCAAACGCCGTCTCAGAACTTTCCATACAGTTGCTTGGGGTATTCCCAAGTTCTCGACTGACTTTATTGGCAGACTTACTGGGACTGCACACAAAATTTTCTAGAAACCGTCGGACATCATTCTCTGACACACGCGGTCGGCCTGTGTTCTTCTCTTTGCTTCAACCAACGACTAATGGTTTTGCGAGTTTGTGGTTGAATACATTTGGTACGAAATCCCCGCTGCTTACAATTTGCGACGCACTTTTCGCGAACTCAAGAACGCAGAAAACCTTGTGCTCCACAGTTGCCATCTCACTCACACCTGACAGTGAAACGGAATGAAGGCCCTACTGCCACGTAAACTCTACCGGCTGCTTCTGAAACTATCACCGCTCGCCCGCCGGTGTCCGCCAAAAACTTGTTCTGCTTTTGTTGATGTTCATCTTTTAGCCTCCTTCCAAGACGCTCTCCATTTTGATCAACTCCACTTCGATGTTCTTTGCTTTCCCTGACAAAACTATAATGTCATCGGGAAACTTCGCAGTTTTTACTCTTTTCTCTCAACTTTAATTCCTACTTCAAATTCTTCCTATACTGCTTGCTGATTGTACACATTGAGTGACATAGGCGATGGGCTACAACACTGTATCACCCCCTTCTCAACCGCTACTTCCATTTCATGCCCCTCGACTCTTAGTACTGTCGTCTGGTTTCTGTACAAGTTGTAAATAGCCTTTCGCTCCCTGTATTTTACCCCTGCTACCATCAAAATTTCAAAGCGAGTATTCCAGTCAACATTGTCAAAAGCAATCTCTAGTTCTACAAAAGTTATAAAAGCAGGTTTGTCTTTCCTTAACCTGTCTTCTATGAGAGGTTGTAGCGTCAGTATTGCCTCTCGTGTTCCTACATTTATCCGTAATCCAAAATGATCTTCCCCGAAGTCGGCTTCCACCAGTTTTTCCATTCTTCTGTAAGGAATTCTATTAGTATTTTCGCAACCATGACTTATTAAAGTGGTAGTTCCGCAGTATTCACACATGTCAGCACCTACTTTCATTGAAATTGGAATTATTATATTCCTCATAAAATCTTAGGGTATTTCGCCTGCCTCATACATCTTGTTCACCGGAAGAGTTTTGTCATGGCTGGATCTAACAAGGCTATCAGTAGCTCTAACGGATTGTAGTCTACTCGCAGGGACATGTTTGGACTTACTTCCTTTTGTCAAATTCTTCACGCAGTATCATATCACCCATCTCATCTTCATCTACGTCCTCTTCTATGTCTATAATATTGCCCTCAAGAACATCTCCCTTGTTTAGACATTCTATATACGCCTACCACAGTTCAGATTTCCCTCCTTTTTCTTAGGCCTGGTTTTCCAGCTGAGCTCCTGATAATCAAACAGGTGGTTCTCTTTTCTCCAAGGTCTCTTTAATTTTCCTGTAGGCGGTATCTATCTTTTCTCTAGTGATATACGCTTCTAAATCCTTACATTTGGCCTCTAGTGAATCCCGGTTAACGATTTTGCTCTTCTTGTCAGTCTTATTTTTAGGCGGTCGTATTCCCTTTTGCCTACTTCATTTACTGGTTGTCTTGATCGCAACGTATTTTTCTGTGTAGTGGAGAACACTGAACTGATGGAGGGTGTCGCACTTGACAGCCCACTCTCGTCTACAGTTGCCAATCTCAGTATGGAGTACTTCGTTCTGAAGTCAAACAAATGGAAACCCTCTTCCTTCATCGATTAAAGTAGACTACAACATTCGACCTCTATCCTCATTGAAGTGACAAGCTCCATGTCTTCATCCCGGTAACCAGTGATCTGGCCTCGTTGAAGTCACCCGTTATTGATAGATCACCACACTTAAACGAAGTCGGGTGTGGGCTGTACTTGGATGGGTAACTACCTGGATACATCACGTGCTGCTAGCTGGTTCCTCTTTCCCTTCGTAGCAGAGGGGGAAGGAATGGTGGCATAAAGTTCATGATCACCAAACTTTGCGCCTCTATCCTAGACTACAGTTCATACCTTTCTGCAGTTTCTCATGAAGTGAGGCATGTGACACTGTTGATGATAATCCGTCCATTGGACGGCGACGGTAAGTTCAGTGGAACCCTTTGTGTTATTCGACAAGAGTAGGCTGTATGCTGGCACCATGTTTCACTCTCACCCCCTTCTCATCATCATCCAACACAAAAATGCAACCACAATACACACACCTATTACAGTCACCTACAGTTATTAAATACCATAAAACACACAACACTTACACAGCGCAAAAGGAAAGGCACCATTGAGTTCGAAGGATATAAAAAACCTTTCCAATCAGGCGGTTGAAACTTACTCGATTTCCGTACCGACAATGCCATGCAACGTTACTTTTCTTCATTTCCTTTCACATCTGAAATATCTAAACACCATGCATCCGAATGTCAGATTCACTGTGGAGACCGAGGCAGGGGGAGGATTGCCATTTCTGAACTCATGGCCAAGAGAAGAGAAGAGAAGACCAGAAGAAACATCACACTGATCTGTACATTCACACAGAGAAACACCACCACCCCACACCATCAACTCAGATAGTGAGTGTCTCCACCGGTAAATGAACATCTCAGAACAGTGTTCCGGGAAAAAATCTACTCGAAATGGCAGAGTAGGGGCCTTTGCGCGTTAGCATTACAGTACAGCCTGTGAAGACGGACGATATTGAGAAGAAAGCGACAGCCACCGTACACCAGCATCCTATCCGGAAAAATCGGGCGCATACTGACAAAGCACCGAGCAAGAACTATTATTTACCCGTCCAACAACACCCGAGCAATATTGGGGATCTTCAAAGATGGCGCCGGTGTACGCGAGGTCGGTGTATACCAGATCCACGTGGTAAGACACATATTGAACAGACAGTGAGAAATATCGAAGATCGTTGCCGAGTATATTAGCGGCACACTTGGCTAACCTATATTAACAAGTCAGTGGTTTCAGAGCACTTTTTATCCGAGACTCGTGCTCTGGATTATGAACGCACCAGGATTTTAGCACAGACGTTTGAGTAATGAGAGAGCTTCGTTAGAGCGGTTATCGAAATACGCACCAAGAACAGTCTCATCAACTGAGACTGAGATTCTAGTCTCAGTAAGGCTTGGCAACCGGCAATGGTTCTCATTAAGAAGACGCTCTTCCAACATATTGAGCTCGCGGCCAGGGCAGACGAGGTGCCTCAGTCAAGGCGGTCATCGAGCGACGCCGGCAACAGACGCCGACAAAATCACCTCTTCGGCCCACACGTAGTTACGGCGAGGCCCAACGAGGATAGCGGTGTAAGTCGGCCGTGTGCCGCTGGAGGTCTGTTTGGGAGCCCACCTGACGATGGCGACATGCCAGATACCCGAAATATCGTGCTCGTTCAACACTATGAACCGGCAGTACACCTTTGGACTGTTCGGTCAACTAATACGCAGAGGGAACCGAAGGATCGCTGTAATCCCGTAATCAGACTGGGACTACAGTACGTCAGTCTTTCACAACAACATCCAACAATAATACTAGCCTCATTTAGCAATTGGCAAAAACATTTAGAAACCTAAAATTTTAATTAATATACCAATGGATCTTTGGTGTGACGTCATATGCGCGTGACTACGTGTGAGATCGCTCTCTAAGTTTTCATCTATTTTTAGGTTTCAGATATATATTTTAACGGTTTTGTGATACTATTTACTATATAAGTGACTTATTAGTGGTTTCTTTATTCACCTCTGCCGTTGTTGTGTTGTGACCTGATATTTGTGAGTGTTTCGTATCGAGGAACTTAACCTGTTACCCGTGTTTACATTCCGCGCTGACCAGTTGCAGCTGTAGCGGCGCATCGAAAGCTAAGTACTAATTAATTGTTTGTGTATAGTAGTTTATTTATTAACTTTAGTAGTCTTCAACCGGTGTTCTTGGTGTTTTCCGGTGAAATAACTTCAGAAGAAATTTTTGCGAACTGCTTTCAGTTTCGTTACTGTGTCATTAGACGTTTGATTTTCTTTCTGTGTTAGTATTTTGTTATATTCTCATTTGTTGTTGATTAATACTGTCAATAATAGTAGTTACTTCCCTTGTAGAGCAAGTTTGTGATTACTGTAGTCAGTTTTTAACACCTTCTTATTGTAGTAGCGGAACTTCGATAAAGTTGTTTTCTTGTTTCAATAACTGTAAAATTTTAGCATGAGTGAGAAGTGTGGGCTTTGCCGTAGATTCGTGAGTAGTGGATTGCGGTGTGAGACTTGTTCGAAGTATTTTCACTGGGGTGAATGCAGTGGGGAAGCCAGTGGGCATTCTGGTGAGATCCTCTCCTGGAACTGCAGGTTATTTAGCAAGAGTAAGTTGATAGAGGAGCAGGAGCGTAAGATCCGTGCCCTTCAGGTGCAGTTGAAAAACGCACAGGAGGAGCTAGATAGGATGAGGAGGGAGAAAGGGGTTGGGGAATGGGAGCTGGCTGTTGGCAAGAGATCTGCTAGGAGAAGGAGATTTTCAGATAGTTTTACTATTGGCGTTTGTAATAGATATGACCAACTGTCAGAGTCTAGTGGAGAGGAATCTCTAGTAGCTGTAGATGTAGGAAGTATGCAGCAGACCTCAGCAGTTACGGTGGCTAGGACAGTTGCAAAGTCTAAGAGAAAGAAGAAGGTTCTGCTGTTAGGTAGTTCTCATGGAAGGGGTGTAGGCCAGCAGTTGCAGGAAGTTTTGGGGAGTGAGTAACAGGTCACCAGCATTGTGAAGCCTAATGCAGGATTGGTTCAGGTGACTGTTAGCCGGCCGAAGTGGCCTTGCGGTGAAAGGCGCTGCAGTCTGGAACCGCAAGACCGCTACGGTCGCAGTTTCGAATCCTGCCTCGGGCATGGATGTTTGTGATGTCCTTAGGTTAGTTAGGTATAACTAGTTCTAAGTTCTAGGGGACTAATGACCTCAGCAGTTGAGTCCAATAGTGCTCAGAGCCATTTGAACCATTTTTTTGACTGTTAACATAGGGGGGCTATGTAGGGATTTTACTAAAGAGGATCAGGTAGTGATTGTGGGTGGGGCTGGTAATAGTATTGATAGGGATGGGGAGTATGACATAGATGGTGACCTGGAAAAGATAGCCACTCAGACTGGCAACACGAATGTGCATTTCGTGGAACTGTTTCAGCGTCACGATCGACCTCATATTAATACAGCCGTCAGGCGTAATAACATTAGACTTGGGGGTGCGCTGATGACAGAAGGCATGAGTCTCATTTCAGTGGTGTCGGTGGAGTCTATCAGCAGGACGGGTTTCATTAGACATGGCCTGCACCTCAACAGGTATGGAAAGGGGTGGTTGGCAAAGCATATAGGTGACAGCATAGGTGGGGGTGGTGGGATCACTCATGGGAAAATTCCGGTAGTTGTGGGTGTCAGAGCTGTACCTTTTTTAGATTGAAGTCAGCTGATACGTATTCCTGCTTAACGGAAGTCTCTCTAACAAAGGAACCACTTTCGACAAAGCTTAGATTACCGATTAGTGAGGGAATTAGTATATTTCATCAAAATATACAAGGTATTAGAGATAAAGTTAGTGAACTGCTTATAGATGTTGACTCTGAAATTATTGGTATATCTGAACACTTCTTAAATAAGGAGATAATTCAGAGGCTTCCTTTATCAGGATACAGGTTGACTGGCAGGTTTTCTAGGAGCTCTTTGCGGTGTGGGGGAGTAGCCATGTATGTGAAAAACGGTATCCCATTTGAGTCAATTGATGTTTCAAAGTACTGCACTGAAAAGGTCTTTGAATGTTGTGCAGGTGTGGTTAAATTTAGTGGAGGTAAACGTCTTACTGTTGTTATTTATAGATTCCCAGACTCCGATTTCACAACATTTTTGCTAAAGCTAGAGGAGGTTCTTGGTTCATTTTATAGGAAATACAAAAAGTTAGTTATATGTGGTGACTTCAATATTAATTGTATAAGTGATTGTGCAAGGAAGAGAATGCTGGTAGACCTCCTTAATTCATATAATCTTATGCAAACCGTATTCTTTCCAACGAGAGTGCAAGGGAAAAGTAGAACAACCATAGACAATATTTTTGTTCATTCCTTATTACCAGAAGGGCATTCTGTTAGCAAAAAGGTGAATGGCCTTTCAGAGCATGATGCACAAATTTTAAGTCTAAAAGTTTTTAGTGCTGCAACACATGTTAAATATAGTTACCAACTTTTTAGGAAAGCTGATCCAGTTGCTGTAGAGACTTTTGTAAACCTTATCAAGGCACAAGAGTGGCAAGATGTTTATAGTGCTGATACAGTAGACGATAAATATAATGCTTTCCTCAAGACTTTTCTCGTGCTCTTTGAAAGTTGCTTTCCGTTAGAACGTTCAAAACAGGGTACTAGCACAAACAGGCAGCCTGGGTGGCTGACTAAAGGGATAAGAATATCTTGTAGAAAAAAGTTGCAATTATATGAAAACGTTAGAAACAGTCACAAACTAAATGCAGCAGCCCATTACAAACAGTATTGTAAGGTGCTTAAAACAGTTATTAGGAAGGCAAAAAGTATGTGGTATGCAGATAGATTAGCTAAGTCTCAGGATAAAATTAAAACCATATGGTCAGTCGTAAAGGAAGTGGCTGGTCTGCAGAGACAGGTCGAGGATATAGAATCAGTGCGTAGTGGGAATGTCCGTGTTACTGATAAGTCGCATATATGTACAGTATTTAATAATCACTTTCTGAATATAGCAGGTGAACTAAATAGAAACCTAGTCCCAACAGGGAATCATATAGCGCTCGTAGAAAAAAGTGTTGCGAGACTGTTACCTGAAATGCTCCTCCATGATACTGACAAGAGGGAGATTGAGTTAATAATTAAATCACTAAAGCCCAAGAACTCTCTTGGATATGACGGGGTATCTAGCAGAATACTGAAGTATTGTTCCATGTATGTTAGCCCAGTACTTAGCCATATCTGTAACTTTTCATTTAGGAGTGGTCGGTTTCCTGACCGACTAAAGTACTCGGTAGTGAAGCCACTTTATAAAAAGGGAGACAGGGATAATGTTGACAATTATAGACCTATTTCTATGCCATCGGTGTTTGCTAAAGTTATCGAGAGGGTTGTATATACAAGGTTACTGGAGCATTTATATTCACATAATTTGCTGTCAAATGTACAGTTTGGTTTTAGAAATGGCTTAACAACTGAAAATGCTATAGTCTCTTTTCTCTGTGAGGTTTTGGACGGATTAAATAAAAGGTTGCAAACGTTAGGTGTTTTCTTTGATTTAACGAAGGCTTTTGACTGTGTTGACGACAAAATATTACTGCAGAAGTTGGACCATTATGGAGTAAGGGGAGTAGCTTACAATTGGTTCGCCTCTTACTTTAAGAACAGAAAGCAGAAGGTAATTCTCCGCTATATTGAGAGTGGTAGTGTTGTTCAGTCCCAATGGGGCACTGTTAAATCGGGCGTTCCCCAAGGGTCGGTGCTGGGGCCACTGCTGTTTCTTATTTACATAAATGATATGCCTTCAAGTATTACAGGTGATTCTAAAATATTTCTGTTTGCTGATGACACCAGCTTGGTAGTGAAGGATCTTGTGTGTAATATTGAAACATTATCAAATAATGTAGTTCATGAAATAAGTTCGTGGCTTGTGGAAAATAATATGATGCTAAATCACAGTAGGACTCTGTTTTTACAGTTTCTAACTCACAATTCAACAAGAACTGATATTTTAATCAGACAGAATGGGCATATTATAAGCGAGACGGAACAATTCAAGTTCCTAGGCGTTGGCATAGATAGTAAGCTGTTGTGGAAAGCCCATGTTCAGGATCTTGTTCTGAAACTAAATGCTGCTTTATTTATCATTAGAACAGTATCTGAAACAAATGACATTTCAACACGAAAAGTAGTCTACTTCGCATATTTTCATACGCTTATGTCATACGGTATTATTTTTTGGGGTAATTCTTCTGATTCAAAAAGAGTATTTTTGGCTCAAAAACGGGCTGTTCGAGCTATTTGTGGTGTAAATTCGAAAACCTCTTGTCGACCCCTATTCAATAGTCTGGGAATTTTGACATTGCCCTCACAGTATATATTTTCTTTAATGTCGTTTGTTGTTAGCAATATTAGCTTATTCCCAAGAGTTAGCAGCTTTCACTCAGTTAATACTAGGCAGAAATCAAATCTGCATGTGGAATGCACTTCCTTGACTCTTGTGCAGAAAGGAGTGCAGTATTCTGCTGCATCCATTTTCAATACGCTACCATAAGAACTCAAAAGTCTTAGCAGTAGCCCAAACACTTTTAAGTCTCAACTGAAGAGTTTCCTCATGGCTCACTCCTTCTATTTTGTCGAGGAGCTCCTGGAAGAGCTAAAAAATTAAGCAAATTCCAGTGTTACATTCTTGATAGTCTTTATTTAAACTAACGACTTGTCGCCTGAATATGTTTCTTATATTTCATTTTATCTGTTTCTACAATCTACAACTGAATATGTTTCTTATATTTCATTTTATTTATTTCCACAATCGTGTCATAATTTCATGTATTGACTCGTCCCATGACCATGGAGACTTCTCCTTAATGTGGTCCCACGGAACAATAAATAAATAAATAAATAAACGAATTACGCAAGAAAGTTTTGGTTCAAAAAGAAGTGAAACATAAGTTTCTGGTTCAAAACCAAAATTGGTAAAATAAAATTACTGTGACCGATTAGAAACTACCAACACAGGACCAGCAATACCATGAATTTTGCCCAAAGTACATGAATAGCTATTGGTTAAAAGATGCAAGAGGGGGCCTGAGAGGCATCGTATGGTCAGCTACAATTCACAAATAACTGTCTCAGCAACAGAGACAGTCTCATAGATTAGTCAGAGGTACGTACCGGCATGTACAGTAAACATCATTACAAAGCCTATTAATTTATTTTATTTATTAATTGTCAAATAGACCGATCACTATATCGCGTGTGTTAAAGAAGAAATTACTTCTCACAAAATGCATGTTTCTGTAGCGTAAATAATTAAATATCGTTGCACGATACTCTATGTGATCAAGAGGCACTATACTTCCCTAGAGAAATCACTTGACCATTTATTAGAGATTAAAATCCATAAGTGTCACATATACTGAATTCGTATATTGTCGACGTCACACAATAAGTCGCATTAACAAAATACGAACGTCGTGATTGCCCCCACCCCCTCCCGTCTCCTAATTTCTTGTAGTGACGACAGGATAATGTATAATGCTGGCAGAAAGAAGCCTTTCGGATTCGGAACGGAAGTCCGTGCAACATCAGCGACTTAGAATATCCTTTAGAGTCTCTTATTTTCACGTTCTCTCTTTAGACCTGTGTCAGCTAAAGGGTGCAAAAGAAATTCTAAAAGCAGACGGTGAAACACAAAAGCCGGCAGAAGGTAATCAGTGAGCCGCGGCTTTGGCGCGTCGACAATAAACTGTCAAGTGTCGACACGGCGGTCGATAGCTAAGCCGGCGCGCGAGAAGCGATTTCCCGCCTCGGCCTATACACGCCTCTCCAGAGTTTAGCCCGGCACACACATATGCGGCTGCCGACATGCTCTCTATCGCCAACGTTCCAGAGCGGGACCTCAGTGCTGCTGTTGCTGCTGCAGCCAAATTGAGAATTACTCCCAACTTGGCGGTTTGTCACTCCTCCTGTGAACTGACAGTGCGCAAAACGAAGAATGTTTCATTGTAAAAATTACGTATATGTCAGTACACATTCGTATCGAAATGAGATTCAACTCAGTCCGTATGGATTATTAGATAGCGACAAAATGAAGTGCCAGCAATCACAATGACAGGAATGGTATTGTTTACACGGTGGTTCACCTGTTTCCGATAGCAGTTCTCATAATCACAAAACGTATTTTTTACTCTTAAGTATACACCAACGCCAGCCATTTGGCATCCGCTGTTAATAAAGGTTCCTCCGCACCTTTCCAAACATCACGACCTGCAGCTACAATGATTCATACTAATACACGTGTTTTCTAGTTTCATCTACTGATCTACCATTACGTCGTTTACGTACCTTCCGAATTTAGGGAACAGCTACCTTGCTCCATCTTTTATCCAACTGCCTAGCTACATTTCAGTTCCTTCGTAGTCATCAATATATGTTCCGCTCCAGTATGTCGCCTAATACACTCCTGGAAATGGAAAAAAGAACACATTGACACCAGTGTGTCAGACCCACCATACTTGCTCCGGACACTGCGAGAGGGCTGTACAAGCAATGATCACACGCACGGCACAGCGGACACACCAGGAACCGCGGTGTTGGCCGTCGAATGGCGCTAGCTGCGCAGCATTTGTGCACCGCCGCCGTCAGTGTCAGCCAGTTTGCCGTGGCATACGGAGCTCCATCGCAGTCTTTAACACTGGTAGCATGCCGCGACAGCGTGGACGTGAACCGTATGTGCAGTTGACGGACTTTGAGCGAGGGCGTATAGTGGGCATGCGGGAGGCCGGGTGGACGTACCGCCGAATTGCTCAACAAGTGGGGCGTGAGGTCTCCACAGTACATCGAGGTTGTCGCCAGTGGTCGGCGGAAGGTGCACGTGCCCGTCGACCTGGGACCGGACCGCAGCGACGCACGGATGCACGCCAAGACCGTAGGATCCTACGCAGTTGGATCCTACGCAGTGCCGTAGGGGACCGCACCGCCACTTCCCAGCAAATTAGGGACACTGTTGCTCCTGGGGTATCGGCGAGGACCATTCGCAACCGTCTCCATGAAGCTGGGCTACGGTCCCGCACACCGTTAGGCCGTCTTCCGCTCACGCCCCAACATCGTGCAGCCCGCCTCCAGTGGTGTCGCGACAGGCGTGAATGGAGGGACGAATGGAGACGTGTCGTCTTCAGCGATGAGAGTCGCTTCTGCCTTGGTGCCAATGATGGTCGTATGCTTGTTTGGCGCCGTGCAGGTGAGCGCCACAATCAGGACTGCATACGACCGAGGCACACAGGGCCAACACGCGGCATCATGGTGTGGGGAGCGATCTCCTACACTGGCCGTACACCACTGGTGATCGTCGAGGGGACACTGAATAGTGCACGGTACATCCAAACCGTCATCGAACCCATCGTTCTACCATTCCTAGACCGGCAAGGGAACTTGCTGTTCCAACAGGACAATGCACGTCCGCATGTATCCCGTGCCACCCAACGTGCTCTAGAAGGTGTAAGTCAACTACCCTGGCCAGCAAGATCTCCGGATCTGTCCCCCATTGAGCATGTTTGGGACTGGATGAAGCGTCGTCTCACGCGGTCTGCACGTCCAGCACGAATGCTGGTCCAACTGAGGCGCCAGGTGGAAATGGCATGGCAAGCCGTTCCACAGGACTACATCCAGCATCTCTACGATCGTCTCTATGGGAGAATAGCAGCCTGCATTGCTGCGAAAGGTGGATATACACTGTACTAGTGCCGACATTGTGCATGCTCTGTTGCCTGTGTCTATGTGCCTGTGGTTCTGTCAGTGTGATCATGTGATGTATCTGACCCCAGGAATGTGTCAATAAAGTTTCCCCTTCCTGGGACAATGAATTCACGGTGTTCTTATTTCAATTTCCAGGAGTGTAGTTTTATTTCTTTTCTTGTACCCTTTCGATTTTTTAACATGCACCTCTTCATCGCTCATTGAACAAGCCTCCTTTTTTAAATGTTTTTCTCATTGAAACCCCACGTGTCACAGCCGTGGATCAAAACTGCTTATTGAATGTAATTTTTGAGTTTCAGGCACTTTCGAATTCTCCCTTCGGGTAATTTCTTTAGTTTATCACAAGCTCTGTAGGACATTTCTACTCATTGTTTATGAATGCCCGTTCTTTTGTGTCTAACTGCATAAAGAAGAAATTAACCTCCTACCAAACGTTACACTATAACTGACCCGAAAGCCGCAGTTGACTATTTCTGTCACAGTTATGGCTTTACCACCTTTTCTGCATCCCTCCAAGGGCAATACGTCTGTCCTTCTAAGATTGGAAAACTCTCAAATCGTTTAATATTTCAACGATTATACTTTCACTAACTTTCCATTGCCCTACATATCCCATTAATATCAACTTTTCAGTTTCTAAACCAACATAAATATTTTTGCCTGATAGCTATCCTTTCGCCTCGAAAAGGAAACATGTTACATTATTTTCTTGTGTGGTGCATATAACAGGTAGCATATGAAATTATAAAGAATATAGCAACATTTTGCTACACTTTTTATAATTTTATATTCCAAGGTCGCTGCACAGAAAGGGAACCTTACGGAGCCCAACATTCAAAAGGTTAGCCGGCCGCGGTGGTCTAGCGGTTCTAGGCGCACAGTCCGGAACCGCGCGACTGCTACGGTCGCAGGTTCGAATCCTGCCTCGGGCATGGATGTGTGTGATGTCCTTAGGTTAGTTAGGTTTAAGTAGTTCTAAGTTCTGGGGGACTGATGACCACAGATGTTAAGTCCCATAGTGCTCAGAGCCATTCAAAAGGTTACACATGGTCTAAAAGGAAATCGGATACCAGACTGTGCTGAAGACTTGTGACAAATTAAGTGCATCTGGCACATTGAGAGGAACTAGTGACTAGTGAAGCTTACCGTCAGTCAATCAGTCAATGTTTAGAATTCACAGCAGTCGGCTGAAGGAAGGTAGCGCCACAGCTGGTGCAGAGTTTGAACTTGTCACAAATGTTCCAGACATGAGATGTTTACATGACAACCATAACAGCAGGATTTATGCTCTTACTAGTTTTTACAGTTTTTAGTTTTAACCTATGATGTAATCAAATTCGTGCGACGATAGGATTACCACAATTTCGACTTTCAGATCGCATGTATTACAAAACCTCTTTATTCTTTTTTTTGTATTTACTGATAATTAGTGTCATAGGTTCATGTTGACATTTGCCTTTTAATATGAAGCATAGAAACTGCAGCTGATTGCAAAAACATATCTCACACATTGTAGGAGCAGATAACATATGGCTACTTTTCATGATGGTCATTTTCTCTGGAACCTGTGACCAACGACGTACAGACATAGCTATAGGAAACAGTGATCACATCACGTGATGACATGAATTTCTCTTTGCAGACGTATATAGACACAAACTAAACAGTTTCTCTCAGTCCGTATCTGCAATTTTCCTTCTCGACGTCCGCCGCTAGTGTTGACTCCTGCACAGCGCCGCGACTGGTTCCTCTTACATCTCTTGTATTTATTTCGGTATCATAATTCCATGAATACTACAAATATTTTACTTACCTTTTTGCAAAAGTCTGATACCTGTGTACTTAATTCTTTCTCTGGTACACGCTGACGTTATTAAACCTGTATTTCTACAAAATATTGTGTTGATCTTTGCAAGCTATATGAAGAATTGTTTTCCAAATCATATCTCTGTAAGCTTACAGGAACCTATTGCAAACGAATTTCTATCGCTGTACATAGACATTATCCAGTGAAAAGCTTTTTCTGCGTGGTAATCATATGTAGTGATTAAAATATGTCAGCAATTAAGGAGGAAATGTAAGGGCATAACATTTTATCGACAGCGCGTTCATTAGCGATAGAAATAAGGTGAATACGAAAATTATGAGGAATGAAATCTGTCGTGTCTACAACCACTCTGTTACTAGCCTTGAACGACCCAACTAATCCGCAGACAATCTCAGCTGAGGTAACATGAAGGGGTTGAACCTCTGCTCTCGAAAGCAAATCTTGTCTTACCCTCTGTGACATGTTTCTGGATCTATATTTTTTCCCCCTGGGGCAACTCCTCAGCCAAGTTGTCGTCACTTCGTCCTCAGGAATTACTTGCATAAAAAAAAGAAATCTAATTCGACCGAATCCCCCATTAAGATTTACTTGGTTCTCTTATTTGTTACAGTCAGATATCTATGTTGAGATCCGGTCTTAGATATCATAATGTAACACTACACTCAAATAAGCACTTTGTTTTAGTAGGCTGAAAGGTACTTTGGGTCTTAATGTTGGATCGACAACAAGTTCATTATGACAGGCAATACTTAGACTGGTAAAGGATGGTCTTTTCATTATGACAGGCAATACTTAGACTGGTAAAGGATGGTCTTAGGTCATCACCCGACTCGAGGTACATGCCGTACTCAACTTAACGAAACGAAGGAAAATAAATCAGGAAGGCTGAACGAGAATCTGGACCCCGTTCCTCGACTGGAGTGTGCCAGCCACTGTGCCATTTTGCTGAATGTCACATTCTGGGAGCTGTGCAGCGAGAAGTATGGACCTAATCGTAGTGGCCAAGTCCATTTAAAATAAGAAAATCAATAAGTACGTGCAATACTTTTCTCATACGCAGTAAGGTTCTGACTTTCTGAATAAACTTCGCGATTGAAATCATTTGATTACGTTTTTACGCGTCTAAGTATGAGACACATGACAGAGGTGTCCTAGCGGGCAGAGAACTAGACTCCGGCCCTTGAGGTCCCGGGTTGAGTCCCAGATAAGGACGAGGATTTTTACTCGTTCCGATTCCTCCAGCACAGCCACAGGTCCACTTAGCCTGCTATAAAATAAGACTCTTTAATATTTTCCGGGGAAAAAAGCGGCCAGGTAGATGGGTCCACCACTCTCTCCTTCTTAACGCCGCGTCGAAGAAGGAACCAACCTACCTACAAACAGGCCAATAACACAATCACAGGCTTGTGCCACAGACAAGAGGGAAGTATCAGACATCCTCAGCAATTGTTAGGAACGTGGATACACAGGGTGATCTATGGGAGCCAAGCGCTTTGTTTCGCTGGAAGGCACGCATCAATCGTCGCGTTGTTGCTGCCCGTTCTTTTGACTTTGGCAGGTGGCGTATGGGCTTTAGCCATTCTGGGTGATTAGGGGGTCTCCTTCGAAGTAATTCAATGAAGATCGTTGTGTTGCGACTTTTAGCACTACAGACTGGTGTGGCAGTAGCATCTGCTTTTTTCTGAAGAAGAGTGGCGGCATTTATTGTCGTAAGACAACATGCAGAACAATTCAAGTTGGATTTCTGAAAATCCTCATCACTCACATCAGCAGTCTGTGTATGATGTGAAAACGTAAGTGCTCTGCACAGTAACTGCAGCACTAATTTTGGATGGATCTTGTTTCACCAAACATAACTTCCGATGGGTATGTCAACAATATGGTGTGACGCATCTTCAGTGAAACGACAACTAAGGGAAACACATACTGTTACGTCATGCAGAAAAATAGAAGACCACACACACATTCAACGTGTTTATGCCAGTATTAAGACATGCTTTTTATTATAAAAATATCCTATCATGACGTTGAGCGCCGACCGCGGTGGTCTAGCGGTTCTGGCGCTGCAGTCCGGAACCGCGGGACTGCTACGGTCGCAGGTTCGAATCCTGCCTCGGGCATGGGTGTGTGTGATGTCCTTAGGTTAGTTCGGTTTAAGTAGTTCTAAGTTCTAGGTGACTTGTGACCTAAGATGTTGAGTCCCATAGTGCTCAGAGCCATTTGAACCATTTTTGACGTTGAGCACACGTCTCAGCACTGGTAGCTTGAAGCACTATCATTACCTTATAAGGTTTCAGTTTGAGTTTGTACACAGCAGTACACATGTGTACTGTTGACACACCTCTTCATATTGCTAAATGTGCTAATAGGTAGTACGTGTTGTGGCGTGCGTTCACACAGCACGTAAGACGCAGCCACCGCCCTCTCGAGCACCGTGTGCCTACGCTCCTGTGGCAGCAGCGCAGGGGGTCGTCACAAGAGATGCAGCAGTCATACCGTTGCAGTCGACAGAGCCAATCAGGATGTGGCCTCACGTGATTAAGAAGCGGTGTCGTGGCCCGGAAGAGGGAGTCGACTTTGGCTACAGACCTGGACACGAGTGATTACGCTGAGTTACGTTTCACGTTGTTTCCGGAATAAATCTTATAAGGTGTCATTGATTCGGACTTTTCATTTGGTAGTTTGTAGCTGGGACACAACACTAAAGACACACCCCCTCTTATTGCTAAATGGTGCACCAATCTTCAATGTAGAATCTAACTCGTCTTGATCCTCTAAATCGACGAACCAGTTACCAGAGTCTGACGACTAGGGCCTGCCTTACTCGTATCGGTCCCCATCCAATGCCAACCACGTACCTAAAACAGCTTGTGCAAAACTGTTATTTACCAAAGCTTAGGCACTGACAAATAAGTGGCAACGGACAACATGTTTATAAGACACACAAAGTTTCTAGAACAGCATAGAGGTAAAGCTGTTACGGGTGCAGTCGCTCCCTCTTTGACAAGCGGCTCTTTAGTGTGGACAGCGTATACTGTCCGATATAATACATCGTGTGCAATCTCAAATTGAAATAATGCTATAAACTTTTCTGATAAATAAAACTGATGTTAAATTAGCACGAGAGAGTAATGGTAGCCCAGGAAGAAAGCCGTTCCATGCTCGCAACACGACATCCATAATATATTTAAAGAAAGTCAAAATTACCACTTTTTACGAACCTCTCACACCTGGACTGATTCTTACCGAGATTCGCTTTCCTAAGACGTTGTCTATTGCTGCTGTTGTCCTGCCTAAACCGAGATTTTGCTACTTTCATTGAGGTCGGACCTAACGTTATTATCGACGTTATTTGAAGCGGATCAGTAGTGTAGCTAAAGAAATATAAGGAGAAGAAGTCTGTCTCCTTCGTGTTGAAGAAACTAATAAGACATTCACCTTTAGTGGCCTCAGGGAATCGTGGAAAAACTCTATACTGTGTGGAAAAACTATATATATGTGGACAGAGGTTTGTACCCCACTACTTCTGCATACAGTGGAGTGTTTTTAAGAAGTGCACAACCGCGCGGGATTAGCCGAGCTGTCTAGGGCGCTGCAGTCATGGACTGTGTGGCTGGTTCCGTTGGAGGTTCGACTCCTCCCTCGGGCATGGGTGTGTGTGTTTGTCCTTGAGATAATTTAGGTTAAGTAGTGTGCAAGCTTAGGGACTGATGACCTTAGCAATTAAGTCCCATAAGATTTCACACACATTTGAACATTTTTAAGAAGTGCACCTGTCTCATTGGTCGTTAACTTCAGCAACTGAATTGATTCAGTGACCAACGCCTGAGCAGCATAAAGTAGTGAAAACGTGAAACAAGGATATAATAATACTAAATTTGTACACAATGTCATACCACTGTAATGTCACTCGTACAGACCGTTATGCTACCGCGCTAGGTGGCACAGATTTAAGAAACAATTTTTCATTCTGGAGGAGAGATGTTCAGCTGTTCTGTTTTAGGCTGTCCCTGGTTTCAAAAAATTACTTTAGAAAACCAAAATGGTTCCTTCAGTGTGGTACTGTTCCATATCCATTGCACCTTGCGTCAGCTAATACTCCGTCTGTACTCACCTCGACTCAAAGCATCCCTTTCTACTGTGACGTGCAAAGTGTAACGAATATTGCGTCAAATGGCCCCGACGTATTGAGATAACTTTTTGCACAGTTGACATTTCTAATTATTGTGTACACTTCGAGAGATGTTTGACTGTTTAGGCATCAGTTAGAGATAAGTTACATGTTTGTTTCTAGGGGTGATTAATTCTGTACTGTGCAGTGGATAATGTGAGCTACCACATATCACTGTGAGAAGTCACTAAAAAGTTAACAACAATGCACGGTCCACCCATATAAATGTGACCACCGTTTATGTTCCACATCCACTTGTAATAACCACTCACACACGGCACTAGCAATGGAGGGTATATAAAGTGCGTCGGTGGTGGACACTGAAAACCTGCCGTAGTCGTCGCATGTAGACACGGAGCAACCTATCTGATGTCCAAAAGGGCAAGATCATTGCCTTTCGGGATAAGCGAGGAAGCATTTCCGAAACAGCTAAGTTTTAAACTGTTCGTATGTCGCCGTGGTTAAAGTATGCCGTGTTTGGCAAAATGGCGCTACCCAAAACTGGCGCCGAGGCTCCTGCGGTCCAGCACGGGCCATAGACAACAGGAGTGAAGACGGTTGCGGAGATGTTTACAGATCAATGGACATGCAACTGTAGAGCAGCTGATGTCCCAGATGATCCAAAGGGCTCAAACAGTGTCTCCTGGACGACAGTTCAGCGAGTGTTGCTGTGTATGGGCCTCCTCAGCCGGTCCTCGGTTCGTGCACCCATGCTCACTGCTCTTCATCGGTGACGAAGGCTGGAATTTGCACGCCATTATGGCAACTGGACCGCCACTGAGTGGCGAAAGGTTACCTTCTCAGATGAATGACGTTTTATGCTCCACAAGACAGATTGCTGTTGGCGTGTATGGCGTGACACGTCTTAAAGCAAACACCCTGCAACAATGGTCGGAAGCGTCCGGGACAGAGAGCTTTCCCTGGCTGATTTCGTCATTCTGGAAGACACTATGGATCAGCACAAGTATTCATACATCCTTGGGGACCATGACCACGACTACATCCAGGTTGTTTTTCCTCGGCACGGTGGCATCTACCAGGTGGACCACGCAACATGTCACACAGCTCACAGTGCGAGTGTGTTGTTCGAAGTGCAACAGGATACGTTTACCACACTCTCCTCGTCATCAAACTCACCGGATTTAAACGTGATCGTGAATGTGTAGTACCACCGCGATCTGGCTCTTCGGGTCATGGATCCCGAAGCGACAAACTTAGTACAGCTGATCACGGCTCTGCAGTCAGGTTGGCTCCACATCCCTGTCAGAATATCACTGCCTCTCCCTGCACGGCTAAGAACGCTCCTCGCTGCAAAAGGTGGCTGATCCGGCTTCTGGAAGGTGGCAGGACAGAGTAACCACAACAGCAACAACAATAATAATAAATACACTCAACAGCGTTTCAAATAAATCTTCTCTCACATATTTCTGAGGAAACAGGTCTAGAAATATACTTATCCGAAACGAAGTACGGGACTAACATTTTCGATGCTATCACATAGCTATAAGCAGGTTTTGAAAGGTTCATCCATGATCAAAAATTCAAATGAGTTGGAGAAATTACTTAAATTAATCCATTAAAAAAGGGAGCGTATCACGTTTGAGCCTCAAATATTAAGAATCCTTACCAACTATCCAAGGACATCTAACATAAAGATCAGTCTTCCTAAACACAAAACTCAAGTCTTACGTTATTCTGATAAAACTTCAAATAATCAACGCAGCTGTATGATTGCTTTATTTAAAACAGGAGAAATTAAACATACATTAAATACTTTGAAATTTCTGGGACCAAAACCAGTTTCAAATTCGATATATATCCTAATACGCAATAAAGAACTTCATAGGAATCTTCACAAACTTTCAGAAACAGTTCAGAAAGAAAAACCTACCAGTTTCAAAAAATAGCTCAAATGGTTCAAGCGGCTCTGAGCACTATGGGACTTAACATCTGAGGTCATCAGTCCCCTAGAACTTAGAACCACTTAAACCTAACTAACCTAAGGACATTACACACATCCATGCCGGAGGCAGGATTCGAACCTGCGACCGTAGCGGTCGCGCGGTTCCAGACAGAAGCGCCTAGAACCGCTCGGCCACACCGACGGGGCTACCACTTTGTTTGGTATTATTAGAAGAATGGGGGCAAGCAATGTTACTAAAAAACAATCCCGACAAAGGATTGGATTGTTTTGGGGAAGGAGACCAGACAGCGAGGTCATCGGTGTCATCGGATTGGGGAAGGACGGGGAAGGAAGTCGGCCGTGCCCTTTGAAAGGAACCATCCCGGCATTTGCCTGGAGCGATTTAGGGAAATCACGGAAAACCTAAATCAGGACGGCCGGACGCGGGATTGAACCGTCGTCCTCCCGAATGCGAGTCCAGTGTTTAACCACTGCGCCACCTCGCTCGGTCCCGACAATGGAACAACAAAAAGAACATAAATAAGTGAATTAATGAAACTGTACGAAACGTAGAGGAAATGAATGTTTCTGAAGATTTCCAAAACAGAGTTGCACCTTAGCTCTGCCTCTCCCAGAAGAGGAACGCCACGACCACCTTAACACGAGACGCCATAGCAGACTGACACAAAAATCACAGGACAAATTCGTGATAAGTTTTCCGTATAAGACGATGTACGTGCATTATACTGACGCCACAAAAACCACTCCTGAAAGGCGAAATTGCTGCACCGACACGGCAGCTCGGCTCTGTTATCACTTATGAGAGACCGTTTCGGAAACAATGACAGACGGAGTTCGTATAAATATTAACCATTTTAGAGAGGCAGTATCAGCCACTACCTGAAGGTCGGTTCGAGGGGAGTGTTACGCCAGTCTACGACTGGAACAGAGTCACCAAGCTACTACCGCCAGACGCCGTCTGCACTATCTCGTGGTCTGTTGTTCGTGCTATGTCCGAATACTGCTGAATTGCTGCCTTCCAACCGGTGGGCCACCTGTTGGCTAACTCCCATCCAGTGCTGGTCGACTACACTGCGGATCCACGGTTCGTGCCTGAGCCACCTAGCTACCCAGCCTTCATCGCCTGTGTGGGCAAACCCTGTTTCAGTCCGTTATCGTCTTTGAGAGCACACGTCACCGCTGTGAGCCTACTCTCTGTCCATGCTGGAGTCCACAATTTGATCCTGCACGCTCCGGTGCGTCCCATACTGTGCTGAGTCGTACCAGGCGGTGTGGCTGCCTGCCCCGTTTCGGAGTCTGAGTAAGCGCCGCGCCGCTAGAGCGCTGACCACGCCGCTTTTGCCCGGCCGTCGCCTGTTACCCAGGGCGATGCAGCCCGCTGGACACGAAAGCCGCTACAGTACCATCCGACTCCGGCCTGCGCCGTGAGAGTCTCGACCACCGCCCAGTATCACAACGACTGATGTATTATGGTATGGAATAAAAGATTATATGTAAATGTTGTTGTTCTTACTGGTAGTCAGCGAACGACCTGATATCTACCCTCCACACTGCTGCAGTCATACCAAGGATGGTGCAATGCAAATAAATAAATAAATAAAATAAAAAATAGTTCAAATGGCTCTGAGCACTACGGGGCTTAACATCTGAGGTCACCAGTCCCATAGAACTTAGAACTACTTAAACCTAACTAACCTAAGAACATCACACACATCCAAGCCGAGGCAGGATTCGAACCTGCGACCGTAGCGGTAGCGCGGTTCCAGACTGAAGCTCCTAAAGCCGCTCGGCCACTCCGGCCGGCCGGCGGTGCTATGCACGCCTTCAAGACCACAAGTACTGCAGTTTCGCCAACCCCTGACGTCTACATCAGAGAAGGAAGCGAAAAAAAAAAAAACACAGCATTGGAAATAAGAAATTGTAATTCACTGTTGTAAAGGGTCCATTGTGATTTGATTCCACCAACCGACTGCCTCGTCATCCTCAAGCCCGTAGGCATCACTGGATGTGGATATGGAGAGAGGGGGGGCGGGAGGGGGCGTGTGGTCGGCACACCACTCACCCTCCCACTGTCAGTTTTTGTGACCGGGTCCGCCACTTCTTAGTCAAGTAGCTCTTCAATGGGCCTGACGACAGCTGAGTACACCCTGCTGGCCAGCAGCGCTCGACGGCACCCGGTCACCCATCCAAGTGCTAGCTAAGCCCGACAGCACTTAACTTCGGTGATCAGAAAGGAACCGGTGTTACCACTGGTGCAGGGCCATTGGTCAGGAAAGAATAACAGTAATAATAATAAGAAACACATCCACATGCCTACAATAATGTTATTTCTGTTGCGATAACGCGCTGTATTTCAAATTTCGATGTTTAACTTCAATGAGCCTTCGAGAAAGAATTACAGATAAAAAGTAAGTCATTACATTGCACTCCAATGTTATTCTTTACGCACATAAAAGCTCGTTCCGAGTTTACCAATATTTATAGAAGATAAGAACAAAATACACTTGTGTTGTAGCAGTTAGGTTTCAAATTAACATAACAATTATGAATGTTAATTCATGTAAAATATTACACCAAAATATCACCCTTAAGAAAAGCTACGTGTCTCTGACTACCTAAATTGATTTATTCACGCTGCAACGATACGTAAGACACATTCAGTAGCTGTGCAGCCCGATGTACCCTGATATCAGTAAAACAATGAGCAGATAACTTTACCGTTACACAGCATTTTCGATGCTCGAATATTGGAATTTCGGCTTCGGTAATGAGTATGAGGTCAAATGCCGAGAACTTTCGCAGCACGTGCAAGAACATTTAAAATTTGTGGAGGTTAGTAGACGGTGTCGGCAAGCAAGAATACACCTGGAGGAAATGGTGTTGACTCTGACTGCGAGAGATATGTTTGCTGAAGGGGAGACGGGAGGGCCAGCCGCGGCGGATGGAAGTTAATTATCAAGTTTAGTGCTGGTTAGCACGCCATACTTGTTTCTATGCAGAACGATCGACAAAACGCCTTGGCGCGGTCTCCGCGGCCCGCGGCCGGCCGAGCCTCCTGCAGTATCGCTGCGTCTCTCTCTTGTACTCGCTGTTCATTAACCCTGGCGCCCAACAACTCTCAGCCAACCTCTCACATCTTACTGTCGTTCCCAGTCACAAACTGCAGCTGAACTCTTTCAGCGCGATATTCTGCACGCCGTGTGCGTGTCATTAGACGGGAACCGATATTTAGGAGAGAGGCTCCGATTGCAGCATACACAGCGGCCGGTTCCTCGGACATGGGGAGAGTCTCACCGGTTTTAGACGAGCTAGAGCGGCCTTGGGAAGACGTCAGAGGGCCGGCTTCCGCGGTACCCATTGCCGGGAGCAGCTCCTGCGTCTTACAACATGTGTGTCAGCAGTTAGTTTAATGGTGGTACATAACCTTTAGGAGGTTCGAGTAGTCCTCCCTAGGGTATGGGTGTGTGTGTGTTGTCCTTAGCATAAGTTAGTTTAAGTTAGATTAAGTAGTGTATCAGCTTAGGGACCGATGATGACCTTACCACGAATTAAAAAAAAAATTTACTGAAATGTTTACAATCTAACTGGAAATTGTCAGTGAATATATTTTATTACACGTCTACGGATGTCTTTTACAGTAGGAAAATGTGCACTTTATAGGATTCTTTTGAGACACTGGTCTAAGAAATCTACAGGCGTCAGATCCAGTCAGAGAACTCACTGTATGAGGCGCACACGAGCGTCGGACAGTGTACGAAGAAGACTGTTGTGACTTGGCAAGACAGCCAAGTCACAATGACAGGAAGCCGAAATGCACGCGTTTAATTACACGCTGACTGGCGTGACGTCTGGAACAGTTAAGGGAATTAATAGTAGCAAATAAAGTACGTAGTTGATATAAAACTTATTTTTAATCCACAATTGTAGAACCTCTCTCGTTACTGTACATGCTTCACAATATTAATTATCAAATGCTATGGCGCCTTGCTAGGTCGTAGCAAATGACGTAGCTGAAGGCTATGCTAACTATTGTCTCGGCAAATGAGAGCGTATTTGTCAGTGAACCATTTTTATGAACGTCGGCTGTACAACTGGGGCGAGTGCTAGTAAGTCTCTCTAGACCTGCCGTGTGGCGGCGCTCGGTCTGCAATCACTGACAGTGGCGACACGCGGGTCCGACGTATACTACCGGACCGCGGCCGATTTAAAGGCTACCACCTAGCAAGTGTGGTGTCTGGCGGTGACACCACAAAGACGTTTTGCAGATTTCCTGAGTTTCTGATTTAACTAACATAATTTTCTCTGTGCACTATTGGAAGAGTACCCTGGAAAAGCTTTGTGCATTTTTGAATACTGGAATAATTTTCTCGTCAGTTTTGTGCCGTAACCTGACACTGACATAGGCAGATCACTGTCGTGGACTATGCAGCGTGTGGAACCCGGCTCTTAGGCTCCTAAGAGCAACCGATATCTGTTGGCTGCTTGTACGGTATTGCCAATAGTGTTAGCTTACGCGGAAAGGTTCAGAGCTTTAATTCGAACACCAGGGCAGAACCTACCTCTCGCAGCTGCCAGCTAACTGGTTTCTGACTGGCTACCTTCCATGACGTTATAAGAAAGGCAGAAAGTCGGTAACAGCACCGCCTGGTGACTTCCCCTGTAAGGTCTTCTACTGACTTACTACCTACACAGCAAAGCTTTTAAATGCAGATCTACCCACAGCACAGTCGTCATATTGGACGGCGAAGTCAGTACACATTGCGAACTGAAGTTTCGGTTAGTTAAATGAAATGTCGAAAGCTCGTCGGAATGCGACAGACCTCGGTTGATGTGACGAACTGCTCCGTAGGATAGTCAGAGTAGATTGGTAGGTGATTGTCACTACGAATTACTAGTGAAATAACAGTGATTTATAGCAAAACACAAGGTCTAGATGATTAGCACAGTCAAAAAAAAACTGATGGGTGTATCCTTCATTTCCTCGGAACTCGGGGTCATTTACGGATATTTCATGTTGTGGAAATGCGGAGTTTTGATGACGATATGCTTCTTTCACACAAATAATTTAAATACTATAGCTGCAGGCCATACAACAACAAAAATTAGCTTGATGATATTATGATTTTATGACACAATATCTCGATGTTTTTTCAACATATAAAACTTCAGAGGTTTGCAGTACTTAACTGCGAATTTGCTTTTTCATCTGAAGCATCAGTAGCAAATGAGGGAAAACGGACTAAATATGTGTCAAGTTTACCTCTTGCATTTTTTGTAGTTTATTACGATATATGTAGAAAATATTGAACAAAATACTCGTCAGAGTCTTTAAAGCTGAGAAGGACGTCGTCGAATGTTGCGTGTCAGTCGGGTGAACGTGTCCGTGTTATTATATCCGTCGTAATGTAACCAAACACGATCCATCGGAAGCCTAGATCTACTCTGGGATGTCTGAAAAGGTACGCATACTGGAGAAGGGCTTTGGAAATGTGAGCAGAAATCAGACGCGGCTTTAGCTGGTGTGGGCCGCTCGCTCTGTCATTCCCATCTCGGCGTGCCTCCCGGGGGTGCTGGGCGCGGGAAAGCCTCCTAAGATATTGGAAGCGACGGCGGACGCGGACGTGGACCTCGCCTTGCCAGCATGGCGCGGCGCTCTCCCCTGCGGCCGGACACCCGTCCAGATCCACCGATAAGATGAGAAAGGACACTCTTTCAATAACACGACATTCCCCGATTTTCTTATTCTCCGCTTTAGTCACGTACAGGAAAACTAAATGCTACTGTTTTCGTACTGTTTGATATCAGATTAAAATTAATTGTTAAGGTAGGCAGAAATGATTTTTTTACGAACAAATATTGTTCATCGACCAGATAAATTTAGGTATTTGCTAATATGACTAGTTTGGTAGTCACTTTAATAAATCATGTCTGCAAAATACTAACACGAATGGAAACTCTGGTAGAAGCCAGCCTCGGTAAAGGCCAATTTGTATTCTGGAGAAATGTAGGACCACGAGAGACAATACGGCCCCTACGACTTATCTTAGAACATAGGTTAAGGAAAGGCTAACCTTTGTTTATAGCAAAGGGCAGAAAGTTTTTGACAGTGATGACTGTAATACTCTCTTCGAAATTCTGAACGTAACTGGGATAAAATTCAGGGAGTGAATGACTATTTACAACATGTACAGATACCAGACGTGGGGAATGAGAGTCGACATGCATGAAAGTGAAGCACTCGTTAAGGGGGAGACAGACAGGGTTGTAGCCTATCGCATATGTTATTCAATCTAAACAATGAACAAACAATAAAGGAAGCCAAAGAAAAATTTGGAGTAAGAATTAAAGTTGAGAGAAAAGATATAAAATCTTTGAGATTTGCCAATGACATTGTAGTTTTGTCAAAGACAGCAAAGGACTTCGGAGAGCAGTTGATAAGAATGGACACTGTCAGGAAAAGAGGCTATAAGATGAACGTCTACAAAAGCAGAGCAAGGATAACGGAATGTAGTCGAATTAAATCAGGTGATGCTGAGGAAATTAGATTAGGGAATGAGGCACTTAAAGTAGTAGATGAGTTTTGTTAGTTCGCCAGAAAAAATAACTGTAGTTGTTCGAAGGAGAGGGGATATAAAATGTAGACTGTCAATGACAAGAATAGCGTTTCTTAAGAACAGAAATTTGTTAACATCGACTGTAGATTCAAGAGTCAGGAAATCTTTTCTGAAAGTATTTGTATGGAGTGTGTCCATGTATGGACGTGAAACATGGACGTTAAACAGTTTAGACAAGAAGAGAATAGAGCTTTTGAAATGTGCTGCTACAAAAGAATGAGGAAGATTAGTTGGTTAGATCACGTAGCTAATGAGGAGCTGCTGAACAGAATTGGGGAGAAACGAAATTTGTGAGCCAACCTGACCAGAAGGAGGGGTCAGTGGTCAGGACACATTCTGAGACGTCAGGTGATCACCAGTTTAGTATTGCAGGGAAATGTGGAGGTAAAATTGTAGAGCGAGACCAAGAGGTGAATACAGTAAGCGGATTCAGAAGGATGTGGGTTGGAGTAGTTACTTGGAGATGAAGGGGCTTGTACAGGATAGAGTAGGATGGAGAGTGGCATCAAACCAGTCTTCGGACTGAAGACCACAACTACAGTTTTTACAGCATCTTAATATTTTGCTGTATCTCCTCCCCAATTCGGGAAGTGCTAGTGTCAGAAGCGAAAGAAGGATCCGCTGATGTTCGTATGTTGCAGGAACCTGTAGCATGTTGCAAGCTCAAAGATTATGGCTTTCCTGAATGAAATCAACTTTCTATCAGACACTCGGCGAACATTCAGAAAAGAAACCACTTGCGTGAAACATAGCTTGTTTTTTTTGTTTTTTTTTTTTTCATACTTAACATCTGGCAACAACAGATGTATTGAGGACAAATACATTACATCTTCTTATATTTCCGAGTGACGAAACAAAAATTCTTACTACTGTACTTGCACTTCTCCGTAAAAACAAGTATGAAACACATGTTTGCCTGTTTCGCTTAAAAGAGTAGTTCAGTGGCGTCCTAGATAAGTGAACGTCGATTTTGAGGCAGCTGCGGTATCGCCCATTCGTCCAATTTTCGCCTCAAGTGAAATAAATTAATGCTATTTCCATATCAAGAAGAGTTTATGGAGCAGACTTCAAGATCTCGAGGATTACCGGCGAAACAAGATTTTAAGATTTCACATCAGCATTCTTGTAGCTCTGGCATTTATAAAACCGGAGGACGTTGGTAAAGGGTAGTTTGAGATTCATGCACAAGCTCCTGGTAACGAAAGGCTCTCTCAGTATTTTGACAGCTTGGTGGACCACTGGCTACTGAATGAGGCTATGCCGATAGCAATGTGAAATTTCTACGAAAAAGTCACCGAAAGACGAATGCTGCTGAAGTGTGGCACAACAAAATAAATAATATTATTGTAAATACTCAACCTAGAATCACTTATTTGTTGAAGTGTTTGAAAAAGGAGGCGGAGCTCACAAACTGTACATACATGACGCTGGATATGAATCCTGGACGGAAGAAGAGGAAGAAGAAGTAATGGAAGCTGGACGACAAGATAAAGAGAAGTGTAATAAACCGTGAAGAGACTGGCAACATTAGGTCCTGCTTGAATGACATCGCCCATAATCAAAAATTAGACAATGTTAAAAAGAAGTGTATTAAAAAGTTATGATGACCACTAAGCCCTCGTAGTTTATCTAGTTAAAATTGTTAAGTATACTGAAGCAGCATTATCGGCGATACCCGGCCGCGGTGACCGGGCGGTTCTAGGCGCTTCAGTCCGGAACCGCGCGACTGCTACAGTCGCAGGTTCGAATCCTGCCTCGGGCATGGATGTGTGTGATGTCCTTAGGTTAGTTAGGTTTAAGTAGTTCTAAGTTCTCGGGGACTTATGACCTCAGATGTTAAGTCCCATAGTGCTCAGAGACATTTGAGCCATTATGGGCCATAATGTAAAGTTATTGTTGTAAATAAAGTGTTCGGTAGTTCTGGCATAAAAATGATGAAGCTGTTTAGGCTGACTTTAAAGACAAGAAAATGGTAAATGATAATTTATCATGTTGAGTTTCTGAAGCCTGTACTAAATGTAATGGGAGTCAGTGTTTATTAATTATAAAAATTAAAAATTTAAAAAAAAACTGTAAGAAAATTCAGGCTTCACTATTGTATCTGTAGCTTAATGACGAAATTAGAAAGTCGCAGCTCAGTTCACTAGTGTTTAATCAGTTACCAGTGGGATTTGGTTTAACGGAGCCAACACTAAGCATAACTCAAATTACCCTCTTGTCACCGGATATTACAGCTACATTTAACTTTCTTCAACTGTAATTTCTTAGTCAGTGACCGTACTTACTTTCTCTGATTTGAACTTTGTCCCGCGACACATAATAAATGAACTCTTGGCCGCCAGAGATAGCGGATTTTTGTGAGTAAATTTACATGCAGTATGTTGTTCTTCGTCTCAACCCTTCAAATATCAACTTCCCCTTTGTTATTTTTGGTCTGTCAGTCGTAGTAATTAAAACAGCCACGAACGGAGCGTTCAAAATGATTTGCGAACATTCGCATTCTTTTACATCGTTCCTTTCCTGTTCCTCTCATGGCTATGGGCTGTTTCTATCCGATTCAGTAAGTGTGGAAAGAAGCTACAGAACTGTCGGAGGGAGGACTGGGCTATATTTATGCTTGAAAGGACTAATAACATATTGGCATAGTCGATGGAATTGCTTTCGTTTCTCAAAATGTTAAATATTTCGATTTCTGGGTATTGACAAGAAGCTGCATATTTCGGTACAGTGGAGCGGTAGCTGGAATTATGTTGATACTAGATGCAACTGTAGTATATAAAAACCATTTATGTAGTGGGACAAATAATGATATCAATATTTTCATTTGGCGACGTCATTTCAAGAAGCCATGATGTCGAAGGAGGGGGCCACTTCCGTGCTAGCTGCGTCTGGTAACATGCAGAGACGCCGGTTTGAATGTGAACACGACTGGTACAAGGAATAGCCTCCCTTTCCTGGGAGATCGCTGCTCAAACTACCTGGCGAAAGTGGTGACCACAGATGTCCGGCTAACACTACTGACCGGAATGTTCACGATCGCAATGTTCGACACTGACTGTCCCCAGTACCCAGAATTTTAGTTAACATAAAGAGGAGCACTAGAAAAGTAGTACAGTAGTCAAATGTATAGTTGGTTTTGGTGTTTCAAAATGACGCATCCAAGCACACAAAACACTGTTATTGCAACTGACAGCATCCATAAAAGCTAACGTACTGATATCATATGCAGCCTTCACCATCACCGATCCTAACGCTTTCTTTGCTATAGGGTCCTTGGAAACAAATGTATCTAAGTTAATACATCTGCATCCTATACTGACGAAGAAAGCAGACAATCGGAGCTGCGAGTTCCGGTAGCAAGGAGAAATCTGTGCTGAAACCGTTGTTGTCTGTGTTTGCGTTAAAAGCAAGCATTCGCTGAGATTAACATGGCTATATCCTCTTCACCCTTGAGATTAAAAAAAAGCAGGAAATTTTCCTTTGCATATTTTCCACCAAACTAATAGACAGGCATGATACAAATGCAAATGAAATATTTTTTAGAATGAGATTTTCACTCTGCAGCGGAGTGTGCGCTGATATGAAACTTCCTGGCTGATTAAAACTGTGTGCCCGACCGAGACTCGAACTCGGGACCTTTGCAAAGGTCCCGAGTTCGAGTCTCGGTCGGGCACACAGTTTTAATCTGCCAGGAAGTGAAATATTTTTTGATGATTGACTATGGCATTAATAGAGGTCTACATATATTGACCTCAATTTTTGTTTTGTACTTTCTTTCCCTTTTCTTAAGTAAAAGCATTATAAATGGTTCAAATGGCTCTGAGCACTATGGGACTCAACTGTTGAGGTCATTAGTCCCCTAGAACTTGGAACTACTTAAACCTAACTAACCTAAGGACATCACACATATCCACGCCCGAGGCAGGATTCGAACCTGCGATCGTAGCGGTCACGCTTTTCCAGACTGGAGCGCCTAGAACCTCACGGCCACACCGGCCGGCTAAAAACATTATATTCAGCATTAAATACATTTTATTTGATATGGTGAACTATATACGCTAGTGCACACAGAAGGTGTAATTCCTAATGCTAATATTTTTGAAAATCATTATGTCTAATACAAGTTTCTGTTGATGCGATAAAACAACTTCATAAATTCAAGAAAATATTAATCACAGAATAATTTAGGGCAAGTAGTAATTTTCTACTGCCCATAAACATATCTTCACAGAATGTTTTATGATAAGCTGCAAAACAATTGTTTTTGACGCCACCTAAATACATTCCACATTTGACGCATATGTCTCTAATCTTGAAATTGCAGCCGGGTTTCCGGCATTCCTTGGCACAACAAATCCTGGAAGGTGGCTGGATTTTAAAACCTAACTTCTGAAACTGGTTGCAACACAGCTCATCTTGGCTTTTTATTCATATTTTCTATATCATCTACATCTTCACTGCCAGAGGAATTCGCTATACAAAGACGTCTTCTTCTCTCAGCTACTGATATGTCATCTGAACGTTCTCATTGTTTACCAGTCAGTTTCATCAAGCTCAGGAGGACAATCACGAGGCAAAATCTAGAATTCGCAGTTTTCCCAATTAGATAACCCCGCATTGCTGTCATTAAAAAGAGCTTCTAACTGCTCATCAGTTAAAATTCACGAACTGCTATGAAATGTAGAAGTAACAGTCAAATGGGTGGCGGTGGGATGGGTGGACTGCTGTGGCCTGTTGTGGGTTGTGAATCACTGAGGGCTACGGCGGGGCGAAGCCTTTCCGTCGTTTCTAAGTCCCTGGTTTAATACATACACAATACAGTCATATCAGTATTACATTATCGAAGACCAAATTGAAATTAGCAAATATGCCCTTCAGAAAATGCGTTATTTCGTAGTAATGAACAAAATTGATTCAAATTTGAACTAATTCTGAACACTAGAATAGCTAGCGGACGTTTGGGAAAAAAGAGACCCAGAGAATCTTAGTCTAATATTTAGGCACAATAGTAATTTCCATATCTTTTCGATTTGTAGAAGTAACCGTTGTCTGCACACGACCAGCTGTAAACTAAATTACGAGTCGTACCTAGGAAGGTATTGCACCCTGGCTGTAAAAATATATATGTGGTGTCTGTTCTTTCTGATATTTCCGAAAGAACGAAAACCATTTTGATCCTGCAGCTACCACGAATCAAGACACAAAGGAATTAATAACATTACCTGTCAGTTTGCTTTTGTTCTACAATATTATTTTTATTGCTAACCGGTTTTCGGCTTACCAGGCCATCTTCAGGCATTTACTGAGTATTGTAGAACAAAAGCAAACTGGTGCTTTTCATTTATTATTATAATGTTGTTCTACCAAGAACCGACGGAAGATTCTGTTAACATTACCTGTCAGTTGCACTGATTTAAATCAATGGGGAAATTTGAAAATGTGTGGTAGACCGGCATTCGAAACCACATTCCCTACTTACTGGACAGATGTACAGATACCTGCAGCATCCGGACACAGTGGTCACGGTAACTTCTCGGACAACCCTAGCACACCTCCCGGCAGACCCAAATTCTCAACGTATCCACACACCACTAATGTAGCGCCCCTTGCCGATTATCCTCATTACTCGCAGCATTTCACCGATTCCCGTAAGACTTCGAGCGTGGTGTGCATAATCGGCAAAGGGAACTACATCAGTAGTGTGTGTACCAGTTGACAATTTGGGTCTGGTGGGAGGCATGCCAGGGCAGTCCGTGCTATGACCACTGTGGCCCGATGGGGCAATTGTCAGCGCATCTGCCAAGAAAACAGAAGACTAGGGCTAGAATCCAAGTCTGGCATAAATTTTCAGCTTACGTCATTTATTTAAATCGATTCCCACGGGCAACTGACGTCATTAATTCCTTTGTGTCTTAAAACTACGAACCAGAAGGTTCACACTCAGCGGCCATCAGTCTATAAGCGGAAAAATGCGTTTGTTTACGGAAAAAATAATGATCGACTGTCCACATGTGTGGACCGAAGGAACGAAGAGGCTAAAGTAGCTAAAAGACGTCTCGGATGGATTCCGGGTAAAGAAGTGGGCTAACCACTGGTAACAGACGGCACGGTATTTATGCGGAAACGTTTAGAAGCAGACAGCCGAGCCGGTGATAACGTAGCTAGCCGCGCCATTATTGTAGCGCCACAAACTGACGTGCCACCATAACGCATGAACACAATTCCACATTTTTTGTGCCCGTTTTATGAGAGACTTATTCTTGAGCCTTACCACCAGTACCAAAACATAGCTGTATACAGTGTTTATGGTCGTTGGAAAGTAGTCATTTTCTTCGGCTACAGGTATTGTAGAAGATTTAAATGCGACACAGAGCCGTTAAACAGTTGTTGTCTACCACATTTTCAACACTAGTGAATACTGGTAAGTCTCTCTTGTCGCTGAGCGACAAATAAACAACGTAAATGACCGTTCAGTGCTAGCGAGTCTCTCACACAAATAAAAAGGACACGGCGAGAGTGGAAAAGTCATACTGGAAAAGGTATTAAAATGTTCTGGATTTTAAAAGCTATTCCTTTCTAACGGTCGGACATTAATGTTTTAATGTCCCACTGTGGGCGTGTAGTCAACAAGGTTCCATCTCCAATTATCATCTCGTCGACTGGACGTTACACACTCATCATTCTTCCTTTCCTGATGAAGCCTCGACAACCGTTTGGCAGCAAGCGAAATTGTTCCATTTTCTTCCAATTCATTGCATTTAACCACATATAAATGTCGTAAATCTTGAAACAGTTTTAAATAGAGGAACGTAACAAGAGTAGACATACTATATGGATCTCAGGATCACTACTTTAAGTAGAAGGAAAGTTCAATTGAAACACTTCAACTTCTTGAACATAGTTTCCGATTTCGTTTGTCTTTTAACTACATGTACGTACAACACAGCTGTTACTTCCAACAAGAACGAAAGATGCGTTAAGATATCTTAGAAAAAGAAAGATCCGGTCGGTATTTTTGGCTGGCATACCTAGAGGTTTAGTTCACCCTCGCAGTTAGTAGTGGCAATTCGACTTAGCGAAGTGTAACTGTTTACATTAATTTATAGCCGAATTTAGTGCTATGAATATATTGTCGAGAAATCTAAGTAGACACACAGCTTATTTCTCCGGAAAAACAACAAAGTTGCCACCGTGCTTAACATTCTAATCCACCTAACGGCTCAACGCGTCATGAGACAATGCTGAATGGTTCTGTGTTTGAACTGAGGCCCTGTCTCTCACTATATAATTTACATTCTTTTCTACATCTACGTTCATACTGCGCAAAGCACCGTACGACGCGTACCGGAGGGTATCTTGTATCACTAACAGTCATTTCCTTTCCTGTTCTACTCACAAACAATGCTAATGAAAAATGACAATCTATAAGCCTCCGCTATGAGCCCTAATTTCTCGTATCCTATCTTCGTGGTGCTTACGCGAAATGTATGTCAACGGCAGTAGAATCGTTCTGCAATCTACCTCAAATTCCGATTTTCCAAATTTCCTCATCACTCTTTCTCGAAAAGAATGTCACCTTCCGTCCATGGATTGCCAGATGAGTTCCCGAAACATCTCCGTCACTTGCTTTTTGCTCGAGTCTACTGATAACAAACTTAGCTGCCTGCCTCTGAATTGCTTCGATGTCTTCCTTTAGTCCGACCTGGCACATAACCGAAAAACTTGAGCAGTACTCTAGACAAGGTATCACTAGCGTCCTACATGCTGTCTCGTTTACAGATAAACCACACTTCCATAAAATTATTCCAATAAATCGAAGTCCACCATTCGGCTTACCTACTACAATTTTTACGTACTCACTCCGTTTCATATTGCTTTGTAACGTTACGTCCGGATATTTAAACAACGTGACCGTGTCAAGCAGGAAACTACTAACGCTGTATCCGAACTTCATCGTTTCGTGTTTGCTACTCATCCGCATCTACTTACATTTTTCTACATTCAAAGTTAGCAGAAAATCATCACACGAACTAGGAATTTTTTCTAAGTCGTCTTGTATCCTACTATACCACTACACTACACATTCCCGAACACCACAATATCATCACCAAACAACAGCTGATTGCTGCTCACCCTTTCCGCCAGATCATTCATGTACATAGAAAATAACAGAGATCCTATCACACTTCCCTGGAGCACTGCTGATGATGCTCTTGTCTCTGATAAACACTCGCCGTCGAGGAAAACATACTGATTTATATTACTTAAAAAGTCTTCAAGCCACTCACATATCTGGGAGTCGATTCCATATCCTTCGTCAACAGTCTGGAGTGGGGTGTCGCGTCAAATGCTTTCCGGAAATCTAATAATGTGGAATCTGCCTCTTGCCATTCATTCATATTTCACACTATATCATGTGAGAAAAATGCAAGCTGAGTTTCGCACCAGCAATGCCTTCTAGACCAGTGGTGATTCGTGGACATAGCTTCTCAGTCCCAAGAAAATTTATTACATTCGAACTGAAAATGCGTTCAAGGATGCTGCAAAAAACCGATGTTAAGGATATGGGTTTGTAATTTTGCTGGTCCGTTCCTTTACCCTTCTTATACAGAATGAATTGCCTAAAACTTGCACCGCAAATGTTGCGGAAACGGAATGTTCTATTGATGTGTAGTTTTTAAAAATGGTTCTAATGGCTCTGAGCACTATGGGACTTAACATCTATGTTCATCAGTCCCCTAGAACATAGAACTACTTAAACCTAACTAACCTAAGGACAGCACACAACACCCAGTCATCACGAGGCAGAGAAAATCCCTGACCCCGCCGGGAATCGAACCCGGGAACCCGGGCGTGGGAGGCGAGACCGCTACCGCACGACCACGAGCTGCGTACTGTAGTTTTCACAAATGGATTGGTATTCATGAACTTGTATTGTTAGACAATAAACAGATTATAATAATAATTAGAAAGTATATTTTTGTGTAGACCTGCATGGTTTTGAATTTAGCAATGCTCACTGAGATTAATAAATTAAATATAGGATAAATCAGAATGTCACTGATGTTTGTGACAGGATTCTAGTGCGAATCATTTACGAGATATCGTGTTTCGAACAGTTCCCATGCCGACACTTGTACAACACCTGTGGTAGCACACATCAGAGAACAACACAAGTGCATACACTAGAAGTGTAGATGCTGACGAGCTACGAAACAATTGACCATCGCGGGTTGTGTTCAAAATGACCTCCGGCAGCGGCAATACACGCTTCCAGTCTGGTATGGAACGACTGCTGCACACGTGCTAGCATTTCAGTTGATATGTCCGAGCAGGCTGTGGTAATACGTCGTCGCATAGCATGGGGTGTAGGTCGTATTTCCTCACAGAAAGCGTCTTTCAGCTTTCTCCACAGAAAAAAATCTACAAACGTCAAATCCGTGCAACTGGCACGCCAAGGCACAGGTCCTCTGTGTCCGGTTCAACGATTTGGAAACAGCTAGTGAAGACATGCTGCAGTACTTCGTGCACTATGGGCTGCACAGCGATCGTGTTCGTGCCATAGGTTCCCCCTAGTCTGCAGAGCAACGCCTTCTAGCATCTGTGGAAGATGGTCTGTTTGGAGGCAGCGAAAATTGTGCGCTCCTACTGTTCCACGTTTACACTGCTCTGACTCTGACTCCCCACATGACTAAGCCAACGGGAATCGTCAACAGATCAACAGAGCATGTTTCGGCGCTTTATCTGGCCGTGATTACTAAATGTGGCTTCATCACTAATTAAGATACGTGACACCTCCGGAGTGTCTTGTCTTAATGCCCATGTACAGAAGTTAACACGATTCTCGTAATAGTTTCCATGCAGATCTTGATGGACAGAGATATGATAGCGATGGAACCTATGTCGGTGGAGAGCGCGCAGAATACTTGGCTGACTCATGCCACTTCCTCGTAATTGGTTGGATGCTAACGGGCGGATCAACTGCAACAGCAGCAAGAACGTTAATTGCCCTTCTTCTGTTTTCACTTGTTTCCTTCTGTCACTTTGTCTAGGTGTTACTCTACCACCTTCACGTAACTGGTTGAAGAGGCTGATAAATGACTGCCGAGGTGGTTGACGTATATTGGGATATCTTGCCGCTTACACCGTACAAGAACGAACTACATGGTTCCTAGACTCTCCTTACACCATGAACGTATGGGCTTTTTTTGCATTGATGAATTCCATTGACCACTCACGACCTACTGCTTGGATTGTCACTAACTGACTAGCAAGTCAGAGTGCACTCAAGGAACACCCAATCACATTGAAAGCAAACGTAACAACATGGTACCTAGCAATTACGCAGGTTGAATTATACAAACAAGTGTCGATGTGGGAACTTTCGAAAATATGTTATCTCGTAAACGACTCGCAGTAGAATCCTGCAACAAACACCACTGACATTCTAATTCATTCTACTTTGAGAGTATTTATCTCAACAGGAAATTTTACTTTTAAAACAGTGTATTTTTGCACAAAAACACATTTTTTTAAGTTGTGTTACAATCTGTTTATCGTCTGAAAATACTAGTTCCACTCTGTGAAAACCGAAGTAACACTTTCAATTTCCGAAATATTTGCAGTCCAAATTTTCGGTTATTCTCCCGTATACAAGAGTCAACAGCGCTTTTTTCCAGTCGCTTGGACTTTGTGCTGGGAGAGAGATTTGCTTTAAATCCCAGGTAAGTGAGGGGCCAGCCCCGCAGAGCACTCTTAGTAAAACCGAACTGGGATTCCATCCGGACGTAGCGACTTATTTGTTTTACCTCACGATCTAGTGTAACTGGATTACGACGTGTCTGAACATAGAACCCTTGTCAGTTTTCATTAGCTCTTAACCAGACCACATTCGTCCTAACAGGTCATTGCACCATACACTAGGAGGACTTCGGAGGAAATATTTTTAACTTTATTATTCCAGTCTCGCGCGACTTTCAAGGAGTACCTATAAATTTTCTCTAGAAACTGTGGGTTATTGTGGTTCATACGAGCAACTTGAGACGCTTTGGGAACTCAAATGGGAATCCCTGGAGGAAAGGATACGTCCTTTTCGAGAAACGCTGTTCAGAAAATTTAGAAAACGGCATATTGACTTTCGCTTATCCCTCGCTCTACTTGCGAGTGGAACAGTAAAGGAATTGACTAGCAGTGGTAAAAAGTACCCGCCACTACACAACATACGGTGACTTTCGGAATTTGTATGTAGATGTAAAACTTACGTTACCGAGATATTTTTACACTGCTACCTGTAACATACATGAAGGTACGAGCAATTGTGCTCTAAGCCCAAATAACTAACATTAATGGAACTTTAGACTATCAATCGTCATATTGCTTGATACCAATCTGCATTAGTAATGATTTGAGTTCCGAAATATAAACCAGCGAGTGCTATCCACCCGGCAACACAATAAACAGCTTTGCGTGTTATGTATCATTCCATTTATAATTTGGCTTCGGCACACAATGGAAACAGCGTCAAATTGAAACAATATCTTAGTGTATTGCTAATTAATTTTGTTCAATAAGGGTCGTCTAATCATTGGATAGGTCGTAGTATGTAGGTTTCATTAATGGAAGCCGGTATTACAATACTAGTGACTTATTCAAATTCAAAACCAAAATTCAATTTTGCTGCAGCGTAACTTCTTAAAAGCAAAAACACCGAAGGCTAACTGAAATAATGAAGTTAATTATGTGGGATGTCGTCTGATGTCGTTAGGAAGACAGAAAGACGAAAAAAATCATTGTTTCATCCCTGCAACTTGCATTTTCAAATAAACAGGAGAACATGATCCAATAAACTTCACATCCAATACGCACAAAGAACCATCAAACTACAAGCTGCTCAGATAGCAGATTCTGAAATATGAAGCCAACACCTCATGCTGTAGTAAAAAGAGACTCTTACATTTTCAGACTGCACAGTCAGTATGGGACGACAACCAGGAAGTAAAACATAGCCTGCATGGGACGACTTTTAGGAAACGAAATTATAAATGGGTACCGACTTTGAACGGTCTTGCACTACTGGAGGGCTTGGCACAGACTGTGTAAAAACAAGGAGGCAATACACAGCGTTGTCCAAACAGAACAACTGTTGAGATGGAGCTAATGTCCTCGCGTTTCATTGGAACGGAAAGGTAGGGCTATTGTTGGCATCTGTATTAAATACATACTTGCTACAACTGAAATATGGAAGTAAATAGGAATATAAAAGAAGGGAGGAAGGTTTATCTATTTAGCAAGAGTAATAGAAGGCAGATTGCAGAATACCTAACAGATCAAAATGAAAATTTCTGTTCCGACACTGACAATGTTGAGTGTTTATGGAAAAAGTTCAAGGCAATCGTAAAATGCGTTTTGGACAGGTACGTGCCGAGTAAAACTGTGAGGGACGGGAAAAACCCAACATGGTTCAACAACAAAGTTAGGAAACTACTGCGAAAGCAAAGAGATCTTCACTCCAAGTTTAAACGTAGCCAAAACCTCTCAGACAAACAGAAGCTAAACGATGTCATAGTTAGCGTAAGGAGGGCTATGCGTGAAGCGTTCAGTGAATTCGAAAGTAAAATTCTATGTACCGACTTGACAGAAAATCCTAGGAAGTTCTGGTCTTACGTTAAATCAGTAAGTGGCTCGAAACAGCATATCCAGATACTCCTGGATGATGATGGCATTGAAACAGAGGATGACACGCCAAAAGCTGAAATACTAAACACCTTTTTCCAAAGCTGTTTCACAGAGGAAGCCCGCACTGCAGTTCCTTCTCTAAATCCTCGCACAAACGAAAAAATGGCTGACATCGAAATAAGTGTCCAAGGAATAGAAAAGCAACTGGAATCACTCAACAGAAGAAAGTCCACTGGACCTGACGGGATACCAATTCGATTCTACACAGAGAACCTGAAAGAACTTGCCCCCCTTCTAACAGCCGTTTACCGCAAGTCTCTAGAGGAACGGAAGGTTCCAAATGATTGGAAAAGAGCACAGGTAGTCCCAGTCTTCAAGAAGGGTCGTCGAGCTGATGCGCAAAACTATAGTCCTATATCTCTGAGTCAATCTGTTGTAGAATTTTAGAACATGTTTCTTGCTCGCGTATCATGTCGTTTCTGGAAACCCAGAATCTACTCTGTAGGAATCAACATGAATTCCGGAAACAGCGATCGTGTGAGACCCAACTCGCTTTATTTGTTCATGAGACCCAGAAAATATTAGATACAGGCTCCCAGGTAGATGCTATTTTCCTTGACTTCCGGAAGGCGTTCGATACAGTTTCCCTCCGTCGCCTGATAAACAAAGTAAGAGCCTACGGAATATCAGACCAGGTGTGTGGCTGGATAGAAGAGTTCTTAGCAAACAGAACAAAGCATGTTGTTCTCAATGGTGAGACGTCTACAGACGTTAAAGTAACCTCTGGCGTGCCACAGGAGAGTGCTATGGGACCATTGCTTTTCACAATATATATAAATGACCTAGTAGATAGTGTCGGAAGTTCCATGCGGCTTTTCGCGGATGATGCTGTAGTATACAGAGAAGTTGCAGCATTAGAAAGTTGTAGGGAAATGCAAAAAGATCTGCAGCGGTTAGGCACTTGGTGCAGGGAGTGGCAACTGACCCTTAACATAGACAAATGTAATGTATTGCGAATACATAGAAAGAAGGATCTTTTATTGTATGATTATATGATAGCGGAACAAACATTGGTAGCAATTACTTCTGTAAAATATCTGGGAGTATGCGTGCGGAACGATTTGAAGTGGAATGATCATATAAAATTAATTGTTGGTAAGGCGGGTACCGGGTTGAGATTCATTGGGAGAGTCCTTAGAAAAGGTAGTCCATCAACAAAGGAGGTGGCTTACAAAACAATTGTTCGACCTATACTTGAGTATTGCTCATCAATGTGGGATCCGTACCAGATCGGGTTGACGGAGGAGTTAGAGAAGATCCAAAGAAGAGCGGCGCGTTTAGTCACAGGTTTATTTGGTAACCGTTATTCCGTTACGGAGATGTTTAGCAAACTCAAGTGGCAGACTCTGCAAGAGAGGCGCTCTGCATCGCGGTGTAGCTTGCTGTCAAGGTTTCGAGAGTGTGCGTTTCTGGATGAGGTATCGAGTATATTTCTTCCACCTACTTATACCTCCCGAGCAGATCACGAACGTAAGATTAGAGAGATTCGAGCACGCACGGAGGCTTTCCGGCAGTCGTTCTTCCCGCGAAGCATACGCGACTGGAACAGAAAAGGGAGGTAATGACAGTGGCACGTAGAGTGCCCTCCGCCACACACCGTTGGGTGGCTTGCGGAGTATAAATGTAGATGTAGTTGTAGAAATGAGTACTTGGAGGCTAAGACACAGCTGCGCCAGCACGCCAAGGATTAACTTCCACAAACCGCAACTGCACCGAATAGGTCTAGGAAACCACCAAGTATGCTACCCAACTTTCGAATAATAACTCCACAGTACAAGCAGGATCTCACAGAATCCGTCTGCTTATGTGAGAACCTTTCAGCTAACACACAACAGCTTTCACTGCCCATTTTACTAATGAAGTAATTGTAACTGAACTGACACAGGACACTAGAAGATATATCGACAAGTCATCTTGCAGATGTTAATGTGGATGGTACATGACACTAATTTCCTGACGAACCATGCTGCAGAAAAGAGGAGTAACGCCATACTTATGTTCTAATGGCGTAATATTTTGTTACATAGTTAATGCAGTAGAATCAGCAGGAGCGGGACCAGTAGGAATAAGCGATTGAAATCGTGTACCAATATTTCGAGCTTGGAACCCACAAATATCTACACAGGTGAAAAATGTTCACTTCATCACTATAACCTACCTTTCTCTCACGTATTGTTTTTGTAATTGATTCAGTATTTGACAACTCACATTTGCGAAGAAGGAGGCATTTGGTGTAGTTTTTACAGTGATGTTAGCCTAAGGAGACATTTCTGTGATATTTTGAGACGGTTTTTCGTACCATGATTCGGGCACACTCACGAAAGTTACTGCGAAATTTGGACAGGATATTTATTGGAACATCATCGGTGCCCATCTGTTGCCCTTTCTTCCACAGCTTCGTGGTGAGTGTATTGTGAACACTTCCGTCTTCCAAGATGTTCACGTGGCAAGAAGGGTAAGAGTCTGGTTTCACCACTACTCAGGCACTCTGACGCACCTCGATTGGCACATTAAGTCAACCGATTTTGAACCCATGGGACTACTTGGAATAACAAGTGTAACCTAGCACTCAAATCTACGAAAAGTGGTAGCCGTACCTGATGTAACCAGCAATGAGTGGCTTCGAGTAGATATAGCGTATCTGTATCAACTTGTAGACCTTCTTGCTCGACAAAAATTTGCCTAATACATGAGGGGGTGACTAATTTTTTGTCCGGTGTTCTTATAATATTCTGCATCGAATGCGTACTAGTCGTTATTTCTTTCCTGGAACTCATTGCAAGGAATGCTCGTAACCAAAAATGGAACAAAAATTTACTAAATCTTTGTGAAATAGCAGTCGGATATGGCACTGCACCAGAACTTTAAAAGTCGCTACGATGAATGTGATGTAGGGTACTTAGCAGTAGAGTGAGGGTGTTAGGTGGTCGAGCGGTTCTAGGCGCTACAGTCTGGAACCGCGCGACCGCTACGGTCGCAGGTTCGAATCCTGCCTCGGGCATGGATGTTTGTGATGTCCTTAGGTTAGTTAGGTTTAAGTAGTTCTAAGTTCTGGGGGACTCATAACCTCAGAAGTTAAGTCCCATAGTGCTCAGAGCCATTTGAACCATTTTTTTGAGGGTGTTGGACGTGCTTGGTTGGACTCAAGGGACACTCCGCTCCATGGACACAGTACTTTCTAGGACGTGGCGTCGACGGTTTGTCACTTCACTCAAGGGGCGACAGGTTTCAGTTTCCATGACTGGCAGAGAGCGTTGTATGAGAAATACCACAGCTGCAGGAGTGCAACAGCTAAACTGGTGGTTTGGTACGTTGCCTGGAAAATCAAATCAGAGAAACAGTTTCTGAGTTGTTATTAGATTCGTGCGTAAGTCAGTTTTTGTTATCCGTGTCATTCGGTCATTTGGAGACGGTGAGTGAAGTTGCGAACGTTAAAAAATGGAGTATCAAGTGGAGACATCGGAACACTTCCGACATTTTCTCCTTTTCGAGTTCAGTAGAGTGTGACAGCAGCAGAGGCATCCTGAAACATTTTCGCTGTGTATTGGGATAATGCAACTGGACGGAGCACGGCAAGAAAATTGTTTTCTAGTTTTAAGGAGGATCGTTTTGACATTTGTGACTCTCCACGTTCAGGAAGACTTTCTGGATTTGTTGTAGATTGTCCAAAAGCATTAATCCACATTGATCTACGTTAGTGTATTCGTGTACCTGCAAATGTGATGAACTACGATCATTCTATCGTCGTGCGACATTTGCATGCAATGGGGAAGGTTCAAAATTCAGATGTATGGGTACCGCATGCTCTAAGCTAAAATCACAAAAATCAGTTTGTGGCCATAAGTTCATCGCTGATTGCTCGTCATCAGTTGGCTCGCAAGAATCACCGACCAATCTTATCGTGTACCGGTACTGGTGACCATAAATGGCGTCTTTGTACTAACATAAGGAAAAGAAATTAATTGTGGATCCTAAATAAAGCAGAAACTCACTGAGCAAAGACCCCCTGGCGTTCGAAAAAGATTTTATGCATCTGGTGGAACAGTGATGGTGTGATGTACTATGAATTGCATCCCCAAGATGTGACCATCAATGCAGACATTGTTGACAACAACTGAGACGTCTTGCAGACACAGTCCAAGAGTAACGACCAGGAAGACTGCGTGAAATCATGCTAGTCCATGATAACGCCCGCCCGCATTCTGCAAGACTGACAAATATTGTCAACAACTGTGGCGTCTTGCAGACGCAATTTAAGAACAACGACCAGAAGTGATGCATTCTGCTAGACTGACAAAAATACTATACAGTTGTTGGGACGGGAAGTCATTCAGCACTCGCTTTAGTTAGTTACTTGGTTTAGCGCCCTCAGATTTTCACCTTTCCTGCTCTCCAACGAACAACCTTCAAGGAACTTCTTTTCCGGATGAAAATGCGCTCCAAACATGGCTCGACGAGTTCTTCGCCCCAAAATCACTTGATTTCTACAGTCGTGGAATCAATAGATTACTCCAGCGTTGGAAGACTGCTGTAAATAGTTAACGGAAATATGTCAGTGGTGATTACAGTCTGTGTTCATTAATCTTATGGAGAAACCCAACGAAATTATGCACCAACCTAACAGTTATCGAAGCTTTGTAAATAACATGAACTATATTTCCAAAGCTTTAGTCGATTTCGTGAACCTATATGTCAACGAATAGAGCTCCAGAAGCTGCATCAGAATCTTCTTATAGAAGTTGTGTACATATTATATAGTTTGAACTATATTTTAGAGTATGTGTCCCAAGGCACAAAAACGTCGTTTTCACACAAAATAAAAATGAAATTGGCAAAAGTAGCGACAGAATAGTAAAAAGGGATTTATGTGTAAATGTATTTATTTTTACACGTTTTAATTTTTTAAACAGAAAGTATTCTAGATTAGCTGTTGCTTCGATAAAACCGTAGTTTTTGAGAAAACTGTAAGACTCGGTCAAACACTAAGGATTTTATCGGAAATCTGAGAAATTTTTTGTCTATTTCGTTATGTTTTATGTATGTTCAATAAGAGATAAATGTTTCTTGAGACATATGGAAAGTAATGTATTAGAATTTTCGACGACAGACTGAGGGCATAAACAGTCGGTGGAAATATTGACCGCAGGCAGCTGGGCCGAAGACCTGGAACAGACTACATAAGACTCACGAGTGCTTCGAAATTTGTTTGAGTATGAGTTCGGAGAGTTGTAAAAAATCTCATGCATCAGTGGTGAAAACTTAGAAGATTCCTGGCGAAAGTTTCGTGTTGAAATGTAGAATGTCTGCAAGTTAGAGAGTGATTGGGCTTGCAGTAATACACGCAGATTGTACAGAGTTGAACGTATAATAATGTCGTGAATTTTTGTGAAGGTAATTTCACAGAAGTTTCCTAGTGTAGAACATGCAAAATTTCTGCTAGTTAACGAGTGTTAGGACTTAATAATTTCTCACCAGTTGGAAAATTTCAAATTAGAACACTTCAGTGACTTGGCGTGAGTTGGAGTTGTAGTAATTTCAAACAGGTTAGCCAGTGCGGAGTTCAATCTCTGAACACAAACGACTGGACTTGCAGTAGGTTTGGGACTTCACCGGAACTACTTAACAGTAATAACATGGTGCGCCGCTCTGATCAATAAATTCAGGAAGCATTAGTTCTGTCACTGTGTTAACTCAACTGCGAAAACGGAATTAATAAGCGTTATTCACTTTCAATCGAAAGTTGAGAATTTTATTTGAACATTAATCCAGCCTTCTTTTTTACATGAACTATTACACAAGTCGTACGAGGATTAATAGTTTGTTGCGACAGATGCATTGGCTGTCCCAAAGACAATAAACTAAATCAACCAACTCAAAAGCAACAAGGGCTTGGAAACCCCCATAGCTGCGCAAATTTATTTTCAGTACCGTTGCATCTTTCACAGGAAGACACGCATATTAATATGCAGAGTAAATTAGTCTTATTTGTTACAATAAATATTGCTGGCAGTAGATGAATTTGTGGAATTGTAGGCAACGCACCGTACACATTGTTATATTACAAAAGTAATGCAAATAAAACATAGATTACGTGTCCAAGACAATGGTTAATTGACTACAGATCAGTAAACTATACCTATTGCGTGCGTTACGAATAAGAGACAAACCGAGTCACTATAATCTTGATTGATTAGTGCGAATAAAATATTTTAACATAGCTCATAACTCGAAGAAATCATATCAGGAAGTGAGATCTGTTATTATCATCATTTGGACTGGTTGACGTCAAAAAATAACAACCGATTACCGAAAGCTAAGAAATACACAATGTACATGTGCGAAAGTCCGAAGGTAATTCAGTGGCTGTGACGCTGTCTGAAAAAACGTGAAAGGATCCTAAACGGTGACATTTGGATATACATAAGTTTCAAGTGAAGTACTATCCCAGGGTAAATCCGCTGAAGTCAAGAATTTAAACTATATATCCACGCACGTATTACATAGGTTACTTGCAGCTTACACGCAATCACACCATCTCCTATAAGGGATTGTCTTTACGTTTCAAGTAGCTCATCGAGCATTTTTAAAGCTTTTAAAAATTGGAACTTCCATAAAACTAAGTAATTGACTAGTGTCGTTCATTAAAATCCACCGTGAGAAGAAAGTAGTCATTTCCAAGAATGTTTATGAAAGTAAAATGTCGTTAGAATTACATCCATGAGAATTCAGTACAAGGCAATGTAGTCAACACTTCCTACTGCATCCTTCATACATACACAAAGCGATATCTTTCTCTGGAGTCAACTGAAAGATCTCCGCAATGGTGGATTCTACACAGAAAAACTTTGGTTCTGTATATACCTCACTCTTTCAGATACTGAGCTACATTTGATGTTCAATGTCAACCCTTCTGATTTAATATTGCGCAGCAGGTAATGCTCTTCCCGTGTATTTACTGCAGAAAAGAAATGGCACATAATCATAATTATAACATTTATTAAATCAAATAACTCTAATATAAGTATCGTTCTTAGAGAAATAAATTATTTAAAAATGAGAGGATGTAAACTTGCGTCTGAGGATTATCTCTAGCTTTATTTGAAAGTGAAGAACTTGAACCATCGTGACAGATTACAAGTGTGTGCTGAACCGAGAGTCGATCCTGGAACCCTGTGCATCTTAGGCAATGCCCTTCCTGACTGAGCTTCCGATGCACGGATCACGACTGTCGATACTGAGGCTGCCAGGTGGAGTCAAGAGTTCTCTCTGGGCAACTCAGTCCGAAAAACATGTTTCTGATTCGAGTCCCACTCGGCACACAGTTTGCGTCTTTTACAAGTTCCGAAACAAAATAATGTTTACTTTCTCTTATTATGTCTTTAGATAAAATTTTCGATACGAACCTACGTTGAAAAAAAAAATGCGCCTGATTATGTGATACAGATCCACGCAATATTTTACTTAATCGATGCGAGTCTTTACTCAAGTCATGCTCCGAATCACCCGAAATTATTGGAACGTTGGCAGTAAACGCAGTCTTTTCTTCCATTTCACGTGATTTTTAGGGCATGTTTTATTGCAGGCTCCCGTTTGTGTCGACACTGCCCCTGCAGCCTCGGGTCGCACTGGTCTGGGCAGTGGAGCTCGGACTTCCTTTGATGTGAAGCGCTGCCGCACGCTTGTCCGGTTGCATTACGGCCTGCAGGTGACACGTGTTTTTCTTTTATTTTACCGATACAATCGCGTTAAACCAGACGGCTGCTGGACGAGAAAAAAATTATCAGGTTGCACGACAGACAGGAATATTCCAATAATTTTGGTTTATTACATTTTATAGGACCGTTCCCATCTCTTATTCCCCGTTCTTCCTCGTCTAAATTCATTTTTACACGTGCTGTGCTGGAGAAATTTTTATCGGAGATCTTACCTGTCATTCAGTTAACATTAATGAAGCAACGGTCCTACATTAATACATTCTTCGTTGAGGAATGAAATTTTGAAAGTAAATGGAGCAGATAGTGATAGTAAGTTAGTATTTCACGGAAAAGTATTTTGTTTTACTCATACCTCACAAATAGAGTTACTGTAGACTGATTATTACATCAGGACTATCTAAAAAAGTATGATGGACAGGTGCGAGTAGACTCGCTCTATGGCAGTTCCGTACTAACTTAATTCTGTATACAGATAGTTCATCTAAAGGTTCTGATGAACATATTTTGCGAATATCAAAACATGTAACATATATGTCCGTGTCTTTTGATTGCACTGACTTGGAAACTTAAATTTTGTACACTACCAGCGGACCATCGATCTAAGTATTTAATATAACTTTCAAATTGATGCCTGTACACGTTCTTGAGAAAAAGGGGCCTTAACAGACGGAAAGACAGACAGAAAGACAACAAAATGATCCTAGAATTCGGGTGACCTTACGCTTATCACCACTAGATGAATTTTAACTCAGTCAATTAGCACGAAATTCTTGTAAATTATATATACAAACCTTCCTCGTGAATCACTCCACCTATCACTGAATACCAGATTAAAATCCCTACAGTAGTTCCAGAGATGTTTTACGGATTACGAATGCAATGTAAGTCTGTAACTACAAAAAACTATTTTTATGTGATATAATTACAAATTAACAATTTTCGGAGATTTTAGGTCAACGGAAAGTACCCTATAGTTTTTATGAGTGGGTTTGTGAATTTGAAAAAAGTTTCTGTAACTTTGGATTGCTTTAACTTAACGCTTAAATCCTTTATAACGCCAAGAGACCGTAGACCTTAGTAATTCACCCGTTATTATGAGAAAGGGGTCTTAACAGTCGGAGAGACAGATGAGCAATAAAGTGATCCTATAAGAGTTCCGTTTTTAATGATCAAGTAAAGACCCTTAAAAATAGCGTTAAGTGGTTATTATTTTAGTCTTAGGTAAACACGTACAAAACAATTTAACTCACAATAAATGATAACTTAGAGGAGAACAAGTAGTGGAGCTAAACGAATATGGATGGCGAAAATCTAAGAAAGAAAAGAGGGAATGAGAGGCCATGTAGCAGCTGTTCCATTATTCTGCTAAACGTTTATATGTACACGTGTTCCCTCACGTGGCCACTCGCAGTTGGAGGTCAGGAACGTTCTCCACTGGCACGGCCACAACCACGTCAACATCCCGTCCCTCGAGATGTATGAAGCTGGGACTATGATTCTCGACACACACTACATAGATTGCCTTCGTAATTACCTGAGTGTGTGGTATTGTAAAGCATAGCGTCTACTTCTCCTTTAATCCAGTTTCGTAGTGCATCGAGACTGACCAAAATTGGTCAAGTGGAGTACATACTGAGGAACTTGATTCAGTACTCCTAAAACGGAATAGAGCCATATAATAAAATAACATCGAAAGAACAGCTGTATGTGTTCCATTTTATTAAATAAGAATATAGACTTGTTTCCTATCAAATAATAGTCATTTAACATCCTGGGTATATTTGAAAGTGAAGTTTAACAGCTATGCCTATATCGAAATCAGAATTCACTCAAGTAAACACGAAAACACTTTTTTTTTCTTCTAAACACAGATACAGCTGAGCGAGGTCACACATTGGATTGTCATTCCGTAGGACGACGAGTGATACCTGTACCCAGTCACTCTGATCTGGGTTTCCCATAGCTTTCCTAAATGACTTGCTGGAACAGCAGAAAATCACTGCCGAAGCTATAATCCTTTTTTTTCGAAATAAGCTACTGTCACGTCTCTAATGACCTGTGTCTCGACTGTAAGTTAACATCGACTTACATTCCAGCCTACCTTCTTTCCTTCCTTCAGTATGGTTATCGCACTTTAGCCTTTTCGTTAATACTGTACACGACAGAATATTTAGTACGAATTAATACGTCAACAGATGGGTGTTAGTCAATAGTCAGGCAGACCGTTACTGTCGTTAGTAGACGATTTCTTGCGTGGCATACGTGCTGATGCTACTGATGATGTGTTTCAGGGTTACGCACCGCTCCGTAACCTTTACTGTTTTTAGTGGCTTTTGTGCACTGCTTTGTCTACCTAGTAGTATTTTCTGGGAGTCGTTGTGCCACGACGCATTGTGTTAAGTATTAAATTGTAGCTGTTGCACCTGTTTTACATTTCTCACTGGAGGGAAGATCCAGCTCCTTGATTCTCAGGTTTTCTCTCTGTATTTCATCGACGAGGTACGTAAATAGAAATAAATGGGGAAAATTTAAGAGCATGGATGACGCAACTCAAGTGTAAAAGTGAATATACTTACTAGTACATGCTTGCGTTCATGAATATATGTCAGAAGCGAGCTTTTTGAATCTAAACAGTTAATCATTCTTTGTGTCGGTGTCCCGTTCAGTGCAGAGGCGGCATCTGATGCATCTATGATCGCAAACGATAAGACATTTGTCTCTGTCTGAACGTTGCTCATAAAGCCCCATCGCCATATGTACGTAAAGAATAAAAAAGCAATTATCTCACTTTTGTTTCTAATTCCAACAGAGTTTTGTCACTACTTTATCTCTCTTGTTTTTAGTGCAATATATTACCTCAATGGCAACACACTGTCAGCTTCGTTAGAGGCAGTTAATTTCATAGAAATAGGTATGTTCCGTTCATAGGTACGGACGAAATGACGACGTTATTCAGAATATTACACGACGACGAAGCCAACTAGATAATAAATACAACTAAATTCTACAAAGAAATATAAATAAATAAAAAAATAAACGAAGAAAATAAAAATAAAGTAAATAAAAGTAAAATAAAGATTCGTACGCCCCAGTAAGGGAAGTACTGTGCTACACAAGTGACTGGGGATCATATCTCTGAACCAAAGAAGTGCTAACACCTCCCACGTTTTTGTCTGGCTGTTGCATTACTCAGTTTCCATTCTGTACCTCTAGTTTGGAAACATATTTCCAGCTTCGTAGCAGGGTACGAGAATAGCGCGGCTGCGGCAGTCCGTTAGCAAGACGAGGAGCGGTGGCGCAATAAAGCACAAAAGAGCAAGAGGCGATAGTAAATTTTTCACTGTCGGAGGGGCGATGGAATTCCGGGCGCGCGTCACGCGAAACCTACCTCGCCGGACTGCGGGCTGGTCACGTGATGGGGCGAGCAACTGAGTAGTGCCTTCCTTCTGCGGGTACGTGTCGTGGACTGCAGGCAGAGCATGTTTACATCATTCAAGAGGCACTCTACCTCGCTAGTCCCTCAAATTAATACGTTGTAATCGTTGCTGTTGTTGACGTCTTCAGTCGAAAGACAGCTTCGATGGGGCTCTCCACGATAGTCATTCCTGAGCAGGCCTCTTCATCTCTGCGAAATTATTGCAACCTACTTCTAATTTAACTTGCTTTGTTTTATTTGAAGCTTTGTGTCCTATATTTTACCTCCCACGTAACGCTCAGTTACCAAATTAACTTTTATTTAGTGCTTCAGCGTATATCCTTGTGTCATGAATTTTTCCCCCATGACTAGATTCGGAATGATAATTAGTTATCCGACCTACCCATATCACTTTTAGCTTTCTTACGTACGACCACATTTCAAAAGCATCTCTTCTAGTCCATAGCATTATCGTCCACAATTAACCTCCGTACAAGACTATAGTCTACATTAATACTCTCAGGAAATTAATTGTATTGCATAAATATTAGTTTCACGTACACAGCTTACTTTTTTCAGAAACTTTTTTCTCATATTGTCAGTCTGCACTTTGTATCTTCTCTACTCTGTTGACCTTCAGTATTTTTCTGCCAAAACAGATCTCTTCTTTTACATTTAGGCTTTTATTTCCTTAGCATTGTCTGCTATAAATCGACTACATTCGGTTACCCTTGTTTTAATTTTGTTAACGACTATCTTATAACCTCTTTCCAGCACAACACCTATTCCGTCCAACTGATCTTCAAAGTCATTAACTGTCTCTGACAGAATTAGAATGGCTTCGGAAAACATTAAAATCCGCCAATTGTATTTGCAGTCCACAGATAATGGAGAACGAACGACCCTGGCGTAAAACCACATTGAAATTAATCTAGAAGTACATGCATACTCATAATTAGCATTTTCAAATAAATCACAATTATAAGTGCCAAGGGCCTTAGTATTCCTTTACTGAAGAATTTACAAATCTGTGTATGCTTTATAAGGGACAATGAACTTCCAATTATGTTAGACTGGATTTTTGCTGGACTCTGTTCAGTGGCTGAGTGACAATTGAAGCACTTACCAAATCTCATGCAGCTGTAATCTTCTCTAGTAGCAATCTTACACGCTGCGTTAGGTAGAATGCGTAGCTTGGTAGACAGATGTCTAATTGAAAGTGCATTTGTCCTTGACGTATTTCCAGAGCCCATACTACGGTCGCAGGCTCGAATTCTGCCTCGAGCATGGACGTGTGTGATGTCCTCAGGTTAGTCAGGTTTAAGTAGTTCTACGTTCTACGGGACTGATGATCTCAGAATTTAAGTCCCATAGTGCTCAGAGCCAGCCAGAGCCCATATACATTGCAGTGTTGTCTCAAACACGACCACAAAATGATCAACAGGTTATCACCAACACATCAGCAGTGGTACACAAACACAATTTTGTGAAATTGTCGCTTTACATCCTATATCAGTTGCCATGCTGTCTGAAGTCATTGTATAACAAGGGAGTCGCTTCCTCATACGCTACTCCATTTAATGGCAGCCTCTACGGCGACAGGACTGAAAATCGGTTCAAAACCGGAGATGGCGATATGTTTGTTTCAGAATGAGTGCAAGAAGATTGTGAAAAACAGAGTTATCTTCCTGTGATGTGCCGGACAAACACTGAGATGCACTGCACGGATTCGGAACGTAACTGATTCGATATTCCTACAGACTGTCTTCATGGCTTCATTTAGCTGCAGAACGATTCGGCTAATATGAACACTTCCATCTGATAGATGTTACATTCATTTGTAGTGAAGAGTTGTCGACACAAGTTAATGTAAAATAATGGGAAATTTGTTTAGAGATGGTCAGTTGTAAAACTGGGAAGAGGAACTACCAATGTCTTATCAGAACAGCATGCCAGCAGCGACAAATCACGATCTGAGAGCGAGGACTGTGGGAAAACTTAACGAGCTGGATGTGAGGGCAGGGTCAGAGCCTTGTTAGGGAGCTCGGAGACCAGTCTCATTACGAACCGGCCGAAAAAGAGCCATTTGCAGGCACTCTTGTGTTCCGCCATATAAAGTACTTGGCCGACCAATTTACAGAAACGGACGACGAAGCCTACGTAAAGCGGGCTCGTTTTCTCCAGGGCACAAGTTATTCTGCATGCTAATTGCTTTACTGTGCGCGTGCGCTTTATTTATGAATCCGCGTTGCGAGCTCTGTTCTGTTCATAATTCAGTCCTCTTCTTAAATTGGGCACGAGTCGGCCCGGCTGGCAGCGCTGCTCGGCCGGGGAATCAATTGAGCAAACACCGCAGGCCGCAGTGTTCTCATGGATACCTAGCAAATCACTGACAGGTCCCTACCACACTTTAAATTCTCTCTGTCTTTTATTAAAGTATCTTCTCGTGTCATACATCAGGGAAAAGAAACAGTTTATATGCTTTCTGCGATGTTAGTGTACTTAATTTCTCGCCGTCTATGGGGGAGCAACACGAAAGGTCTTGAAGAACATTCGTTAATTCCGCTGAGAAATCAGTTATTATCGAATTTTTATGTGGGTTTTCAGTATGTCGTTAAGGCCTGTCCCACATCCCAAAGAATCTAGTTTCACCGATCCGGCACGATTTTGTAACATCTTAACAAATTTCACAAGAGCGTATACTCCTATGCAGTACAGAAATGTTATTCTAAAATTATGTGATCATTTGTGCTACTCTTCTTTCCAGTCACTCATGCTCCTCGTTAATTCAAGATATGGGTCCCAAACTGCAGAATACTAATTCAGTTCCGGCCGAAGAACTATTTTTTAACCATTAATTTCCTAGAAAGCCGTAGATTACCACTACCTTATCAATGATACGAAGCTTTAGGTTTTATTTGCCTAGAATTACGTATGTGTTGTTCCAGCTCTTGTATCGTAACGAAGTGTCACTGTCACTTACCTGTACAACCTAGCTGACCCTTGTTCAATTCATTGATAGTGAAGGACATAGTCTGTATACTGGATGTTCCGTCACTTACAAGGAAGTCTAATACATATCTCATTAGAGAAATCCATATCGTTTTCAAAAATAATGAAAAACCAACTACCGGTTCTTACTTTTATCACTGTGTTTGATACTGCCCAAAGGCAGATACTAGCGTGCTACTACTTCGTTAAACACGTGAGATTCACATTCTTGTTAACAAGTTTAATTTCTGAAGGTTGCAACGCGGTACACGTTGTGCGTACGCGAAAATGAGGCGTTCCCGGAAAATGACAGACTGTATTTATCTCTGTCACAATCTTCTTGAGTGAGGGAAGTGATTTATCTGAGTTTCGAATGAGGATAATCTTCGGCTTTTGGTCTGGGGAAGGGATATGGGGTGGGTGAAGAAGATGTTGTTAGTATTTATGAGAGGGTGAAGGTTGGGAAACGTTCGGGTTCCTCTGCAGTGGAGTGTCTTTATGCGTGTGGACTCTGAAGTCACATTGTCAATTACCTTCGTGCAATCTGCGGGAATTCGCGTCCAAGTGATATCCAACGCGAACATGTACTACGACTGTGCAGGTCAGCTGACATGCTACACTGGAATAGCACGTCAGACCTTCGGCGAGCTCACCTGTGTATGGCTTCTGAAGCAGACTGGCGTTGCCTGCATGTAAGCTAATATCAATGTATCAGTGGACTTGTGATGACTGGCTACTGGAGATTCCAATGAGTCTATTTTTCATGGACGGACTTCGATCTCACCAAGAGTCAATATTAGAGAACAGCTCTTCTGCAGTAAGCCCTGAAGGAGTACAACTCGCGTTGAGGCAACGTATGGTATAAGAGATACTTTTGGGTATTCTCTAAGAGTAAAAATTCTCGTCAAAAACGCTCTCGGTCGATTTCGTGAAGCACCAATCATCGAAGATTAAAGTTATCTACATTTCCAGGCGACGACCTGATCTATCCCTATCATCATAAGTCTTACCACAAGGTTAAAAAGAGTCCTAAATGTATGACAGAATTCAACAAAATGTACTCTTTGGCGCAGTGGTTAGCACACTGGACTCGCATTCGGGAGGACGACGGTTCAATCCCGCGTCAGACCATCCTGATTTAGGTTTTCCGTGATTTCCCTAAATCGCTCCAGGCAAATGCCGGGAAGGTTCCTTTGAAAGGGCACGGCCGACTTCCTTCCCTAATCCGATGAGACCGATGACCTCGCTGTTTGGTCTCTTCCCCCAAACAATCCAATCCTTATTCCCTTTCACCGAAAGTAGCGATACTAGCAACCTAATAAGCGTACACATCTGTGGTACCAATACGATTGCTGCATTCGCTGCGTGACTCCGTCAAACCTTTCCACCGCCTAGGGGAACACGGGTGACACAATCGCTGTAGATACTTGTGGCCACCTTCGGGCATTCGTCTGTTCGCAGCTCCTCCTCTGGGCACCAGTAGGTGCTTAGCGTGACTCGACAGCGTTGGTGGCGTTATCACTCTCAATATAACTGTAGAAATAATCTAATAATAACAGTAGTGACGGGAATGGCTTTACGTATGATGACTAATGGGTTTTTACGTGTGTAGTGATAGAATGAAAAATAACAGGCGTATTTTAAAAACACACTGAAATCGTCGTCGCACTAGTAACATATCAGAGGTAGGCAGACTGGCTGCCTAGTCGACCTCATAATAACATCATTCGCTGTAGACACGATAAACTGCTGTGGCAACTTGGAATATCCGTATATAATTTGAGTAGCCGAAGGAATAATCTGTAGAGCGATGAGTTGTTGCGGGAAAGATGTTCGTGAATATACAAATTAGGGTGTCGTATCTAATCTTGGTACACATCCAGTGTTTGCTGCTCGAATTTTCTTACAGAATAATGATCGCTACGACGACATATTGTGCCCCATGGACTCTATATTTGTCATGAGTTTGTACATGCGTTCAGCAGCTAATCACTGTCTAGCCGGGCTGGAAATAAATAACTACTAGTTAAAGGGCGGTAGTTATACTTCTGTCCTGTCATTATGATTTAAGCTTGATACGGTTTGAATAAATCACTTCTGGTCAGTATAGTGATAACTCCATGCCATGAAGATGCGGACAATTCTTTTTCCAATCCTGCCTATGTACGAGCTCCCCCCCCCCCCCCCCCGGCTGTTTCCCCGGCCTAATACACCTTGCTGCGGGAGTTGGAACAGGGTCCTCCGCCTGAAAGTCATTTACGCTGACCACTCAGCTACAGAGACGGAGAGCAATCCTTCCTAAAGCTCATTCATAACAGTTGGAAATCGACGACGAGTTAACTTAACACTAGTTTCGTTTACCTACGACGCGAAGTGGCCTTCTCGTAGAAGAAAACTGCTATCATTTTGCCAACACATGTGTAATCATGGGCGTTTTCTGGTTTTAAGCGTAGGAACTGTGTAGCTACATTGACATTCCGAAATTAGATTACACATCTGGAATAAACCATCGCACGTGTAAGTGGTAGCCAAGTTGCTGCTGTGTGTTCTCCACCTTTCTTGTTGGAGATGATGGGGACAGAGTATTTTCAATTAGTTACAATGCAATAATAGTGAAAATTTCTGTGTGTCTTTAAGGTTTTACACCACCCGAAATGTGTAAAGAAACCGCTTTGTGCAGACTTTACTATTTCCTATAGTCCATACATTTCTTATTTCATTTATTGCGTATTTAAGTCCTGCTGCCTGACATTTTAAAAAGCAAGACGCACATTATACAATTTTACATGTAATAGTACATTGTTCCACATTACTATCAAAATTTGGTTCGAGCAATGAAACAAAGATAATAACAATGAGATACAAAGAAAAATTAAATTAGTTGTAGGAAATGAATGTTACAATAATAGATATTAGTAATTTAGAAGAAAATAATAGGAAGCTAGGAAAAGGATGATCTATATAGTCTAACACAATATTATATAGAAATTATGGTTTGTGTTGTTGATATACTAAGTAAGAAGGTCTTGGCAGAAACATAGAGCCTGTCTCACCTGAAGTAGCGTACAAAATTACGTCGTCTTAAGTTACAAAATGAAATACGTCATGTGTGACTCCGTGTGTATTAGTTTCTACTGTATAAGACTTAGTACTACTTATTACGTCTTTGAAGTGCTTATGTAGTCACTGTAGTAATTGTGTTACTGTATACAGACGTAGGCCTACATTTTGTATGTGTGCTGTTATGGCGTTGACCAGTTCCATAGTTGGGAGGGAAGCCTCGAAACTTTAACTTCGAGCCTCGCCACTCGCCCCCTCCCCCCCCATCCCCCCACCCCCTAACCCCCTCGCCGGCCGGTGTGGCCGTGCTATTCTAAGCGCTTCAGTTTGGAACCGCGTGACCGCTACGGTCGCAGGTTCGAATCCTGCCTCGGGCATGGATGTGTGTGATGTCCTTAGGTTAGTTAGGTTTAAGTAGTTCTAGGTTCTAGGGGACTGATGACCTCAGTAGTTAAGTCCCATAGTGCTCAGAGCCATTGAACCTAACCCCCTCCTCTGCATGATGTATTCCTTAAATATAATTGTCTCATTGCGTGTATTAGTCATTTTCCTCTACATTGATTTTGTTATCATATTTAACGCGCAGTTTATATTCATGAATGCAAGTGCTACGTCCGCTTTTCATGTAATTATCTTACTTATCTATTTTAGGTCTTATACTGCTATGTGTTATGAGTTCGGTCTAATCGTTGTCGTTGTGTTTGTGTAATTTTCTGTGTCTGCGTCTACATTAGCGTCTGTGGCTGTGTCTGAGCTTGTGCCCTCAAAAATGGTTCAAATGGCTCTGAGCACTATGGGACTCAACTGCAGTGGTCATCAGTTCCCTAGAACGTAGAACTACTTAAACCTAACTATCCTAAGGATATCACATACACCCATGCCCGAGGCAGGATTCGAACCTGCGACCGTAGCAACAGCGCGGCTCCGGGCTGGGGCGCCTAGAACCGCACGGCCACCGCGGTCGGCGAGCTTGTGCCCTCCCAAGGCTCCTGTTGTCGTGTTCGCTGTGTGTGTTCCAGATCTACTGCACAGATTTTCTTGTATATAGGCGTCATGCAGTGTTCTAGAAAGCTCATCAGCCACGTTACCAAGAGCACATCATCTCTCTGGGTCGCGTAACATTTCCTTGATGTCATTGTACTCTGTTACAGGTCTTCCGTGGGTGTGGGTAGTGCAATGTAATGCCACGTGTTCAGGAAACCCATATGCCCAACACGTGCACGTAGCACTCTGACTAAGGTCCAAGCGATTCAAACATGCTGTGCATGGGCCGTGGCCGGTCAAAACGTGAACCATGTCGCGGATAGGTTCCGCATACTTCAGCTTTAGCCGTTCCCGTACTTTGGGGAAAAATGAGAAAACGCGACAGCCTTTGTCGGTCGTCTCCCACTCCCGTTGCATGTGTCATGGCTCCAGCTGTGTAATTGACGTGTGCCTTCGATGTTGTCCTATTTTATTTCTCGAACTTTGTCGTATCTGCCCCTCTTAAGCTAATATACCGCTGCTCTGTGGCGGATAGTGATTCCACTGGGGCAAGTCTCCAGAACTACACGCAGGGCTTCTACTGATGTGATGCCAAGAGCAAAAAAAATGCTTCAAATGGCTCTGAGCACTATGCGACTTAACTTCTGAGGTCATCAGTCGCCTAGAACTTAGAACTAATTAAACCTAACTAACCTAAGGACATCACACACATCCATGCCCGAGGCAGGATTCGAACCTGCGTGCCAAGAGCACCCGACACTCTGAGCACTATGCTTCTCTGTCTCTATAGGTCACCACACACAGACGGTTTGGAACTATTTTGAGTTTGTTTTGGCTATACCAGTTACTTACACTTATGAGAAGTAGTGTAGTTTTAAAAATGGTTCAAATGGCTCTGAGCACTATGGGACTTAACATCTATGGTCATCAGTGCCCTAGAACTTAGAACTACTTAAACCTAACTAACCTAAGGACATCACACAACACCCATTCATCACGAGGCAGAGAAGTGTAGTTTTATTTTCTATGTGTATTCGTGAATTTTGTGATACAGCAACTAATAAGTCATATGCATTAATTACTACGCCGTTTACACTGTCATCCGCATCCAAATTGTTTAGGTGTGGATCGATAGCAATGTTCAAAATATTGATCCACATATTGAGCCTTGCGGGCATCCTTTCGCTATTTTCTTAGATACTTTCTGGTGACCTACGACCCAGCCTGCTGTCCTGTTTCTGCAATAACTTAGTAATCTGTTGTACAGGGCAGATGGTAATTGTATGTAAATCAACCGAGAAAAACAACGCAGGCCACCAAAGTTTATCAAAAGCACCTGCGATATCTGTTGAAACTGCAACTGCATATTTATCGTTTGCTGTGTGTGTTACTTCTAATGCGTCTTTGATTCCATCATCTATTGACACGTTTGCCATAAAAACACATTGGTGTGGACTTAGGGCAAAGAGTTGCCTGTGTGATTGCAGTCGATCACAAAGGACCCGCTCCCGCACCTCAGCCTATGTGTTTAGGGGGCATACTGATCTGAGGACAACGCTGACTGTTTTCCAAAGAGTAGGAACACTTTCTTGTTTTAATGAGTTTATTAGCATGTCCTTTAGAAAGGAGGTGATCTGTGTGAAAGTATTTTTAAGAGTTTCCGAAAGTATTCCACCTGGGCCGGGCGTCTTTCTGTTTTTAATTCTAACTAGCGGTAGCGTTACCTCTCCACGGACGAAAGGGACGGCAAGACCGCCATTTTCGTAAATATTGATCATCTGGTGACTTAAGCCCGTATGGTGTTGTTGGTCGTGTTTTACTTCGTCACCAGGGAGGAACTTGCTCAGTAGAAGCGCTGCCGAGTATCTCCAGTCCTGTGTTGTCGTATCGTCTGCTCGTAGTAATGTTGACAGAATTCTTGGGATGTTACTTTGTTCTGTCTGAACGGTTTTCCCCATATGTTGTTCTGTAGTTGCGTTTTAACGCTGTTGTCCTAAAGGTTTTGTCTTGTTTTGTTTAGTTCTTCTTTGTATTTTTGTTTCGCTTCACGGTATAGTTCAAGCCTAATTTGTCGTTCTTGAGCTGTCTTTGGTAGTATCTTCTTTTGCCACGTGAGACTTTCTCTAGTCTTGTCAACGTTGTAGAGCAGTGTAGTTCATGTTTCCGACCGGATTTCGCTCGTGGAATGGCTACTGACTACTGGCTACTGACTACGACCTTTGGAGTAAGTCTGGTAAAACATACGTTTTGTAGTCTGTGCTGTCATGGACAGCGTATAGTGGAAAATCTTCTACAATGTCTCTAATTTTCTGTCAATTTGCCCAATTTAGAAGTAATCGCTGATGTTTTGAGGTCGTTCTGTGTGTGTTCATATATGCGTCTGTGTGAATGATTATCGCATTGTTGTCACTGTGTGTTACTTTGTCCAGTACTTCCCATTTTCTCATGTGTGCTGGTGAGTTTTTGTTCCCTAGTTATATGTCTATATTACTTATTCCTCCAGTGCTACCACAATATGCTGTTGCTTGTCCTCCCTTGTATAACAGCAAGAGAAGGCCCCTACAGTTAAAATGGCATTGGTGCAGCTGCCACGACCTTTCTCATAACGAGAATTGTTTGCGTTTCTATGGTAACGTATCAGTGCTGGGTAGGTACGACTTTACGTTAGTGTTCGGCAGCCGTTAACGCTTCGTGGTTGAAAACGCTGCTAGCTATAAGGGCTCCCCATTGTGTATGGAATACTGTCGGTTCCATGAACTGTCTCTAGTGCTGGATTACACGGTAGTCATACATGCTGTGTGTATACAGCTGACTCCATGATGTGGAAAACATGCCATGGAGAAACTTCGCTGTTGCATCGCCTATTATGGAATGTACTGCACTGAAGGGAATGAATTATTACCCGCGAGTAGCTGGATTCTAATCAGACATCATGACTTACATTTTTCCAGTTTGTCTAAAATAATTTTGATGAATGGCGAGATGGTAAGGGTGCGGGAAATTTGCACCGACATCATTCATCATTCTACATCTACATCTATACTCCGCGAGCCACCTTGCTCTGAATAAATCAGACGCTGACAAAATATCAAATGCCGTATAATCCATGTCCAGGTCTTCTTTCCACAATATGAGCATGGCACAGGGTTGTAAGATGGTAAGTTTCTGCCGCACTCACATGTTCGTCCTCCACAAGTTTTAATCAGACCTGGTGGATTCATGTGGAGGGTTTCATATTACACGAAGTTCAAGTCTACGAACGGCGCAGTCGATGTGTCGAAGGAACCTAGAAAGATACACCTACGGTATACGTATTTGCATAATGTTGTCTGTAAGATGCTCCAGTTCCTCCTAGAGATTGTTTACAGATCTTCGAATTCCGGGGCTTTCATTTTGCGTCCGTTTATCTTACACCTGAAGTCACAAGTGTCACAGAACATTTGGTATAGTGCTACGGTTATAAGAGTTGCCAGCAAGACATAACCGAATATGGCGTTTTAGTTAATGCCAATAAACATTGCACGGAATGTGCTGAACTTAATGTGACACTATTCACAGTGACTCATATTCGACAGCAAATTGTATCACATTTCGAGAAAGAGCTACTGCGCCCATGTCAAACATACGGGAGAATAGTTAGAATTTAAAATGACGACGCCGTTGACTTAATGAGGACGTAGCATTAACGTAAAAGAAAAGAAGCTTGTATGGTTGAGAACAATCTCTCAGTATGCTTATTTTGTGATTGAAGGGAACCACTGTAAGCGTACAAATGGAGGACCATTCAGTGAGTGGAGTATCTGATCTTATGTTTATATCTTAAACCAGTGCTCCACTTCTGTCGGCCACGAGTCTTGCATAGAAACCGCTTCTTTGTGAAGCATGTCAGCCAGCAGCCTACGACGCTGTCAAAAATTAATAGTTTTATGTGGGAGATGTAACGTTTGCGTGCGTCATTCTGTCGTATTTCGTAAGCTGCACAGCACGTTTTTCAGGAAGCAAGCCGTACGTGCGTATGAACGGAGCATCCCCGACCTCCTTATGAAATAACTTACAAATATAGCGTAAAGTTTGTGTAAATAGGAGAATCATATAGATAATAGTGTTCATTAACATGACAAGCAATGAAAGAAACAGTGCTTAAAAATCCAAGAAAAAAGCGCTCGGAATAACAATGGATCAGCACTGTTATGAATCCGGATAAGCTGCAGTTTTGTCAACCTGCTAAATGCAAATACATAGTTGATGGAGGTGTGGCATCGCTATTAGATGGTGGCTCCCAGGTTATCTGCAAGCCAACACAGCATCATATCAGCATTCATATGAGACTAAAGTAGTTATCTCCTGTCAAAGCCGGAGAATAATGCCATTACCATGGCGAATACACACCCCTGTATTGCAAAACGATATTCGACCTCAGAATGCGCTCTGTTTCCATCCTTTAGTATCAGATTAACATCCGTACACAAATTACTAAGTTGGCTTATCACAGTCTGTTAGTTCCTATGCATGCTACACCTGTTATCTCTACGCAGATTATCACACGTAATGAAACCGTGAAAATCTAGGGAAGTGTTGTGATAGGGAAATGACAAGGATATCACTGCAAAAATCAATAATAATTTTAAGTCAACCACATTACATTTCTTTTATCGTAATAAATTAAATAGAAGTTATGGTGAGAGAATTATTGTCATCTTTTGGCTAACTGATTTCGTATTCAGTATCCAAACAAATACCAAATATTCTCAAGAAAGGAGGCTTTCATACACCTTATCATTACAAATTTTCTTTTTGCCATAGCAACCTCAGTACCCACTGTGTAAAGCACTAAATCATATACCACTGGCCATGGATACGACTCTATAAAACATAAATTACATATTTCACTGGGAAGTGGCAAATTTTTATTCATTTTCCACAAGACCCTTGACAGTGTTGGCATTACCTATAATTGTAATGTAAATGACGGAAATGCAATACAAAAAAAATTATCTGTTGGAATTCGTAATAATATCACAAATTCTTCGGGACGGTGGAGATGGGCAATTATGGCAATTTGAGATAGGGAAACATAATCTAAAAACGACAGATTCAAAAGTTAGGAAGCCAGAAAAATTGTGGGAAACCTCTGTCAGAATGATGCAAGAACCTACGAGTAGTTGTTAGTACGAAGTAATAAACAGATTCGTTATGTACAGAACTGCTGACACTGTAGGATAGGAAAATCCGACTAGTATGTACGCTTCTTTTATGAGGGGGTGGGGACGAAAGACTGTAGAAAGTGTTGTGATGCATACACTGTCAGGGTCGGTCGTGAGATAACGGTGTGTACGACAGCAGCCTTATATCGCTATATTTTATCCTAGCTACCTTCATAATTTGAAGGAATGCACTATAGGGAACACATTATAGGGAACAGTGTCAAACTCTTTTTTCTAAATCTACAAAGACTATAAATTTTGGTTTCCCTTTTTCAGCTTATCTTCGAAAACATGTCATAGGGTCAAAACTGGCTCTCGTGTTCCTACTTTTTTCCAGTAAGCAAATCTTCCCCGAGAACGGCTTCTAGCAGTCATTCATTCGTAAACAAATCGTGACAGTGTTTTACTACTTTGGCTTATTAAACTCATTCCGTTATGTTTACATCTAAGTTTGGTAAAGATAATCGTAGACCTAGCATGGTCCCAGGTGTTCTTGACATCTTGACATTAATGGCGAATTTAGAGACGGTTAATGACTAGGGAGGGCTGTTGCCGATTGAGCAAGGAGACACAACTAGTGGACTTGCACTGGTCTACGTACAGTAGACCTGAGTAGGAAATAATCTCCACTATATATATATATATATATATATATATATATATATATATATATATATATATATATTTGAAACGGATTTTATACGTGAAGTGTGACTGACTATTCCCGAAGGAAAGTGGGAAACGTACAGTATAAGTACTAAGAATATTGGCGAAATAGTTCACGGGTTAGCGTCGACCACATAGCCATCATTATGCGCCTGATGATGTCCACGTGATCACTTGTGCCCGTTGGACACTGACATTCAGCCGTTCACCAGTGAACTGTTTGGTCACGAAGTACGCTGCGAGAAGCTAAAGAATCTTACTGCGTATGTTTATATCCAGGGAAATATATTACCGTTTTTATGTACCTTCTCTTTCACGCCTTATGTTCTTACTAGGCTTTATAACTCCGCAGATAATGCACAGTCTATAGGAAGCCCACCAGCAGTGGTAAGTGTCTGCCCGTTATGCCCCACTACCATTCACAGCGCAAGAATTCGTCATATATTAAGAAGACTCACCAAATACGCTATCGGATGGAATGTGCACAAACTGCGTAACATCTTAAAATGTGAAAGTATAAATCAGTCAAGCCATCAGTAGAACCATGTTCAGAAAGAACGAGAGTTAATAAAGACTGGAAGGTGGAACAAAGAGCATACATGAAGGGAAGGACGAAACCTCCGCCAAATGAGCATGAAACCGATCTATCGGAGCCACTGCAAAATTATATCTGTTGCGGTCAACCAGAGATTACGTCGATACACTGCTCATGGCGGAAATTTTGAGGTGCCGAGTAGTTTATTCTGAAAGTCAGGACGACCTTTCAGGACATGTCTTAAAGCGTCTGTGCGTTACTTACGGTTAGAACGTCACGAATCCGCGATGGTTGGAAACAAAAATGAATTTAGCAAACACACAGATTTTGAGGAAGCTCGTGTGCTAGCTAGACAGCAACTTATCTCCAAAAATGAGAACAGGGAGGCGATCGAGATAATCTAGCGCCCACCAAAAATGGATCCGGCTTCCATCGCCTCGGCTGACAGCTGTAGCCAGAAGGCAAGGCGGCGCATGTACTGGCCTAGGTGCTGCAGAAGCGAGTCCACGTCACAACAAGCAGCTCCTTCCTTATTCTTCCATGTAATTTCATCTTAAATTACCATCTATTAACAACATAAAGTCCCTCCTCCTCTACTACCAATACCGCGTCGCATGAAAACTTTTATTTACGCTCTTTTTTAACAGCTCGAGGAGCAATAGTGGAAACAGTATGCCAGGAGAGCCATTTTTCTCAAGTATTACGCCACGTGATGATGAATCCAATTTGCGACAGTGATCAAAATTATTCTTACCTTTTACAACATAGGACGGTTTACAATCCGGAGGAATTTTATAGAAATACCATATTCGCAGCAAAAACCCATTCATTATCCTCTCTAAGATAGTAGCAAATCGTCCACGGCTGTTCGTTCCTCTCCATACCTCGTACGTCTTATATTAGGGAACCAGTCCTTACATTGAAAAACCGGTGAAACAATAGCTGCCAATCTACTAAACTTTCTTAGTGTCGCCTACTATTACATTTTCAAAGACCTACAGATCGAAAAAAGGGAGAGATCCAGTTACAATGAAATATATCCCGTGAGGTGCCAACAATCATGGAGTAGCGATATGCATATATACAGGTGGCGGTAGTACCGCGTGCATTAGGTATAAACGGCAGTACATTAGCGGAGCTGTCATTTGTAATCGGGTGGTTCCTGTGAAAAGGTTTCCGACATCATTATGGCCGCACGAAGGGAATTAACAGACTTTGAATGCAGAATGGTAGTTGGAGTTAGGTACATTCCATTTCGGAACTCAACAGGAAATTCTGTATTCCGAGATCCACAGCATTAGGAGTGTGGCGAGAATATCAATTTTCTGCGATTCATTGGCAGAACAATTAAAAGGAGCTACAGGTCTACTAAAGAGATTACTTAAACTACGCTTCTGCTCCCTATTCTGGAGTACTGCTTTGCGGTGTGGGATCGGCATCAGGTGGAACTGACAGATGACATCGAAAAAGTTCAAGGAAGTGCAGCTCGTTTTGTACTATCGCGAAATACGAGAGGTAGTGCCACAGACATGATACGTGAATTGGAGTGGCAATAATTAAAACAAAGGCGTTTTTCGTTGCGACGGGATCTTTTCACGAAATTTCAATCACCAGTTTTCTACTCCGATTGCGAAAACATTCTGTTAGCACCCACCTACATAGGGAGAACTGATCATCACGATAAAATAAGATAAATCAGGACTCGCACAGAAAAATTTAAGTGTTCGTTTTTCCTGCGCGCTTTTAGAGAGTGGAACGGTGGAGAGACAGCTTGAAGGTAGTTTATTGAACCCTCTGCGAGGCACTTTATTACGAATAGCAGAGTAATCACGTAGACGTAGATGTAGGAATTGCCTCTCTCACGGACAACGCAGTGGCCTGTGGCCTTCACTTAACTGCGTGAAATAACTGCAGAAAACAATGTGGGCCGTACGACGAACGTATCCGTTACGACAGTGCGGCGAAATTGGGCGTTTATGAGTTACAGGAGCAGACGACCGACACGAGTCCCTTTGCTAACAGCACGATATCGCCTGCAGCGGTTCTCCTGAACCCGTGAGCATATGTTTTGGATCCTAGACGACAGAAAATCGCTGCCTGTTAAACTGAGTCCCGATTACAGTTGGTAGGAGCTGGTTGTAGGATTCGAGTGTGGTGCAGACCCCGTGAAGCCATGGACCCCAAGATGTTGACAAGGCCCTGGAAAAACTGGTTATGGCTCCATAATTATATGGGCTGTGTTTACATGGAACTGACTGGGGCCTCTGATCCAACTGTAGCGATCACTGACTGGAAACGGTTATGTTCGGCAAGCTGGAGACAATTTTCAGCCATTCATGGACTTCATGTTCCCAAACAACAATGGAATTTTTATGGATGACAATGCGCCATGTCACCGGGCCACAATCGTTCGTGATTGGTTTGAAGAAGACTGAACGATTCGAGAGAATGACATGGCCGCCCAGTTTACCCGACATGAATGAAATCTAACATTTATGGGACATAACTGAGAGGCCAGTTCATCCTGCACCGGCAACACTTTTGCGCATGGGACTTCCAACATTTTGAGTCCATGCCAAGTGAAGCTGCTAAAGGAGGCCTGACACGATATTAGTGGGAATCCCATGACGTTTGTTACCTCATTGTAAAAACAATTAAAGGAAACAAAACGATAAACGCATTACAGGGAAGGAAGCAAATGAATAGAAATGTAACTAACAAACAACATTTATTTACTTGTACACCATAGCTCCGTCTTAGCGTAGTAAAATAAAATTTTTGCATCGCTGATGGATGTCGGTTTAGCTCAGATAACTGATTTAACATGTAGAGCTTCCCTCTCCAGTCTGTAATCGAAAAGTCCTCTATTTATGCCGTATTACTACGTCCAAACCTGCTAGAGAACGCAGGCATCAGAAAGGAAGGTAGGGAGATTACGGTTACATGTCCCAACAACGATGAAATCATTAAAGACGGAAGAGAGTCTGCGATGGGTCGATTGGGGGAGGTAATCGACCGTGCTCTGTCAAAGGAACTATAAAATGAAAACCGCTGAAAAGATCGTAATTCCGTCGACAATGGAAGAATATGCTGTCCTCATAAGAGCGCTGAGGTTCCGAACTCGCCGCTTGACGGACAGTGGGCACACCCACGTCACGTCAGAGTGAGCACTTACCAGCGTCTAGCATCTACTGCACTCATTCTTGCTGGAAAGAGTGATATGGAGGCTTCAAAAGAAGAGTAAAATAGTGGACTGCGTTTTGTGACAACGGAAAGAGTGCAGAGAACGGAAACTCGTTGAAGGATGACACAAGTGTACGTAGATCATTGCATGCCCATAGCAATTCCGACGCTCAGTCCAACCTCTGTAGCAGTGGGCGCTACCGTAACACGCCGGTCTCGAACAATGACGGCATCTACCTGCTGCACAATGGCATCGGCATCGGAAGTGTAGTGTTCCAGAACGTACATAATCGGGCAGCGACATCAGTTCTTCTCTGAATCACTTGTGCCACGCCTTGATCCTTGCAACGAACAAGCAGTTCTCTCCCTACAGCTGTGCCATTCTTCGATGAACATCCGTTGCCCGCAGCCAGGAAATGCACTACACCCCTTTTCTCGTCTCTTGAAGACTTCATTTCATCGTTTTCTACACGACTGGCAATGAGTCATGTTGACGCCTGCACGTGTTGGAGTTGTCGTCACGTGCGTGTGCGCTCCTTTCCCTCTAATGGCCGGCTGGTGTGGCCGAGCAGTTCTAGGCGCTTCAGTCTGGAACCGCGCGACCGCTATGGTCGCAAATTCGAATCCTGCCTCGGGCATGGATGCGTGTTATGTCCTTAGGTTGTTAGGTTTAAGTAGTTCTAAGTTCTAGGGGACTAATGAAGTCAGATGTTAAATCCCAGAGCCATTTGAACCATTTGAACCCTCTAATGGTAAGTCTGGGACATCAACGCTCTTATAGGGACTGCAGCTTTTCCAGAAGACGTGTCATTCCGACCCCTTGAGCGGTTTTCATTTTACAGCCTCCGACTCGTTCCTTTTTTAATACACCTTATTCATTTCAGGGTTTTTCCACGCCTTAGTGGCTACTCTCTGTTTACGATGTATGCAAAATGATTGATGTTGTGACAAACTAAACTACAACGGTAGGAAGTATTCTTCCCGTGTCTTAACTAACGGGCCACATAGATAGGAACTAATACACCAGAGTATGTTGTGATATATTTCCCACACATGTAATAGTCATGTACTTAAGACAGATAATGCACGAACAGTATTCATTCAAAGGAAATCTAAGAAAAATTACTGAAAAATGTTCTAACTTCGCATATTATCCTTCTGTCTGGATTGCGAAGCCACTGGTTTAGTTTACAGTTTGAAATTTATTGAAACGGGACAGAATGAATCTTTCACTCTGTAGCAGACTGTGCTCTGCTGTGAATCTTCGTAGCAGATTAAAACTATTTGCTGTGCTGGCCCTTGTATTTCGCGGACAAATCTCTTACCGTCTAAGTTATCCATTTACGCTCATGACGCACACCCAGAGCTTCAATTCCGGCAGTAACTCCTAATTTCTATTTTTATACAAAATTAAATTATAGTGTAATATTTAATAACAAAAAGCTACACGCAAACTGCAAAACTCTTCAAAAGTAGCCTAAGTGTCGTAAAACCTAATTACGTCCCACAATACTGACTCACGGAAAGTTTCAAAGTAGATGAAATACGGAAGAGTGTGTACGCCCATCGGGAGAGGAACTGGTCGACATAGCAGACGCAGCTGTGCTAAATGTAGTCTGTTGTCCCGACTGCAGTGGATGCGACGAGCCTGGCTTGGAGTACGTCGGCCTGAGACGGCGATGCGGAAGCTGTTTATTGGCGGCGGTAGCAGCGGCAGGCGCGACCCGAGAAATTACCCGTCCCACTTTTCCCCCACACCAGCGCCGGTCATTTATTAAAATTTGTGACAGAGCGTAAAAAGGACGGAAATCTCTAAGGGATACCATTTTCGGCACGCTGCTTCAGTGTCAAGATGAAATATGAGAAGTGTTATTATCATAATGAATGGGGGAGTCACTCTTTCCTCTTCTTCGTGTTCTTCTTCTTGTCTTTCGTGTGGACATCAAGAGCGTTCAACTGCTTTGATTGTACTTGAAACATTATTTACTTTTTAAAAAAGGGTTTCCCTCGTAACTGGCAGTATCGAAACTACCGTAATTGATGTCACTGAAGGTGAGGTAAAACTCGTGTCTTCCTCATTGATTTTATTGCGGCTTTTACTAACGACATTCTTGCGTTTCTTTCTGAATAGCTTGTCTGTTGCGCCAGGAGAACTGAGAACGTACAGCTGCGGCTGTATGTTATTAGAATAAAGGTTTATAGAAAAGTGAAGTGATGTACTTTGCGTAATATTTTAAGAGATGCTACTGGAATAAAATATTTACTCTACAGCTGCTACAGCTGTACAAAAATCATAAAAATGGTAATTAGAACACTGACAGGTCGCAGAAATATTTGCAAACGTATTACATACGGAGATCAATCATTGCAACTACCGTCCAAGCTGTACGCCATATGCTACAGAGTTAATATCGACTAAAATGACATAACAGTTAATGAGAAGTGCCACTAAATAATTCATGTCGCACATGATGGTGATTTTCCATGTAAATATGAGGCATGACAACAGGATTCACGCCATCACATGAACGAAATTCTGAAGAAAACTAAGTAAAATTCACGGATTGCAAACATGATTACTATGAAGACAAATGTGTGTCTCAAGAGAGAAGAGTTCAAACAGTTATCACTTTAACAGGCATGTTCAGGTGCTACGTTCACGAAGGCAAAGTCAAAGACGACGTACAAGTGGGAAATCCCAGACAAAACAGTTGTTTGACTAATCGGTGTTAACATCTGAAAGTATTTCGTTGCTACCAGAGAAAGGCTACCGAAGAGCTCCTGGACGCTAAGGATGTATGCACGTTAATAACTGGGAACTTTCGACAAATAATTTTGGTAGGAGAATACGAAGATACCGTGAATAAAATGAGTGGCCAAAAGCTCCCAAAAGCGGAAACAGATATTCTGTTTCTGGGAACTGTAAAATTGTCTGCCATACGCCGTTCAGAGTTGCTTACTTTCATCATTGATTGAAGGACAAAGTAAAAGAAAACAGTCTCTAAAGGAGAACGTTGTTGACGTGTAATATAATTGACAATCTAGGCCGAGGCTGAAACTGCGACGGCATCAACCTCTGGACTGCGGAGGCGAAGGATGTTGATTGCAAGGAGGAGAATAGGGGAAACCTCATTTGTAAGATCGCTTTACTATCTAACCGCGATATCATTACACTCGATTACGTTGCAACAAACAAAAACTATATCCATTTTTTAGCTGTCGTATATATTTCGGAAGTCCGAATAACTTCACGATTTAGTTTTCTGGTTGTTCGAACAGCCGAACACATTCTGATGGGCTTCAAACCCATCGGCAAATATACGAGTCGAGCGAAGCGCCGTCGCTCCTATGTGCAATAATATTGTGATCGACTGATACTTGAGGATGAAATGAAAATATTTATGATGAAAAAATTACGTAAAAATGTCGATAAAATTAGAGATGACCTTGTAGGGTAAGTAGCGTTTACGTAAAGTGGAGGGAAGGGTTGACTGACAAGGGATCGCTTTCATTTATATGCCAGACAATTTTCCTCTGTCGTTCATTAATCAATAAGTGCTACTGGAATCTGAGAATAAAATAAACGGTATTCAGTGGAGATTATTAAGACGTACTGTTGTGAGTAGCAAGCCGTGGGTCCAGTGCCAGACTGGAAGATTAAGAAGAATGGTTCACATGTGGCATGCTGTAATTTATCTTATTTTCGTGAAGCCAACATGAATTAAACTATTCATGCAACAGAACTGTGCCACGCGTCTTCCTCAAATAGTGGTTTACTACATTTCGGAAACAATTTTGCGAGAGAAAAATGTTGCCTTTCTTTCAGTTAAGTTTGCAGGGTGTCTGTGTTATACTTTCGTGTGAGTTGCACTAGGCTGTTACGATCCTAGCAGCGCGTTTTCTTTGATGCTGATCTGATTAGCAGTCCAGTAATCCAGGACGACTAGCCATCTGGGACGAGGCTCAGTCTATGCAGTTACCGTCGGCCAGAACCATTGAAGTGTATGCCGATGCGCTGTCGTGTTGTTGCGTTTGCTAACGTAGGTTTACGCCTGAAAGATACGACAGTGGAGCCTACTGTCGGGATAATGTCGTTAAAGATCGATGGTGACATTCAACACAAGTGATTTAGGGACAGTAAACCTATGCACTACTCGATCTCGCTAGACAACCTCAGTTGACCCAGGGATGATTTTTGACCACTCCTGTAGCTTCACACTGTTTGAAAGAAACACTAAGAAACATAAAAACTACAAATCTTGATACGATAAGAACATTTAAGGTTTGCAGTATGAAATATCTAAGCACCTGCTAATAAGAGTACATAGTACGTAGAGATAGAGCGTAATGAAATTACTTTTCTGTCATCAGGCGCGACGGTCGAAGCAAACTTTAATCCCAAAGTAACAAAACGGCCGTACAGGTAGAACGAGTCCATGAACTTCTGGGCCTCTACCACAGAACCCGTTGGCATTTTCATTTCACATTTTTATCCCTTCAGAACCTTTTAATTAGACAGATTCGCCTGTGCCATTAGAGAAAGGTGGCCTTTGACTTCTATGGAAGTGAGTTATCGAATTAATGCGTTAATTTATGTCTGAACGAGGTGTGCGGCTGCGGGGCTGACACTGCGCTAACAAGCTGTGGAGAGCGCCCGCCCCGGCCATAATTACGGCGACGATCGACGTCGGCCGTGGCCGCTCAAAGGAAAACCACGGACTCCACAATTGTGGTCTCGCCCCAAGAAAGTCGCTTGCCACCGCTTGGTCGTAGCACGCCTCACATCTTCGACGACTAAGTTTTATTTCATCTAGAAACGTTGTGAGCTTGGTGACGCGGGGGAACAAACATTCGCATTGATTTATCAGTTTTCGTCGAACGCGACTTAGAGCAGACGGACTGTTTTCTTAGTTGGCAGTTCGTTTGTGTTACAAAGAATGCACCTTGCCTGTAAACCGCCTACGAGACTTGTTCAGATTTTTAGGCGTATTGTGTTAGCAACTTTTCTAATATGCTTTACATTCGGATATTCTTCGTAGGTACTTGTAAAGCCATATTGATAAAATAAGATATATAATTTTGAAATATTATACACATTTTGACCAGTATTTAATATACCCTTAGTGAAGAAAAAACAGCTTAAGATTTCATAAAAGATATATTGCAACAAAAGTAGGTTTCGAACAACTGATCGTATATCAAGGGGATACATATGTGTGTGCGTGTAATTCACATTCGTAGATTTTTTACGTATAAGATATTCTATAAACAGTTTTAATAGCCTGATGTATACATTTGCAATATGAGGCCTCTTTAAGTATCATGTACAGTGACATAATTAAGGGTGTGCTTTCGGGTTTTAAGCCGAGCTGCTGATTTCATTTTTATGCTCGATATTTCGACAACCGACCCACCTGAAAGAGCACCATTAATCAGTCACACCAAGAAAATCTGTGAGAAAAGGTACAAAATGTTTGTTGAGGGTTCACAGGGACCTATACGCTTCCTGGATGGTATTGTGACAGTGGACAGCCTGAATGCCAGTGGTGTAGTATAGATCCTCCCAGGTACACACCGTGAATCAAACTTTTTTTGTGAAAATGACAGTGAAACTGATTGTGTCCATAATATAAAGCCACATTTTCTTGCTACTTTTGCAAAAATTGTTATTGCAAACATTTTCAAGTGATAGTATTATATAGTATATTTCTTTTTAAGAATTCTTAACTTTTGTTGCCTATATTCATCATTCCTTTTGCTGCAATGTCATAGTGGATAAGAAGGAAGTAGTGTGAATACAAGAAGAATCGTGACTATCAGGCAACAGGCAACCGCTAGTTTACACAAAGCAGCAGTGTTTTCCTGCAGGCATCGTTGCTTCACTATAGTTTCAAATTGCTGCTAGGCAAGTACAAGCAATAGTCTCCCGTTCAGCCACCTCAGCACAGGCATGGTAACTTTTCGAACAGTGACATCTGTTAGTGCTTAACAATAGGGAAAGGTACACTACTGGCCATTAAAATTGCTACACCAGGAGGAAATGCAGATGATAAACGGGGAATTCATTGGACAAATATACTATACTAGAACTGACATGTGATTACATTTTCACGCAATTTGGGTGCAGAGATCCTGGGAAATCAGTACCAAGAACAACCACCTCTGGCCGTAATAACGGCCTTGAAACGCCTGGGCATTGAGTCAAACAGAGCTTGGATGGCGTGTACAGGTACAGCTGCCCATGCAGCTCCAACACGATACCACAGTTCATCAGGAGTAGTGACTGGCGTATTGTGACCAGCCAGTTGCTCGGCCACCAATGACCAGACGTTTTCAATTGGTGAGAGACCTGGAGAATGTGCTGGCCAGGGCAGCAGTCGAACATTTTCTGTAACCAGAAAGGTCCGTACAGGACCTGCAACATGCGGTCGTGCATTATCCTGCTGAAATGTAGGGTTTCGCAGAGATCGAATGAAGGGTAGAGCTACGGGTCGTAATACCTCTGAAATGTAAGGTCCACTGTTCAAAGTGCAGCCAATGCGAACAAGAGGTGACCGAGACGTGTAACCAATGGCAACCCATACCATCACGCCGGGGAATACGCCAGTATGGCGATGACGAATACACGCTTCCAATGTGCGTTCAACGCGACGTCGCCAAACACGGATGCGACCATCATGATGCTGTAAACAGAACCTGGATTCATCCCAAAAAGTGACGTATTGCCATTCGTGCATTCAGGTTCGTCGTTGAAAACACTATCGCATGCGCTCCTGCCTCTGATGTAGCGTCAAGGGTAACCGCAGCCATGGTCTCCGAGCTGATAGTCCATGCTGCTGCAAACGTCGTCGAACTGTTCGTGCAGATGGTTGTTGTCTTGCAAACGTACCCATCTGTTGACTCAGGGATCGAGACGTGACTGCACGATCCGTTACAGCCATGCGGATAAGATGCCTATCATCTCGACTGCTAGTGATACGAGGCCGTTGGGATCCAGCACGGCGTTCCGTATTACCCTCCTGAACCCACCGATTCCATATTCTGCTAACAGTCATTGGATCTCGACCAACGTGAGCAGGTATGTCGCGATACGATAAACCGCAATCGTGATAGGCTACAATCCGACCTTTATCAAATTCGGAAACGTGATGGTACGCATTTCTCCTCCTTACACGAGGCATCACAACAACGTTGAATCAAGCAACGCCGGTCATCTGCTGTTTGTGTATGAGAAATCGGTTGGAAACTTTACTCATGGCAGCACGTTGTAGGTGTCGCCACCGGCGCCAACCTTGTGTGATTGCTCTGAAAACTAATCATTTGTATATCACAGCATCTCTTTCCTGTCGGTTAAATTTCGCGTCTGTAGCACATCGTCTTCGTGGTGTAGCAATTTTAATGGCCAGTAGTGTAGTAATGCATAAGAAAAACCGCCTTCAGAACTAAGAAGTTTTGTTGCCCGGAAGAGGACTTGTAGCAGCCGTTCGCAACGTCGTTTTCATTTTATACGGTCTTTCTAACTTTGCACACTGACGCTGACTAATGCGACTTATGATTTTATTGAAGTTGACGCTCACTGTGGAAGCCTACCGCAACAATAATACAAAATCTGTCACGTTCAAAACTGTTGGTTACGCTATTTCGTTTCACAACGGTGTTTTATGTAAACAGACACTTGGTTTCAGGAAACAGTGACCTACATCAACTCAAAATGAATTCGTTGTGATCTTAGGTAACAACGATGCTGAAGTTTCCAACCCTTACTCACGCTAATTAGTAATCTGAATTTACAGTCTAAGACTGCACCGAAAGCTCGATCAACAGTCAAACCCTCATTCTTAAAATGAAAACCGTCTATGAGCAATAAAACTTTGCACTGTCGACGATATCAGATCAATTCTATTATACTTAACTGAACAAATAAATGAGTTTAATAATTGATACTTGAAGTTCGCATATATAATTTCGCTGCTCAGAAACACAGGAAATAAGGAAATACCTCCTTCAGTGATGACATATTCGATGGAGTATAGCGGGTGTCACACGAGAAGTGCGTAGCTTGTCATACTAGTACATGTGTAAACCTACCTACTTCCTAAATATAGAAAAACTTGGAACAAAATATCTCTAGTTTTAGTATGTCGATAGTAACGACTACGTTGATTATGATTCACAAAAGTAACGAATGAATACATTGTTCATATGCGATAATGGTCAGAAACGTGTCAACGACTCAGGACGAAAGGGTGCTAGGAAGGTTCAACTACTCGTGAGTGTGGTATACTTAATGCTACAGTTATTGAGGCATATACTACTAAGAAATGTGGCAGCAGCTCAAAAAATAGGTGCTCAATAATCATCAATGGAATTTATATTTCAGTGCAGAGGCAACCTTATAATGATATGCAGATAACAATCTGGAGTCCTTCTGCGCGGTTAAGAGCTTGTAATGTGTCAATAAAATTTAACAGTGGTTCTGTCCGTGCTTAGACTGACAATAGCAAAATATTTCACGCTATCTTGTGGAGGTGTAATGTAATAGTCTGATGCTAAACAGGAAGCTAATAGATGAACTGTTTCATTTTGCGTAATTTCGAAGCCCGGACTCACTGATTCCAAGAAGCTACCTAAACAGGAGAAAGGTAACTGCCCTCAGTTGTTGTACAATAGTGGTGATGTAATATTCGATGACGTCACGGCGGCGTTGTGGAGAGGCCGGGATTTGCATGAACAGACGCGGGACAGGACGCGGGAAGCGACTGACAACCGCTCGTAGCAGCCTACTGAAGCGGCCGCTGTCGTATCATTCTCAGATATCAACGTTTCTCTCTTTCTCTTGGAGACATGAACGTCTAGCGCACATTTCCAACTTGTAACAATCTCACAAACTTCTCGATAACGCGAAGAAACAAAATACTGGTATACAAGAACCAAAAACACCCCTATCTGCAACGTCCGCAGCTCGTGGTACAGACAATTAGCTGCCATCTGTAATAAAAAAACTGAGTTATTGGATCAATTATTAACTTGAGATGTCCGCCTTGAACACAAAGAACGATCAATAACGAACAAAATGAGAACAACCCAAAAAGAAGAAAGCAAGTGGTTAGCTTTGCTATCTCTGTATCACGGGGTCCCGGGTTCGATTTGCGGCCGGATTTGAGATATTCCTGCCCGGGGACTGGGTGTTTGTGTTGTCCTCATCGTTTCATCATCATCCTCATCAGTCGTGACAGTGGCTAGAACGTACTGTCAAAAAAAATTTGGATTTTTTACGGGCGCTGATGACCGCTTGGTTGAGCGCCCCACAAACCAAATATCACCATACACACATCAACAAAAGTTTTGCTTCACCCCGGATCCCAGAACTCCTGAAGATAGACGTTGACTCTGGATACTGGATCACAGACACAGACTGTTCAGAGATGTCACTCAACCAGTTCAAAGACGTAAACAACCATCCACGAGCAGCGCCCCTATTAGACGTAGGGGGTCCGACAGCCGATAAGTTAAAGTCATTCCACCAGAAAGGAGGTACAAGGTTCGTGTTGTCTTTAGTTTAATCATGCCTAGACGGTCAATACCGCAGTTCCATCGCGACCGTATTGTTACTTTGTGCCAGGAAGGTCTCTCAACAAGGGAAGTGTCCAGGCGTCTCTAATTGAACCAAAGCGAAGTTGTTCGGACATGGAGGAGATACAGAGAGACAGGAACTGTTGATGACATGCCTCGCTCAGGCCGCCCAAGGACTACTACTACTGCAGTGGATGACCGCTAACTACGGATTATGGCTCGGAGGAACACTGACATGTTGAATAATGCTTTTAGTGCAGCCACAGGACGTTGTGTTACGACTAAAACTGTACGCAATAGGCCGCATAATGCGCAACTTCACTCCCGACGTCCATGGCGAGGTCCATCTTTGCAGCCACACCATGCAGCGCGGTACAGATGGGCCCAACAACATGCCGAATGGACCGCTCAGGATTAGCATCACGTTCTCTTCACTGATGAGTGTCACAAATGCCTTCAACCGGACAATCGTCGGAGACGTGTTTGGAGGCATTCCGGTCAGGCTGAACGCCTTAGACACAGTGTCCAGCGAGTGCAGCAAGGTAGAGGTTCCCTGCTGTTTTGGGGTCGCATTATGTGGGGCCGACGTACGTCGCTGGTGGTCATGGAAGGCGCCGTAATGGCTGATCGATACGTGAATGCCATCCTCCGACCGATAGTGCAACCATATTGGCAGCGTATTTGGAAGGCATTCGTCTTAATGGACGACAATTCGCGCCCCCATCATGCACATCTTGTGAATGAGTTCCTTCAGGATAACGACATCGCTAGACTAGAGTGTCCAGTATGTTCTCCAGACATGAACCCTATCGAACATGCCTTGGATAGATCGAAAAGTGCTGTTTATGGACGACGTGACCCATCGAACACTCTGAGGGATCTACGCCGAATCGCCGTTGAGGAGTGGGACAATCTGGACCAACAGTGCCTTGATGAACTTGTGGATAGTAAGCCACGACGAATACAGGCATGCATCAATACAAGACGACGTGCTACTGGGTATTAGAGGTACCGGTGTGTACATTAATCTGGACCACCACCTCTGATGGTCTCGCTGTATGGTGGTTCAACATGCAGTGTGTGGTTTTCATGAGCAATAAAAAGGGCGGAAATGATGTTCATGTTGATTTATATTCCAGTTTTCTATACAGGTTCAGGAACTGTCGGAATCGAGGGGATGCAAAAAAAAATTTTATGTGTGTATATTGGCAACGTCATAACTTACTGCTAAACTTCCCTCTGCTTAAAATATGTAAGTTACCTGAAGAATCAACCTTTTCTGTTGACATGATAGTGTTGCACAGCTATTCAGTCTTCAAAGTGCAGGTATGGGATTTCAATGAAGTGATCAAAGCAAAGTCGAACAGAACAATACGCACATTTGACTATAGCCCCTTTTTTACATTCAACGCGATTTCTGTATTGAGCAAGGCTATGACACTGACATACGAACACAATCGTTTGAAAATGTAATTAGTGTGACGTTTGACAAGCGGCAGCCTGAATGTCGAAGTGATGCGAAATTTGAGAAATTGGCTTTAGTCATATGTTCATATGTTCTTTCCCCGTTTACCCTGAGCACTTCATTGAAATCCTACACCTGCGCATTGAACACTGAATAGGTGTGCAACACTATCATGTCAGAAGAAACGTTTAGTTGTTCAGATAGCATAACTACTTTTGGCAGAGGTAAACATTGCAATTAGTCACAAAACTGAAATACGTTTTTTTTATTCTATTATATCTATATTTTGATTCTCCACACTACCGAAGTTCCTCTCATAGACCTTCAACAGGTTCATTTAAGCGTATCACGTGGTAATATGTGTAGTTTTGTATATGAATCGCCCATTTCACTGTTTTTGGGATAGACGAATTATGTTCTAAGAACGATTTCGGGTGATTCCAACCGTTCGAGGTCAGGCACTTCCCATGTTGGTGGTAGACAGTATATTACGTTGGCTATTATTTTATGAATCCGTTCACTGCTGATTTTAGGGAGGGAATAGGGTAACACATGATGATTAGCAGCAGTAACGCGCTTTCCCCATGAAGCAATAAAACTATGTTGATGACTTTTCAAATCACTTTATTTTTGTCCAGAAAATTGAGTTTAATGTCCCTTTATCACCCGAAAAGCATAAAACATTTGTGTGCAAGGAAATAGAAATCTCATTTCCGTCGTTCAGATGCAACCACAGACCATAGAGGCTGATTAATACCGATCAGGTGATTCATAGCTGAACATAGAACTGCAAAATTTTACTACTGAAAGAAAAGGCTGGTAAATCAAGTGTAGCATATAACTAGATTTTCCGGTAAAACAGTATAAGTCAGTTAGCATCGACAGACGTTTTGAACTGCAGATAAAAACAATTATATATGAGATTTTCTCTCTTTGGTTCAGAAATTCCCTTCATACATAACTACAGCATTTTAATTTAACTCTTCGTTTCATACCTTATATGATACATCTTTATGTTAACTCCAAATCCTAATTTGTATTTGATGGGATGTAGGTAGTTACTTTTCACAGCAGGTAAACATAATATTTTTCTAGACTGATGAGAGCACCGAGTGCTTTTTGTGAGACAATTTTCTCCAGTGTTCCTTCCAGCCTTCTGTCAGAGGAATATTAAAAAGAAAATTGCTTACTCATATGTCTTAACTTTCAGGTACTAGACCTAACGATTTTAATCTGTCACTTATTTCAGCTTCCGCCGTTTCTTGATGTGGAAAATGCCGACTTGCAGCCTGCTTCCCACGTTAAACAGTAGGTCCCCTGTAAGTGACTGGCTAAGTCGATTCACAAGCAACGTCATACAGGACCACGCCTAGTAAAGCACTGTGGTACTTAAAATAATCTTAGGATTTATGACTGCTTTACTTTCTCTTTAAGTTCTTTATTCGATAAAGAGCACATTTCGCACCATTTTGCCACTAATTTTTGCTTTTACTGGAGGTTTTGGCAAACCACGTCTAGTCTTAAACTCTTGTTAAAGAAGTCTCACTAAACTTTTCAACGAACTGTTGTTCGTGAAACACTCGACACTGAACACTAGCCTGTTTTGTCGCGAATACCAGTTTGTGTTGGATTCAACTGGCAGCTGCTCCTTTCACTCTTTGAAACGCAATGATATAGAATAGTACTGGGAACAGAACATGGGGAAGATGCATACGTGCAGACATGTGACAACAGCTCATTGATACATCTAAGTCACGATTTTAGCGTTTTCCATATGGGAATTTCTCCTTTTCATTAAAAAGTGACAATTCCTTACCAGTCTTATAAATATTTTCCTGGTTAGTTTTAGTTTACTTATCCTGTATATCCTGGTACTTCCAAATGAACTCTATTAGTACTGTGCAATATCTAAGGGTGTTTAGGTATGACAAATTGTGGGCAGAAGGTTAACTTGGACCATTTTGGTACAGCAGCCCTAAATAGACTGACAGCCCTTGAAGGAAGGGACCTGTCTGCTACTCCATACAGGTGTTCAGGGGAAGTTTGCATAGTAGAAAAGAGGCTACAAGAAGATTAAAACTGCGTAAGTGGAACATTGTCGGTTTCTCAGTAGCTCAGTTCAGAACAGTCTTTCCCGCGACAGCTGACGTTATGGATTGCACACAGTATCAGACAGGAAGATTCTAAACAGCTTCCAGTCCACTGCAGAGTGAAATATTTATTCACCTTTTTTTGTATGCCACAAAAATATATAAATACCATATTCTATATTTTATAGGATGTATGTCTACGTATCGTTTAGGTTAAGGTCTTTCATATTACGATATGAACAGTTGGACGTGTTTGGACAATAAAAAGTTTTCCCATAATTCTAGCCCACATTTTTTTCATTATCCTTGCTTATCATACCGTGAGTGAAGAGTTACAGTGCAATATATTTCTTATAGCAGAGGTACCACCTCCTCGAAATTTCTTTTGTTTCGATCGAGAGCAGCACATTCGTGTGAGGTCAGTGTCAACCTACAACGATTCCGTACTTTCTACATCGTTCCAAAGATTCACTGAAAATGGAACTCCTTGCTTTTGGAAAACTAGATAAGTAAATGAGGTTTCCAAATCAGTAAGGAACATGAGATCGCCAGTAATAATTCGTCAATCATCATTGTCATCGAGTTCGAAGAAAGTATTGAATCTTGGATTTTTTTAAAACTAAATAATAGCATTTTTCTTTGATTGAAAGAAAAATATGATTAAATACTACAGAAACGTACTTGAAGTCATACTTCTTAGTTTACATTAAATTTTACGTATACTGAAGTACACCAAAGTAACAAAATGAAAGTTATTTGTCCACTAATACATATTTTGTGAGACAAAACTAATATGTACAACTTAAAAGCATATTATTCACCTAAAGAACCGATTCCACAGACATCTTGTTGTCCAATATTGCCAGTCTTTGTACTAGTGGTCCTGAGGAGTTCCTAATTTGATTAGATTCAAAAATATAACTGTGGGCTCTGGCGAACTAGCAGTAGCTGGAAATCAGCGGACTGGATTAAAACATATGTGGTACCATAGCATTAGGGAGAAGTGAAGCAATGTGAGTGTTTCTCTTTTACAGTGCAGCAGCAGGCGCCGTACTCACCTCAGTGGTCTGGTTTTGTTATGGACATAGCCGGCCGGAGTGGCCAAGCGGTTCTAGACGCTTCAGTGTGGAACTGCGCTACCGCTACGATCGCAGGTTCGAATCCTGCTTCGGGCATGGATGTGTGTGATGTCCTTAGGGTAGTTAGGTTTAAGTAGTTCTAAGTCTAGGGGACTGATGACCTCAGATGTTAAGTCCCATAGTGCTCAGAGCCACTTGAACCATTTTGTTATGGACATAACTACAATCAAAACAATGGAGGCGTTCGCCAACGCACGAGCCTGAATCTATTATTACGTCAACATCAGGCAAGTCATTGGAATACAAGGGTGCTACAACGGCTGATATAACAGATCACTGAGTGGCGAAACACAGATGGACTTTCATTTGATTTAATGACGTGCACCTGCTGTTGTTAACATTTGCCAACAACCCTCTCCGTATTTCAGATCTGAGGATTGCATACTTCGGCCGAAACGGGTCATTATAATAAAAATGTGTGATACAGACACTGCTGCCTTCATAGAGTTATAAAAAGTTACTGTTTTCTCCTGGCGGCATATAGCCGCATTTTGTATGAATCTTTAAATTATAGAAATAATATGAAACCACCTATAACTTGATTTAGTAACTGATCATCATAGTTATAGGAATAGCTTTGAGCTCTGCCGACGTAGAAACATTTTCAACTTCTTTATGCTTGTGTGTCGTAATATACTGTGTTTTGAAAAGTAATAAGTATTCTTCGACGCTCTTAACACACATTTTAAGTCCCATGCTTTTGTTCCGATGCGATTGTCATGAAAATCTAAAACTAATGAAAGTAAATGTTATTCAATAATATAAAACTACATTCTGTTACGACCTACTTTAGACATTGCAAGTGAGCTGGTTTACTGTCATTCAACTATGATTGTAAATAAAATAGTCGTTCACTTCATTACACACATTATTGTACGGAGTTAAGCACGGTGTAAGTCGTTGTTATATTATGCTGAGAATCTGTGTTACAGCTTATGTATATAAAGTATATTTCAGTAGTTATTTGATGTAAAGGTGAAGAGCTGCTTCATGCAGTTGTGCTAATTCTCCGCTGATTGGCATATACGTAGTAGACAAATGATTTTTGTATGGGTGGGCGGAGATCGTATTCACGAAGGCACACTCTATTACAAAGAGATGTACGTAGATCCAATGTGGGATCTAACTGTCGTTTGTTTGGATTTAATTTTCGCGAAGTGGGCGCTTGACTTGACAGCTGCGTTTTCTGTTTATATGGCATTGCATCCACCACGTTTTGTTGTGATGCTAAGCAGGCGTTACACCAGTACGACGCTACGTATTATACTATTCGCCAGAGCGAACACACGTGACATCCGTGACTTTTCGTTTGGTGCACTCCGAAGCCACATGAAGGGAGTTGCGATACACAAAGGGTGCATCATTTTTACTTGTAAATGGAAACTGGGAACAACAAATTCGTCGCTACATCTATATGACATCTCTTCAATTCACACGTAAGTGCCTGACAGAGGGTTCATCGAACCAGTTTCACGCTATTTCAGTACAATAACTATTCCACTCCCGAACAGTGTGCGAGAAAGACAAACACTTAAATTTTGCTGTGTGAGCTCTGCTTTTTTCGATGATCAATTCTCTCTATGTGGGGAGAAAGTTGTGGACTGAAATTTCGTAAAAATATCTTTTCGCAACGAAGAAGACCTCTGCTTTAGTGACTGCTGCCCCAACTCGCGTAACACATCTGTGACACTCTCCCCAGTATTTCACGATAACAAAAAACGAGCTGCCCTTCTTTGAACTTTTCCGATGTTCTCTGTCAATCCTTTCCCATATCGCAAGACAGCACTCTAGCACAGGACGGAAAAGAATCAAAGAATAGGCAGTCTCTGTAGTGGATTTGTTGCATCTTCTAAGTCTTCCGTCGGTAAAACGTAGTGTGGTTCACCTTGCCCACAAAATTATCTACGTGCTCGTTCCAATTTAAGCTGTTCCCCAGGTATTGAATTGAATTACACCCCGTAGATTTATGTGATTAGTGTAACAGAAACTTAACCGATTCTGTTCAGCGCTCAGGTGGATGACATCGCATATTTTCGTTATTTGGGGTCAATTCCCACTTTTTTCATCATAAAGATATTCTGTCTAAATTGTTTTGCTATTGGATTCGAGCTTGTAATGACTGTACTAGACAGTGGATGACAGCATCAGCTGCAAAGATGTTACGATGGCTGTTCATATTATCTCCTGAATCATTAATGCTGATTAGGAACAGCAGAGTGCCTATAAGAGTTCCTCGGTGAACGCGAGATATCACTCATATTTTTCTCGATGCCTCTCCGTCAATTACTACGAAGTGTCACCTTCTCGCAGGAAATAACGAATCCAGTAGCGCAACTGAGGCGGTACTCCATGGACACGAAATTTTATTAGAAATCGGTTCTGACGAACGGCATCAAAAGCATCCAAGAAATCTAGAATCTATTTGGAATCCCACGTTAATAGCGCTCATTAATTTGTCAGAATTAATAAAATGGTCAACTATGTGAAAATTCCTAAGGGACCAAACTGCAACTGCTGAGGTCACCAGTCCCTAGACTTATACACTACTTAAACATATATATATATATATATATATATATATATATATATATATATATATATATATATATATAGCCATGTCCGAGGGTGGACTCGGACCTCCGGCGGGAGGGCCCGCGCAGGCTGTGACAGTGACATAGTGCCTCTAACAGAGCGGCCACTCCGCGCGGCGAGAATTAAGAGCACAAGAACAATATTTTCTGAATCCGTAACGACTATGTATCAATACATCGTTTTATTCGAGGTTAATCACAATTTTCGAACATAGTACATGTTTCAGAATCCTATTCCAAACCTTCGTCAGTAATATGGGTCTAAAATTCATCGGATTACTCCCTTTTCCTTTCTTGAATATTGGAGCGACCTTGTGCACCATTGCAGTCTTTAGGTACGGATCGTTCATCGAGCGATTGTGTATGACTGCTGAATTTAGAGCTATGACATCAGCATCCTCTGAAACGAACCTAATATCTGTGCTGTCTGAATCGGAAGACTTGCCTTGTAAAATGATATGAGTTGCTTCACTACTTTTAAGTTAGTCATGAATGCTTCAGTTCTCGATTCGAATTCTGGAATATTTACTTTGTCCTTTGTGGTAAAGGAATTTCGGGGAACCGTGTTTAGTGATTCTGCTGTAGTGGTGCTTTCAGCGGTAAAATTATCGTGGCTATCTTGCCGTTGTGTACTTTACGTGCGTTCAGAATCTCTGTGCATTTTCTGTCATTCAAATTGAGTAACGTTTCTTTTGATATATTATTACGCCACTTGTTGGAAATGCTACACTGAGTCAAAGTTATGGAGACTGGAAGTATACCGAAGACATAAAATCAGGCAAAAGTGCAGAATAGTAGGTACAGTTTTATTCAAATCGTTCAAATGGCTCTAAGCAGTATGGGACTTAACATCTGAGGTCATCAGTCCCCTAGACTTAGAACTAATTAAACCTAACTAACGTAAGGACATCACACACATCCATGCGCGGAGCAAGATTCGAACCTGCCACCACTGCAGCAGCGCGGTTCCTGACTCAAGCGCCTACAACCGCTCGGCCACAGCGGCCGGCACAGTTTTATTCATATACTTTATTCACAGAGATCTGAGTTCCTTGTCGCCAGTAGCCAGAAACGTCACAGTTACTATTGAAATGGTTGCATAGGGAGAGTTACAGATTTTTAATTGCAGCTGAATCGAAGACTGACGATCTCGGACTGTAAAGTCCTAATCTACGAAATCAAGTAAATTATCTTCAGCATGGCATTTGAGATTTTTGTAACACATGAGAAAGGAAAGTACGGTACACAGAACACGATAACAGTTCAAAATGTCACTGGCAAGTGTAAATATTAAACAATTACACGGAATGAAAAAAATAATAAACCAATACAGTACGTTATACAGAAGAGGATAACTCATCGAAAAGTAAGACGTTCACAAAGGCGACCGCTCATAATGCTCAGTCTATTGCTCATTCGGCCGAGCACGCAGCTGAGTCGAATCTTTAAAGAGTACCTTAATGGTACGGAAGCAGTATTTGCATTGTTTCGGAAATTACTCAAGTAGAATAACACGCAGAGTTTATAATATATGTGAAAGCATTTTAAAAGCAGAGGGAGATCTATGCGAATTAAATTAACATTTTTTGGAATGATGACACCCGTGAAATATGAAAAATGACAATAAGAACAATGCAGTAGAAACATACTTCTCCTAGCGAAATATGAAGATTTATTGCTTCTAAACTCTTGATATCTAACATCATGAAGGTGTCGTAAACTTGCAGATTATTATAGGCGTTATGCAAGAGTTTATAACCTCACAAAGAGGAATGCAAATCGTGACGCCGCAGACTTGTTCATATTACCGATTTACATTCAAAACACACTGCTGGGAATGGCTAGCAAAGAACACTCACAGGCAGCCATAAACACAAGAAACGTCCACTTCAACCACTGTAGAAAATATATAAGCAATTTTCAACAGGAGTTCCTGTGTACCATACATTTCAAACGCGGAAGGTCTTTCACAAAATACTCTTACACTACTATTTTTTAAGTTTGAACGTACGAATACTGTAGAGAAATTTTATCACACTTTTTACAGTATTCTTATTAGCACAGCGTGACTATGTTTGCGATGCTAAATAGTGATGTTTTTATATGTTCATATTATAATAAGGGATCGTGTTACAAATAACATTCCTTTAGTTTTTTTCTAGTGCTTGTGCTCGTAATTCTAAGCCCTGGCCGTGAGTATACGAATATTATATGTACACTGCTGACCAATAAAACTGTAACAACATGAAAGAGGGATGCAACAAACGTCGAACTGGCACTGAGTGTACTACAGGCTTCGTACGCAAATAACAGGTGTAACGCCACCTAATTTTGTGCGTGCGGAAAGATTACGCGGACTTTTTTTTTCGTGTGAGAAGATCGTGCTGTCTCTCATATAAAAAGGAGAAACTTCTACCAGTAGCGTCGACAGCGACAAGATCGTGGCATATCGAGACTGCCGTTTATCGTTCCACGACATTAATATTCACATTGGTCCGAATCCCGCGAATGTCATGCGCATATAGGATCAACGGGCTTAGCAGGGTCATACTGAAGGCCATGAAATACCTCAACAGCCTAACAGCGCTAGTGTCTACAAGGAAAAATATTGTTCGCTCAGTTGTGCAGCATTGTTTCGTCACGTCAGGTACCTAGAGTCAGCAAATGCAATTGTTTGCAGCAAGTCAGGTGCCTACACGGGCAGTGTGATGACGTGTGGAGCAACACGGACTGTCAGCGCAGAGCAAATTGTTGCAACTTACGTTGACGAGACAGCAGAGATAGCGCCCCCTTCCCGAGGTTTCTTTACGACAGCGGAAAGAGTTGTCTGTATGCACTGTAAATGTTCACTGCCCATTATTGACATATTCGGAAATGCCATTTTCGGATATTTTATATAAATTTTGAAACCATATGTTCTGTACCTTCAGCATATGATTAAAAATTTGGTAATAACTGTATTATACGTGAGTGTAAATTTGGTTTTCTGTTCTGTAGGATTATTTCAAAATGGGTCTCGGCCCGAAACTAGTTATCAAATGAATGAAAAAGTAAAAATTTGCACTTTTGGACTGTTTTTTCGTTCTACTGACCAAAAACTAGTTATCGAATGAATGAAACAGTAAAAATTTGCAACTTTTGGACTGCTTTTTCGTTCTGCTGACCAAAGAGATAAGTTGGGAAACTGAAATGTATGCTAGTGTAAGATTTTTCTTATATGTGTTTGTTTTAAAAGATAGTTCAGTACCGGAGTTGTGACAATGGCCGCCTGTATTTGCAGAGCAAGCAACCAGAGACGGCGCGAATTCTGATCACCGCCAGCAGTAGCAGCATGCGGCAAAGATTACATCCAACACGAGCTAGCCGGAAAAGCAGTAGCCGGTAGCTGCTGAATACAATGAACTAAATGTTAAAAATAGCTATAGCGTTGTACTTTTCTTTACGAAATGGCTCCTAGATTGTTTTGACGTGTATCTACAGGCCAGTGAAGTACCGGATCCTGAAAAAGACAGTTGAATACCGGGCAGTGGAGTTACAGCAGTGGAGTTACAGCATAGAAAGCTAACTGGTGGGCTGTCGTATCGGTGGTCACAGTTTAATAGCTCGGTTGTGTCAATTTGGAGGAATAGTTTCTGAATATGTTTAAGAAGGTATTTAGAGGATTTTGGTATGTTGAAGGTTAATGTTGACTACCAGTGTTTTTTCTATGGTTCATTGAATTGTGATCGTCGTTGTTACGTTGCGATCAACGGAAAATATCTGTAGACGTTTGTAGGATTCACGAGCTTTAAGAAATGACATAGTTTACTACGTTCCGTAGTAAGTGCTGTACCTACACCCGGACATTAATATTTGGCACTCACGTTTCTGTACAATAAGTCGTCGAACCAACTGGTCCTGAGGATATTAACTACTGGTCCTCTTTGTCCACGCCAAGGAATTTGGTTGTTCGTAATACATGTATTTGCGTGTAGCTCGATGGTCCGCATACTCCCAGGTCGAGTGACTGCGTTTTTAGTAGCTACATTGGTACACACTGAGGTAATAGGGGGATTTCCGTGATATGGGGATTTACGGTTCTTATTATCCAGAGGACTTAAATTCATTGAATTAATCTACGAACAGGCACTAGTATTTTTGATAGCGGTATTCTGATATTATGGTCGTACAGCGGAAGTTGCCCATTAATTGTTGAGATTTTCACTGTAATATACTCGTATAAACAGTTCTCAGCTGGAACCATTCGAGTTAATGAGTGACAAAGCTACAATTATTTCATACTTAAAGTGACGACTTAGCTCACGATAGTGGGTCCCTGTAGAACCAGAATCTGAAGAGGCTAAAATTTGTTTGCATTATTTAAGTTAAGGATCAGACTGGAGGTCGCATGTAGGCTCTTTGTTTCTTTTTTTTAATATTATTACCGTTTCATATGGGTTTCATTGTCGATAGTTCTCGTTTGTTCGTATCGTCACGGAACTGCTGGAATAAAGAACTAAATAAAGCCTAGGTTCTCAAAATAAATTTTGAGCCCACGCATTTTCATTGGAAATAAATGTACTTTCCACTTAAAATTAACTGAGGTCTCCAAGAGAAAATAAGAAATAGCTTATAATTTGAAACAAACAGAAATAAAGAAAAAGGAAGAATAACAGAAACTGAATAATAATGAAACCGAAATAAATAATGTTTCATTAAAGAAAGGGTACTAGTGGTTACGGAAGGTTAAATTTTGGTAAAAAATATCACAGACAGCCTTTGCTTCAAAAACGTCATTTATGATGAGACAATTTTACTAAATATTTTGAATCTGCAAATAATAAATAGAAGTTATTGTATTATCAGTACAGGTACAGCGACTCATAGCAGAAATTTAATGACACTTTTGTCTTATAAAAGAAACAGAATAAAATTTTACACAAACTAATTAGGAACAAATGCAGAAATAAAGTTAGAAGCCTCTGACTTTATTTCTATTTTTGTTTCTAATTGGTTTACGTAAATTCTTATTCTCTTTCTTTTATAAGACAAAACTGTTATAAAGACTACTGCTATCAGTCGCTGTAACTGTGCTGATAATACAATACAGATATATCTGTGGCTTAGCTCTAAATTATGTCGCTGAACAGTACAACGATCGGCAGTACCGGAACTGAAGAGCTTTTACATGTACCGTATCGTGGGTGGTAGTAAATAAATAGTCGTTAGAATGTTATTTACAGATTAGCGGCTTGTGTACGATTTAGAAACAATAATCCCAAAATAGGGAATTAGTAGGCTGTTAACAGAATCATTTTGCCTAGTCAAATATGTGTGCATAGTCTTCGCTGGCGTCGGAACGCTTCAGCAAAGAAGCACGCCACTTAATTACCCAAGAAGCTTGATTTAGTGGTGAATCCTTTAAAATTCTGTTAACAAGCTCAATTAATCGAGACTACGGGAAAGCTAACAGTCTGTAGTTTATAGGATAGAAGTTAAGAGAGAGATCGACGTATTAATTACTGGTTTACTTTACTGGGTGGTTTAGTATATTTTAATAGAATATCAGTCAGTTATAGATAATTCAACTGTAAGTTAAACACTCCTTACATATTATTGCCCCCACGTACTAGCAACTTAATAGGTCATCTAAGAATCTTTTGATGGTTAGGTGTGTTTGCACGTATAGTTGTTAGTACGTCATTTGAACAGCAGAAAGTGTACTGGCACTTCATAATATCGTGTTGTATGCACATGGTATACGCACTCGCTGTACAAGCAAAATAATTTTGCCAAAGGTGTGTGTCGTGACTGTCTCCGAATTTTGGGCTCGGTAGTAGAGCAACAACATTCTTATATTATTCCGAGTTAGTACAGATTCTCGAGAGACTAGTATGTCACCACTCGGCAGCCTTATCGATTGATGCTGTAGGGCAGGTTGTTGAAGTCGCATGGGACGATATAACCGTACCTGTCATCCAAGCTCATTTCTACTCGACCGCCACGCGGGATTAGCCGAGCGGCCTGGGTGTTGCAGTCATGGACTGTGCAGCTGGTCCAGGCGGAGGTTCGAGTCCTCACTCTGGCATGGGTGTGTGTTTGTCCTTAGGATAATTTAGGTTAAGTAGTTTGTAAGCTTAGGGACTGATGACCTTAGCAGTTAAGTCCCATAAGATTTCACACACATTTGAACATTTTGTTCTACTCGGCCCTTCCTCGAGCCAAAGCCGATCTCGCTATCACACGTGTCAGAACTGCGTATAAAATTTTGCACCCTGTAAACATCCAAATAATATACAAATTCGATCGTCTTTTCTTCTTACCACACACGCCTTACTATGCACGTCCAATAAGTAAAATTTCATTTCTTTCTATCCCTCCAGTTGTGGCAATTATAGCCGAGCAGTGTATACACAGAACAGCCGAAATATTGTGACCACTCCCCACCACGCGGTTGGATGCCGCTGCGGGAACGTAGCGCGGAAGGGAAAATATGTAGGCAGAGCAGAGACGGCTGGGAAATCATTCTAGCGACGATACTGGCCGCAAATGGGGAAAGCCACTGAGATAGGCGACTTTGACAAAGGGCAGATTGTTATTACCCAGAGCCTGTGAACGAATATCTCCAAAACGGTAAAGCAGGTCGAATGTTCACGTGCTACAGCCGTGAGCATCCACGGATAGTGGTAAAAGGGCAGTGAAACTACCACTCGGCCGCTGAATGGGTGGCCGTCCACGACTCTTCACAGAAAGTGAGGTTTGGAGCTTGTCTGCTCTGTAAAGTATGATAGGTGGCCATATGTGGCATTTTTGCCGGAAGATCGCAATGCTGGTGGACGCAAAAGTGTTACGGAGCCAATAGTTAAGCACACAATGTTGAACATGGGACTTCGCAGCAGGCGACGCTTACGTGTTCCATTCTGACCAAACGACATCGTCAGTTAGGGTCGCAAAGGATATAGGACAATCAAGGTTAGACCGTGAATCAGTCGAAAGGTGTCGGCTGGTTAGATGAATCACGTATTTGCTACACCAGGTTGATGGTCGTCTCCACAAACGCCGTCATCCAGATGAAGAGCGGATCGAAACGTGCACAGGTCCGCGCACGCGGATTGGTGAGAAACGTATTACGCTATGTTGAACACTCTCCTACGCTTGCATGGACCTGTGGTAGTAATCGAAGACGCCATGTCAGCTTAGGATCACCTGCATCCCTTCTTGCTTGATGTCTTCCCCGACGGCGATGTCATCTTTCAGCAGTATAACTGCCCGTGTCACGAGGCGACAATGATGCTACAGCGGTTTGTAGCGCATTATAGTGAAATCACAGTGACGTCTTGGCCACCAAAATCACCTAATGTGAATCCGATGGCATTCACCTGGGTCGCTATATGGCTCCATCGCCGCATACACAAATCAGAAGCGCGTTATTTACGGGAATTACATGACTTGTGCGTAGACCTATGGTGACGCTTACCTCCACAAATCTACCAACAAACTGTAGAATCGGTGATGTATTGTGATCAAAGGTGGCCCACCAAATTGTGAAGCAGGTGATATGGTGTATTTAAACCGGAGACCTAGAAACAACGGAGAGGCTTCGTCCCGCCGTAGCCCTCAGTGGTTCGAAACCCCACAACAGGCCATAGCAGTCCACCCACACCACCGCCGCCCGACACCGAACCCAGGGTTATTGTGGGGTTCGGCCCCCAGTGAACCCCCCCCCCCCCCCCCTCGGGAACGTCTTATACCAGATTATTGTAAGCCCAAATGTTGGCATGGTAGAGCAATTATGGTGTACACGTACCTGGAGACAGTGTTTGCGCAGCAGTCGCCAACATAGTGTAACTGAGTCGGAATAAGGGGAACCAGCCGCATTCGCCGAGGTGGATGGAAAACCGCCTTAAAAATAATCTACAGGCTGGCTGGCATACCAGACTTCACACTAATCCACCTGGCGGATTCGTCCCGGGGACCGGCACGCCTTCCCGCTCTGGATGCATCGCGTTAGATCGCGCCGCTAACCGAGCGGCCTAGCAAGTAGTCATAATGTTCTGCCTCGTCAGTGTATAATGTTCACTAATGAAGAGTTGGCGCTAATTTACAGAAATTGGAAAGATTTGAGGCACCAGCAGTATTGGCTACAAACTTTAATTTTTATTATATGAGTTTTTAATACTGCCGGAAACTGTGGCAAAAAAAAATGACAGACCATTATGAATACCTCAAAAAAGCATGCTTACGGCTTAATGACAAATTGTCTGTTCGAAACGATGAATGACAACAAGTACTAAAAGATTAAAACTTTTGGTAACTGAGTGGCCTGCAGCTGTTTCATAATAACCATATTACGAGATTACATCAACATGTTATCCACAAATAGTATAATTTTAGCTTTCATTTTCTGAAAATTCTGGCATACGCAGCCACTTCAGTCCGCTCTTTCAGACTTTCTTTCAATAGAGGGAAAAGGAAAATAAGAGAAAAACGCAAAAAACAAAATAGGAACTAATTGTTTGCGCTGTTAGTAAACTGAGACGGTATCTTTAAGCCGCTAATGTGCCTAGCCAGGCTGTGAAGCAAAGCCTGTCCACATGTACTATTCCGTCCCTCACCGCCAACGGATGGCCAAACCGCGCGTAATCGATTCCAGCACCTGAGCGCACTTAAAAAAACGCCCTTAATTCACAGGGCGGCTTCCCAAGGGAAAGCCCGCCGGCCACCGCCCCTTCGTACTCGGCGAAACCATTTCCCCCAGTTCTTCTCTTTTCCCTCCTCGCTAAAGCGCTAAAGTAGCGGACGCTTCGCTGGCTGCGCTAGTGCAGCTCACTTCAGCATTTAGTTCTTCCCACACTTCAACAAAACATTTTTACGACAACACGAGCACTATAACGCATTCTCGGTGTACGATTTTCTCTGTAAGTTATTCAAATGAACAGGTGTTGGCTAAAATAAAGAGCTGGGGCAATTAGTTTCAAGGTGATCCGCAATGTCCTTCATGTTGGGTCGACTTTCTTATTGTATCACCTTATTTTCCTGTCTGATAACTGGAAAAAAAAGAAAATTATGGGTCAACGGCAGTTCGACGACGAGCTGATGAAAGATAAAGCACAGGCTCGGGTTATGGAAGGAAATTCGCCGTAGCCTTTTCAATGAGGCTATCCTGGCAGTTACCTTCTTTGATTTAGAGAAACCACGGAAAACTTAAATTCAGATGGCCTGATGGGTATCTGAAACGTCGTCCTCCAGAAGGCATTTCTAGTGTACTAGTATCACCACTGCCGCACCTCGCGGTACTCGAAGATGACATGAAGTTCAAAGCATGGCTTGATTTCTGCGTATCCGATATTCAGCTAATATTTCTGTAATGATGATTTCAGCGTTTGGTTCTCCTTCGGTTGGAGGGATGTGTAGTATCGAGCAATGTTGATGTGATGAACACGTAGTGCTCCTTACCATGAATAAATCGCTTAGCTACTAGAAATAAAAAGATATAAGGAAAAACTATAAGAAGGAAACTGGAAAAGAGAAAAATGTTAACTTCTTTTTCAAAACAGATGTACAAACAGCTTATGCCTTTTGTTGGGTCATGGAGCAGTCACGACTCACACAGATTCGTAGTCAGCTGAGGACATCATATCCATCACGTCGGAAGCCTACTTCACAAACACCTGACGCTGATTAGATGCGAGCAGATCAGTTACCGCACACTATGGATTATAATCACTTTCAACAAGAGATCGGGCTGTTAGACAAATACATACTAATAGTCCTATGGCATTATGTTTCTGCCTAAAGAATGCTCACACATGAATCCACGTGGGTGGATCATCATCTGGTAGGCTTCGCTAGCGGGTTGGATTAATAAAGCCTTCAAGCTTCGAAAAGGGTGAATTCGTAGAAAAAGTGCTACGAATTGATGGCTTTCATCATATTCTGGCGAAGACTCCCGATATAGTGATTTCTCCGGTAGACTTTTCTCATATGATTTTACATCGTAGGTAGGTTTCCTCAACCCCTATGACCTGATATAGCAGCTACGGGTAGTCCAATAATAATAAAAAAAAATAAAGAAACGGACAACTGCGAGTAGGACTCGCGCTCTGAAGGTTCTGTACAGTCTTCATTATGTATATAGATAATAATAATGATAATAATAATACTAATAATAATGTCGTCTGGCTCAATGGCCTGGTGCAAGTCTTTTTATTGGACGCTACTTCGACGCCTTTCATTTCCATAACCCAACCCAGTTAATGAAGGGGAAAAGGGACATACAGTTTAACGTGGAATCTGAACTTGGTGTTGCTTCCGGTGACTTCTCGCATCGTTGAGACAGGAAGGATAGGTACAAACGAAGACTAAAAAGTCTGTCTTCCGACCGGTATTCGATACCGCGGCATCTCGACTTCTAGGCACGCGCTTTGCCGCTAGACCAGTCTTTCCCTTTTTCACATTTGTTGTTTCATCTGTTGATCTGTCGTTTGTTGATGATCTGTAGTGTGCGGAGGATGTCGTATGACAAGTTTCAATTTCTGTCGGTGAAAACCTCACTCACTTTTTTCTATTATAGAGGGTTTCCAGTTATCTGACCATACACGCTGAGCTTCCGTACTGGCGACACGGTCGCAGGTTTGAATCCTGCCTCGGGCATGGATGTGTGTGATGCTCTTAGGTTAGTTAGGTTTAAGTAGTTCTGAGTTCTAGGGTACTGATGACCTCAGATGTTAAGTCTCATAGTGGTCAGAGCCATTTGAACCATTTGACACGCACGCTTGACATGCATGTAGGTATGTACCAAAGAAAATTCGCCACACGGCCGTACATTTTCAGAAGTTGTTTCATTTAGGCAATTTCGGCATCTCATTAATGCCATCTTCAGGCAACCTATGCTCTCCATGTCTACAGAATAAGATACATCGGTACATGCATAACTGAAACCATGGATACCGAGATGCTGCGAATTTTTTGCGGAATTTGAGAACTACTGTGCACACCTACAATACGAGAAAGTTCAGTGTTTCGCACTTAGTGGACTCTGAAAGACTCCCATCTCACGGATAGAGCGCTGGGTAATGTGGTTGGGGTCGTGAGGAAGTGTTCCCTCAGCTCTCCTGTGCGTTCCTTTTCTCTGTTGAGCTGGTGGACACGTTTAGCGAAACCGAGGCTTCGTCAGCCCTTAATATCATACAATGCTGTTCGAGCAAAAGACATCAGGAAAATTTAAGAACTTTGTTACACTCTTCTGCGTGGTCTATATGAACGAACGAGTGACGGATCCAAGACGCTCGCCGAATTAAAGCAGAGCTGCTGGAGCTCTAGAAGCATCAGATGGAGGGTTTGAAGGTCAAATCTGAACCTCGGTCACTTGCTGAAGGGCAACTGACATCCTTGTACGACCTACTTGGCCATCAGGCGCTACGTCGTCGCTCCTTCGTTAGCTCTCTCACAGTTGCTGAAGGCAGCCAACGAAATGCTCAAGGTGATATTGTTCGCGTCCTCCACCAATATTACGCAGAACTATATGCGGTGGATGACAATGTGAGATCTCTTCCCGATTATGTTCATGGAGCGTAAGTGTGTTGACCACACCTGCTCAGAACGTTGGATTTCTGGCCCCCTTGCAGGCAAATGAGGTGTCTGCTCTTATTGTAGCCTCTCCCTCTCGTAATTCACCTTGTCTGCATGGTCTCCCTAAGGAGTTTTATGTCCGTTCTTGGCCCCTCTTGAGGGGGCCGTTTACAGAGCATGTTATACCAGGTTATGCAGGGGAAAAATGTGCCCGCAGCCTTTAAGAACGGTATAATAGAATAAATACTGGAATACTCTGGCCGTGTTAATGTGGATTCTTTTCTATCTCTCATTTTGCTTAATATTGATTACAGAACTGCTTCGAGGGCAATCAATAGCAAATTTTCCTCTCTGTTGGCGAAAGTAAATGGGACCACACTGGAACACGAACGGTGCAAAGCTACAGTTCTCCAAAACGTTTCGGACACTTATGTGTTGTGTAAGGCATTTCCCATTGCCCAGTTGTTATCGCTCCCTGGAATGTGGGAAAAAAATTCCACCATTCGTCTCGGTGGTTCTTATTTACATATTTAGGTTGCGCTATTCGATCACGACCCCAGCACATATCTGGGCCCTTCTGATATCAAGACTAATGCTTCTACTTTATACATTCGGTTCAGGGTTCTGATTGTTACCCAGGAGTCACATACACTGACGTCTCCACCTTGTGTGTCCATCGGGTCTTGCCCCACCTGTTGATGTCGGACGCCGTAATTATAAATTACACCACGTCAGAGAATTTTACATTCTAACTTTCCTCAGTCCGAACAGGCCTCATAAGGCCGAACGGTACCAACTGACAGCCGTGTCAGTCACCGGATGCTGGTATGGAGGGGCATGTAGTCAGCACACCGGTCTCCCGGCCGTTGTCAGATTCCGTGACCAGAGCCGCTAGTTCTCAATCAAGTAGCTCCGCAACTGGCGTCACAAGGGCTGAGTGTACCCTGCTTGCCAATAGCGCTTGGCAGACCCGGACAGTGACCCACCCAAGTACTAGTCAAGCCAAACATTCCTTAACTTCGGTGATTTGACAGGAACCGGTGTTACCACTGCGGCAAGGCCGTCGGAAATTTTACATTGCTATGAGCCACTTGGGTGCCGATGTACTGCAGCGGCCGGTACTTACGACCAGGTATTCTCTCGCTCTCTTCGAGTGGGTGATCCATTCCACGGCAATGGCCTCTTATTATACAAAGTCTTAAATAATTTGATCCCGTTTTCATCGGATTGGAGTGAGTAACACGCACAGACGTAGTAAGTGTCGTCTCATAGATACCACCCATCATCGATTTACCTGCTGTGGGTATTTAGCGAACTAGTATTGGCTCCGGATGAAGCTGGCTTTGATTGCCAGGTTTGTTGACACTGCCTACAACACTGACATTTTTCTGCGGTCTGTGACGTAGTGTTTTTCCGACAACGAAAAATAATTCAATAATGTGGCTCCTGGGTCATTCTGTGTACTTTGTGGTTGCTAAAGATGCTGAAGACGATCGCTTAGCGTTTAGCCAACATATGGATTCTGCATAATGGCGCAGCCGGCAATTCCCCAGATTTCAGGACATCTTTGCGTCATGTTCTCCCTTACGTTTTACAGGCAGGACATTGGCTGAGGTCGGATGTGGGTGCCGGAAACTTGTATTGGCGTGTTCTGTGTATGTGTCACAGGTCCATAACAACACTCACGTGAGAGAGGACTATACTAGCACCAAAGGCTGGTGGGTAGTCAAAACGTAGCGGTACAAATGCAATTTATAAAATTTAAAAAATCTGTGTAGCATAGTTAGTTAATGCGCTACGTTACGGCACCGAGGTTACTTTGGAATGGATTTGCGTCTCGCTATATTCAAAGCTTTTCTTACGCACCTTCGTGTTTCCTATGTGCTTGTGGGGAAAAAAATAAATAAAAATGTTGAATTGTCAGTGCGGAAAAAATTCCACGTGAGGAGCCCGGGTCCGATTCCCGACCGGTCCGGAGATTTTCTCCTCTCTGGAACTGGCTGTGATGTTTTCTTCATCGTCACTTCATCATCGTCGACACACATGTCGCCGAAATAGTGTTAAGCGTGAAGATTTTCACCAGGTGACCGGTCACCCGACGGTAGGCCATAGCCACACGCACATTTTATTTCAATGCAGTATAGGACGTACATAAGTAACCGCACTCTCAAATAATTCCTGCAGTTTACTTACGTTTCCTTAGGAGACGTGTTGGCTGCATAAACAATCTCTTCACATTTGATGTATTCGCCACCTGAGACTCTATATTATAGTACTTTAAGTAACCGTGCTAAGAGGCTAGAGTAGTAGCGAATTCCTTTCCGAAACTTGATAACAAATTTTTGTTTTGGCCTGCCACATACCAACCCCATAAACACATGCGAGGTGTTACCAAGTGCCTGATCAGATACTACAAATCATTATTTCTTAGCACGTCAGAATTGTTTGTCCCACATAAATTTATATAGCACTGTATACCTTCGATCACATTCTAATATCTCGTAGAATCCGTGTAGCAACAAATTCGCATGCATTTACCTGGGTAAGATGCTGTTTTCGGTTTGTTATAGGCAGTAAGAACACTGTATGCTTTACTTCATAAGCGAATATGCAATACAATGTTCAAAAAAGATTATTGAGAAGTGTCTCCCTACAGCGGTGTGTTAATATCGCCTGATAATTGCTGTATGGACTGTACGACCAGCCCCAGAAAACAACCTAAACTCAAATCAAATGATAAAAAAATATCTTAATAAATAAACGAAATTTGTTTATTAATAAAGTAGAGTATTTTAGCCAAAAATGGAAAGGGATGTACATGCCTTACCAGGAAAATATGTGATCAATAATGAAAATCGCACAACAGAGCACAAAAGATATATCTATTATTACCGATGCATTAAAGTATCAAAAGATGATGGAATCAAAGCTGAGTTGATGATACGATGCGCAGTGGAAGTAAAAAACTATTTTATTTAAACGTGTAAACATCAAAGGTAAAGCATGTTGAAACATTCTGTAAACTAATATGTATCTCAAATTACGTTCAAAGTAAAAAAAAAGTCATTAAACGTTTCGCGCAAATTGAATTGTCGAAGAGAATGACACCAATCTGTTGTATAAACTTCTACCGACACAAAAATAAAGCTGCTTTCAATCTATAAATTTCCAGTTATTAGAATGAAAGCTTCATTTACCAAACACGATGCTCACTCAATATACTCCATACCGTACAACAAAACTATAATGTCTTAAGTGTTTTCTTAACGACACTATTTCTCGTGGCCGTACGGTTTTGACGTTTCTGTGCCTCTGTCACAAGGATCAATATGTATGCATGAAGTTGCGTCACTTTATTTCAAGCTTTTGAAGCATTGGCCTTGTAACAATTCTGTAAACAGAGTAAAACAGCGGCGGACTTTTAGTAAGAATGCAACGCCATTCTACGCAGAGCATTTTCTTCAGTCTGTCCGTTGTAGCTTATCGTCAACAGCCAGTTTGCTACAACATAGGTCAATATTCTGTGTCAGTTGTTGTATTACAGTTATACCTTGTTAACTTGTTATATCAGTTTTCCATACGTCGTGTTTATGACATACTATTTAATTTTTTGTTCTTTGGATTTGCACCACCTGTGCGGTTACCGTTTGGCAGTTGTTCGGTCACAATACGGAAAACTTTTAGTTAGTTCTGATACTGAATGCCTTCGGTTTGAACATCAGCTATGCAAACAGAGCAATCTCCTGTGTTCCATCCAACAACCGACTGTGTAAAGCTTCTGTGAGTGATTGAGTATCACGCCTTTGTTTATTGCAGCCGTTGCTATTACTATGTGTGCAAGATCGCAAGATCATAGCTGCTAAAATGTCTTCCTCCTTGCATGTCTGGAAGCTGTGTAACAAGGAATACTCTATTTTATGTTAATCGCATTATATTCGCTTGAAATGGTTCAAATGGCTCTGAGCACTATGAGACTCAACTTCTGAGGTCATTAGTGCCCTAGAACTTAGAACTACTTAAACCTAACTAACCTAAGGACGTCACACACATCCATGCCCGAGGTAGGATTCGAACCTGCGACCGTAGCGGTCTTGCGATTCCAGACTGTAGCGCCTAGAACCATACGGCCACTCCGGCCGGCATATCCGCTTGACTACAATGGTATTTTTCGAAGGTAATATGTACATTGCATCTGTAAATAGTGAATCCTGTTGACAGCACGTTATTACATGTCAAGCAGCTGCATTACGAACACTGGTACATGCCATGGAGCTAAGACAACTTTAAATCTCTGACGACAGATAAAATATTGAAAGAGTGGGTAATGAGTTACGTTTCTAATTTTGTTTTGAATTGGTAGGGAATCCCAATTTCTTGCTTTGTTCGGAAGTGTGTGAGCGTTCCAAGATCCTTAAAAAAGCTTCTACAAGAAGTGCAGTCAGATACTTCACATAATTCATTACTTGCTTCCACTCAACAAACACTATTTACTTTGTGTGCACTGCCCCAGAAGATAATTCCACACAACAGGAAAATTAGCATATAGATGCAAACAAAGCCAACATTTGTCTTTAGGTCAGCACAACGAGAGAGATTTCTAAGGACATAACAGAGTGAACTCCCAATTAGTTTATCCATGTGTTGATTCCGTTTTAACTCTTTATTCACCTGGACAGCAGCGAATTTTATGCTTAATGCTTCATTCAGAGTATGAAAATGTCCCCTGCTGGTACCAATAGATCATCCCGTTTCGAATAAGCGTCGTAGAACAGATGCATATAATTATAGGCCTATATCGTTGACGTCAATCTGTTGTAGGTTTATGGAATATGTTTTATGCTCGTGTATTATGACTTCTGCGGAGAAGGAAAATCTTCTCTGTAAAAATAAACGCGGATTCCGCAGGCAGAGATTTCGCGAAACTCAACTCGCTCTGTTTCTTCAAGAAATCCACAGAGCTGTAGGCATCGGCACTCGGGCTGATACCGTGTTCCACGACTTCAACATTTCACACTGTTATATGAATGTTGGGATCTTTTCCTTCGGACATTCATACAACTGATTCGCCTCGATGGGCAATGAATCGACAACCTTTAGTGCGGATGCACGATACTGTTCGACCTCGAGCGGAAATCTAAATTAGGCGAGCATGGAGGACATGGACGAGGACGACGGATAGCTGGCGCTTGGCGGGACTGTGGGTCGGCCGGGAGCATCCGATATCGTGCGCGCATTTGCAGTGGACACTGTGTTTGGGTAGCGCTGTGGTTAATGCAGTTGCCAATTAACCCGGAGATCCCGGGTTCGAGTCCCGGTCTGCCATACATTTTCACTCATTGCCGCCAATTCCGCACGAAGCCCCGTAGCAGCTGATATCATCATCCCCTTCCCTTCATCTATCCGTCCTTGACCTTCAATTTACGAAGTCTGACACTGTGTCGAGTGAAAAAATTCGAGCGTACCAGGTCTGCAACTGGATTCAAGACTTCGTTGCATACTGGACTCAACATGTCACTGTTAACGGAACAAAATCGACAGACGTAAAGGTAATTTCGGGTGAAACCCAAGAAAGTGTGATAGGTCCGTAACTGTTTACAGTGTGTATAAATGATCCAACAGAATGAGTCGGAAGCTCTTTAAGGCTATTCGAAGATGATGCACTTGTCTACAGAAAGTAGCAACGCAGGAAGACAGCAACAGTTTTCAGAAGGACCTACAGATGATTGATGAATGGTGCTGGCACTGGAATTTGACCCTTGACGTAAATAAATGCAACATATTTCGCATACATAATAACAGAAATCTACTACTGTACAGCTACACTATTGATGAGAACAGTAAGCTCCGTAAAATATCTAGGAATATCTACCTGGAGGGACCACAAGTGGAATGAGCACATAAAATAATTAGTATGAAAAGTAGATACGAGGCTGAGATTCACAGGAAGAATAATAAGGAAATGTAGTTCATCCACGATGAAAGTGGCTCACAAGGCACTTGTTCGTCCGATTCTTGAGTACTATTCATCAATCTGGGATCCTTACCAAGTACAACTGGAAAGACAGATAGAGAAGGTCCAAAGAAGAGTAGCGCGTTTCGTCACGGGATAGTCTAGTCGGCGCAAGAGAATTACAGGGATTTTCAAATAACTCCTGACACGGACACTACAGCGGAGGCGCTGCGCATCACTGGGAGGTTTACTATTTCCGGGAAGAGCGGAAAAACATGATACTTCCTCCCACATACGTCTCGCAAAATGACCACAACGAGAAAATTCGTGAAATTAGAGGTAAAACAGAAGCTTAATGAGTGGAATAGGGAAAGGGGTGTCAGTGGTACCAGAAGTCCCTTGTAACGCCTTAATGGATATTACCTACTGTAGAACGGTCTTATCTAACTTCTTTGTATGTTTTTACTTGACGTGACTCATGTATCACCATGCTCTCTCATGTAACACTGTAAATGTTTTATTCATTATTTACGATAATTTATGTAATTGTAATTAATTTATTCATGTAATTTCTCGTAAAAGTTAAAGCTTTAATTATAATACTGGTTCAAGAATAGGGAAAGTAAGTTTGTAATTATGTAAACATGGAGGGAAGTCCTCCGCAACATAATTGACTAAGATGAAATAGAGAAGATGGATCTGGCGGTCGAACTGCAAAGCTACTGTGTGGCATGAGTGAGTGGGTGGCTAGCAGGCAAATTGTGCGCATCTTGTGAATCAAATGGCTCTGAGCACTATGGGACTTAACATCTGAGGTCATCAGTCCCCTAGAGCTTAGAACTACTTAAACCTAACTAACCTAAGGACATTACACACATCCAAGCCCGAGGCAGTCGCGCGGTTCCGGACTGAGCGCCTAGAACCGCTCGGCCACCGAGGCCGGCATCTTGTGAATCGAAAGACACGATAAGAACTGTAAGATTATATAATACAGCCTCGGGTGCGGAAGTAATTCGGCTTATTATTCATGGCATACTTTGGTTAGCTCTGTACTATGAAAATCCGACGCTAAGAAGAGAATATTCAGAGCCTGTCACACAGGAAGAGCAATGGATACTTTTGTTGCCTTTTTTTTGTGAATAGTACAGGAGATCTACACTGCCACCACCTTGATCTCAAACTATCAGTTGAGTACTGTATAACTGCATGGACCAGTTATGTGGTTTCGTTTTCAATAATAATTTTGTGTTCTGTAAACTTCGTTTTGAGACACCGTGTTTCATCCTTAGTCACTTACCTAGACAGGTCACATCCCAAATGCTACGAGAACTCCTGGTATCTTGTTTTACTTAACTGAAAAGCAATTATCTTCCTGAAGAAAAGCTAACAATATTTGTGGAGCTGTAAAGTACATTATGCAATGAGCATTAAAATTTGTGGAAATTTGTGGTTAGGTCTTACGGGACCAAACTGCTGATGTCAGCAGTCCCTAAGCCTACGTACTACTTAATCCAACTTTAACTAACTTACGCTATCGGTAACACACACACCCATGCCTGAGGGAGGACTCGAACCTCCGACCGGGGGCGCCGCACAGACAGTGACAAGGCGCCCAACACCGTGCGGCTACCCCGCGCGGCCAGTGAGCATTAATTTTGAAATATCCCACGTAGTTTCCGCAAATCGACAGTTTAAGCTTCATCAAAGTAAAAGTACTAAGAGAATATTCAAATCATTTAGTTGAAAGATCCTTCTTATTGCAGCAGTAGTGTTTCCAGTTTCATGTGTTGTGTAGTTAACAGTGTTTTCCATATTGTGTTGTGACTAAAGTGTCAAGCCTCGATCTGAGTCTACCGACAGACTAGTTTGTGGGTCCCCATGCTAATACTTGAGTCAGCTCTAAATGTTATATTACAAAATCTGCGACCAAGAATAAGCAGCAGGCTAAAAATATTCACACCGTACTAGGATATATACGAAAGATACAATTGTTTCATAACTTTTTCAATAGTTGTAATTTCCTATTATTAAACTGACGAACGATCCTCTAGTCCAGTTCAGTAGTGCTGCACCATTGGTAATCATTTACCTAAAATTATTATTGTAATCCTACTCTAATGTACTCCCCCCATGAACCATGGACCTTGCCACTGGTGGGGACGCTTGCGTGCCTCAACGATACAGATAGCCGTACCGTAGGTGCAACCACAACGGAGGGGTATCTGTTGAGAGGCCAGACAAACGTGTGGTTCCTGAAGAGGGGCAGCAGCCTTTTCAGTAGTTGCAGGGGCAACAGTCTGGATGTTTGACTGATCTGGCCTTGTAACACTAACCAAAATGGCCTTGCTGTTCTGGTACTGCGAATGGCTGAAAGCAAGGGGAAACTACAGCCGTAATTTTTCCCGAGGGCATGCAGCTTTACTGTATGGTTAAATGACGATGGCGTCCTCTTGGGTAAAATATTCCGGAGGTAAAATAGTCCCCCATTCGGATCTCCGGGCGGGGACTACTCAAGAGGACGTTGTTATCAGGAGACAGAAAACTGGTGTTCTACGGATCGGAGCGTGCAATGTCAGATCCCTTAATCAGGCAGGTAGGTTAGAAAATTTAAAAAGGGAAATGGATAGGTTAAAGTTAGATATGGTGGGAATTAGTGAAGTTCGGTGGCAGGAGGAACAAGACTTCTGGACAGGTGAATACAGGGTTATAAATACAAAATCAGATAGGGGTAATGCAGGAGTAGGTTTAATTATGAATAAAAAAA